>NC_057713.1:102008845-102140031 GCF_004010195.1 Chiloscyllium plagiosum | reverse complement strand
GAATTGCACGCAATATTCCAACAGTGGCCTAACCAATGTCCTGTACAGCCGCAACATGACCTCCCAACCCCTGCACTCAATACCCTGACCAACAAAGGAAAGCATACCAAACGCCTTCTTCGCTATCCTATCTACCTGCGACTCCACTTTCAAGGAGCTATGAATCTGCACTCCAAGGTCTCTTTGTTCAGCAACACTCCCTAGGACCTTACCATTAATTGTGTAAGTCCTGCTAAGATTTGCTTTCCCAAAATGCAGCACTTCGCATTTATCTGAATTAAACTCCATCTGCCACTTCTCCTGTCACATATATGTTTAGTGTGTGTAGTGAGTCAAGGCAGATTTGAATTACAGTAATTTATAGTCCACGATGATTGGCACTGATATATAAGAAGTTTAGCTCCAGAAATTTGATATGAAACATCTACATATCTATTGCAGAAAATCTGATTTTGGAATGTGAACAACACTGCCATTAGAGAGTCAGCCAAAATAATGTGGGGCTGGAGTTACATATGGGCCAATCTATATAGAGTGATATGTTCCCTTCCCTTATCTAACCTGAAGGGCATTTGTAAACTGTGGGCTTCTACAACAAAAACAGCAGCTTTCACACTTAATTGTTTGGTGCTGAGTTCAGTTTCATAAATTTTGCTATGTTGCAACTTGGGCTACTGATCTAGCTTCATTGCATACCTTTAAGTTTGTTAAGTAGAGAGTTTACTGCTTAACTGCTGTGTAAAGAAATGACTTCAAAATTCAATGACATGTGTTGAACCATAATGTGGTGAATCGAGGTGACAGCAGTCGCTGTTTAATAGGTTCAGTATATTTCAACAGGTATTTAGGATCATGCTTCATCTTCAACTCCACTTTCTGCTCAATTCCTGTATTCCTCGGTCCATAGAGTACAACAATCTATTTGTTCAAATGAGCAATATCCAACAAAAGTCAGACTTATAGAAACAAGCTAACAATCTGTGATAATATTGACATGTTCACCAGATCAGCTGTCGTAGAACTCCTGCATTCTTTAATGTTGCTGATGGCATGGCCTTTGTTTTTGTTCATTCATAGGATGTGAGCATCGCCTTCAAGTCCACTATTTATTGCCCATCCTTAGTCACTCTTAAGAAAGGGCTGACAGTATCTGCCATGTTGAATCCTTTGCCATAAACAGCAACCCAAGAGGTACATACTATAATAACCTGATTTTAAAACTAAGCAGCTACAGAGGTCCTTAGATAGGAATAGACCTACTAAAAGCCAAGCAGAGGCAAACAATAAACAGGCAGGTGAGGAGAAGTGATGAGAAGATTTCTTATGAACACAGTTTAGGGAATTAGCTAAAAGATCCCAACTGTGAAAGAACTGTTGACATGTTCCAGATTGGCAATTTTGCACTTGTATCATGGATAATGTTATAAATGTTAATGCGTGTTCATTCAAGGAGTCTTTTATAACCAGTATAATGTTGTCATGCATTCTTTTAAATGGCATTGATACAAGTTTAATTTCCTTTCCCTTTTCCATGTAATGTTGCAAGTATTTTTAATAGGACCCTCGTGACAAACATTTTTTTCAAAGGGCTCCTGTTGAAAATGTTATGTTTGATAATTGATAAACAATGGCATAATTACTGTTGCGTTTGTTTCAGCTTGCAGCTCTAGCAGATGCTGCAGAAGAGAATCAGGCCAACTTGTACCAAGTTTTCACCAGGCTGAAAAGTGGCACCCATTTATTCGTCCAATTGATTGGCCTGTGGCAAAATTTGAGCCCTGATGAGATGACCATACTGAAGGCTACATTCTTACCACTGATGCAAGATAGTCAGGAATTAGTAAGTACCATGTAAGGTTGTAAAATATATGGTTTCTCTGCAGAGATGTTCATTCTTGAGATATATTGAACAGATTGATGCTGCAGATGCTCTCCAAATCGCACTGAGCTTTTGCTGCTGCACTATTTCTAAGAATAGCTTTTCTTAACAGAGATTCTTGACTTTAAATTTACTATTGACAGAAATTATTGTTGTCATGTCATGTTTAGCTGAGAAGTGCATGTAGGTTAAATAGAATTGATATTAGCATCACCTTAAGTACATTTCCCCGCAAGAAGATAAACCAATAAATAGATCAAGAAATGGTCTATGAAGTACTTTCCTTCACAAATAATGTATATCTTGACAAAATATTACTTTATGCACTCGAGAGAAAATTCTCAATAAATGTTCCCTGATTACCCGAAGGTAATTCAATAAAAGTGTAGAATCTTCCCCGCACTGCAATCTTGCTGTCCGTAAAGAGAAAAACTCTAAGCTGCAGCATCCTGCATAATATTTGATGTTTCAGTTGATCCTATTCCAATAACATTCAACCCAGTTCATGCATATCAAATGCTTTTTTTCTGACAATCTGTTTTATGACCAAAGCTCAACCAAAATGCAAAGTCAAAGGTTTGCCACCTCTTTCCAGAATCAGTGGTACTGTTTTGTCCTCAGCACTCATCCGCTTTCCAAGAAGAACTGCAGTCCAATATAAAACGCTATGTCGTTCATTTCACAGTGAAACAAGATCATATTCTGTGGCTGTTGTCTAATTGATTACATATAGCAAGCTACTCATGTTCTCCATTAACAAATATGTTGAATTAATACCTACATTAGATAACTAGTTTCAAATGGAAAATATGCTTCTATTTTTACTGTTAGTTATTTAATTTAGCATCTGCTACAGTATTAAAGCATGCCACACTGAGGCAAAGCTAACTTATGTTATACCCAATCCAGATGGCTGGTATGTGGATTACACAGTTGTAATTGTTGAAAGTGTTCATGGTGACATTAATATATAAGTTACTTGGCTGACATCGCTGTGGAGTTGTTTAATTTTCTGTTAATCTCTTTTATTTGAAATTCATAAGAAATAGGATCTTGCTGTATGGCCCCTATTCCCAATTTAATAGGGTCATGATTGAGCTTTCACTTCAGTTCTATTTTGATTCTCTTAGCATCCAAACGTCCACCTGTTTAAATGAGTAATATCCAATAAAACCTATCAGGTTTATGAAAACAGCGAGGAAAATCATGTACAAGATTATTGACATGTTCACGAAACTCTCTGTCACAGAGCTCCCACACTTTTGAATGTTTGTTTCAGTGTTTATTACCCATTATCATTTGCCCTTGAGAAGAGAGTACTGAGCTGTGTTTTTTAATTTCTGCAGTCCTTTTGGTATAGTTATACTCATACAGCTGTTTGGGAGGAAGCCCTGAGTTTTGAACCCATATGCCATATCAAAGTGGTGCAATGCGTGGAGAGGACCTTTCACATTGTGGTGCTCTGATGCATCAGCTGCTCTTATACTTGTAAGTGATAGAGATTATTGGTTGAGTTGCTGGTAAAAACTGCTGCTACTATGTTCCGATCATAGACAGAGTGAATGTTTAATCTGATGAATGGAGTACTCTTAAAGCTGCTTGCTTTGTCTTAGTGTTGAGCTCTCTAAGTGTTGTTTGTAATTGTACTCACCCAGGCAAGTGAAGAGTTTTTCATCACACTCCTGCATTCTAGATGGCAGGCCAGCTTTGGGAGGTGAAAATGTGAATTAGTCACTGCAGAATTCTCAGCCTGATCTTGTAACCACAATATTTATGCGGCTGGTCCAAATAACATTTTTGTCATAGAGGTGGATAGCAGAGAAACAGACGTTTTGATCCAACTCATCCATGCTGACCAGATATCCTAAATAAATCTAGTCTCATTTGCCAGCATTTAGCCCAAATTTCTCTAAACCCTTTCTATCCATATACCCATCCAGATACCTTTTAAATGTTGTAATTGTACTAGTGTTCACCACTTCCTTTGGCAGTTCATTCCATACACACACCATCCTCTGTGTGAAAAGGTTACCCCGTAGGTTCCTTTTACATTTTTCCCCTCTCACCTTAAATCTATGCCCTCTAGTTTTGCATTCCTGCATCCTGGGAAAAAGACCTGGTCTATTTACTCTATCCAAGTTCCTCATGATTTTATAAACCTCTATAAGGTCACACTTCAGCCTCCAATGCTCCAGGGAAAATACACCCAGCCTGTTCAGCCTCTCCCTATAGCTCAAACCCTCTAACCCTGGCAACATCCTTGTAAATCTTTTCTGAACCCTTTTGTCAGTGGTAACTCTCAGGGCTTTGATGCTGTGGCTTTCAGTAATGGCAATGCCTTTGAATATCTTTGGGAGATGATTAGATGTTCTCTTCTGTGGTGGTCATTTTCTGGAATTTGTGTGGCACGAGTATTACTTATCAGATCAGATCGACATGGTCATGGTCTTGTTGCATGCAACCCAAATGCTTCAGTATCAACTGAGTTGTGAGCAGGATTGACAATTCCACAATCGTTAGCAAATATCTCAGCTTCTGGCCTTATGTTGGAGAGTAGGGCATTGATGAAACATCTGAAGATGTTTGAGCTTAGAATACTATCATGGGGAATCCCTGCAAGTGAGATATTGACATCTAACTCCTACACCATGATCCTTTGTCCAAACATGACTCCAACCTGTGGAGAATTTCCACCTGAAGGTGAGGCTGAAACAGTCAGTCCTGCTTCTCGACCTGGCAGGTAGACTCTGTCTGGCTAGGGAGTTACAGTAGAAATGCAGCAGATATTGATAGCCTCCAGTTGATGACTGCATCCTGTTAGTGGAGACAGCCACTTGTTGACTTATTGCAAATTAGCAATTTGAGATGACTAGCTTCTGTTCAATAGAAATTGTTTTGATTTTCTGTCATATTCCTATCCTCTATTGTAAATTCTCCTGTCTGTGTTTGTTATGGATCTATACCTGTCCTTGCTAATCTTTTCCTTTTCATATACTTAAAGAAGATTTTACATTCCTCCTTTATGCTTCTCACTTGCTGAATCTTCTAAGTTTTAAGATTCTAAGTTGCTCCCAGTCCTCAGGCTTACCAAATAAGCCGTCTGGTTTTCCTTTGTTAGTTATAGTTAATTCACCTTTCATAATGGGTTTTCTGTGTCTTAGAGGAATCTGTAATTATTGTAATTATTGTAGACCACATAGGAACAAGAGGCCATTTAGTCTTTTAATTCTGTTCTGCCATTCAGTGAGATCATGGATGATCTGTGGCCTAAGCTCCATATACCTGCCTTTGGCCTATATTCCTTAATACCCTTATTTAACAAAAGATTATCTAACTTAAGATTTAAAATAAATAACTGATCTAGCATCAACTGCCATTTGTAGAAGTGAGTTCCAAACCCCTACTAAACTTTGCATTTAGAAATGCTTCCAAATATCTCTTGAATGGTCTGCCCCAATTTTCAGATTTTGTCCCCAGTTCTAGAATCTCCAACCAATGAAAATAGTTTACACTGTCTTTTCCTGTTAAAATTTGGAGACGCTGGTGTTGGATTAGAGTATACAAAGTTAAAAATCACGCAACACCAGTTTATATTCTAACAGGTTGTGCCACCTGGTGAAGGAGCAGCCCTCCGAAAGCTAGTGCTTCCAATTAAACCTGTTGGACTATAACCTGGTGTTGTGTGATTTTAAACTTTTCCTGTTATTATCTTGGAGAATTGTATCAGATCACCCTTGACCTTCTAACTCTTTAGAAAAGACAGGCATATTTTGCATAATCCCTCCTAATAACTTAATCCATGAAGTCCAAGTAAACCCTGTGTTCTTTTACTCCAATCCTTTAGATATAAAGCCATGTAATACCTGTTTAAATATCAGCTATTGTCTGACTACTGTCAAATCCTATACTATAGTTTCCCAATCCACCATAACCAACTTGGCCTCCAGCCTTCACCACTTCTTTTTAAATTTAAGAAAACATTGCAAGATAAGGCATTTTTCAAATGAATCCTGTCTGTCTATTCTAGTGGTTGTTAAAGATTCTGTGGTGTATCTGAGGATGAGTAAAGATTTACCTCAGGATCATCCCTCAACCAATAGCAACAGATTTGCTTAAATCTGGCAGTCATGTTCCATTACGTTGCACCAATGACATTTTGAAATAATTCATTGACTGTGAAGAGTTTATTGTAAAGGATTTCTGATCACTTGGAATTAGATCTGTTCCCATCAAGAAAATGAGAGACTACCTGCTTAAAGGAGATTCGGTTTTATCAGGCTGAGGAAATATTCCTTAAAGGGAATCCAAATGTAATTGGTCCGTGAAAATTATCCTGACAGCATTGAAAAGAAAATTGTTAGTGGCTGCCAATAATTAATGAGGAGCTAATAGACAACCTGATATAAACATTCTTTGGAGCCCTCGTGAGAGAAAAGATATAAATTTTGTTTGCAATTAAAATGTGTTACCTTTAAAAAGATTACCTGTTGCTGTATACAACTCAAAATAGAGAAGCAATTCTTCTTACTAATCAACATTGAAATATCCTTCAGGCTTTAAACATTCTTTGACAGCCTTAATATGTCTCTTTGGTACAGACAAGTACGGTCAATAATAGTGAGACATTCTCTCACTGGTGTGCCTGTCATTTAAAAGTTTGATAATGTTAATCTGATGGACAAACAACTTCACACAGTCTTAGGAGAACAGGCTCAATGCCAGAGACTTGAGAAGGAATAGTCTTCTCTGTTTGTGTTCTTTATGTAGACTTTCAGGAGACATGTTCAGTTTAGAACCACAAACAAAAGTGAGTATGTGTTATGTACTATCGTTAAAATTCTCTATCAGTCAAACAAGAGGGCTGAAAAACAATGGATCTTTCTCTGACTGTAAGCCATTCAACCATTTGTCTTCATTTATGAATTTTTTTATCCCTTTCTGAAATGTTAAGATGCTGTAATCCCCAGTGTGAATAGTTCTTTCCCTTACTTGGCAGAGTGTTTATTGGCTTTTCTGGTTGGATTTAATTTCCCTCTTATGGTGGATTCCCTACTGAAAGCCCACTGCCATCAACTTTATATAAGTAGCCAGCTTTAACTGATGTTTGTCTCAGTGCAGATAATCTGTGAATGTGACAGAGATGATGTGACTTAGTCACTATCATTATTAAGAATTATATGGACAATTATAGCCTGTTTGCCATTTGCATCTGAATACTGTATAAACCATTGCATTACAATAAACGGACTATTCTTGATGGTTAATAAAAACTGAAAGAACTGCAGATGCTGTAAATCAGAAACAAAAACAGAAATTGCTGAAAAAGCTTAACATGTCTGACAGCATCTGTGAAGAGAAATCAGAGTTAACGTTTCAGGTCCGGTGACCCTTCCTCACAACAGTAATTTCCATTTTCTTTAAATTTTGATACAATGCACCTATTTAAGATGTATTTCATTCACAGTTTTGACTTGGTAATAACTAGACACAGGGAATATTAAATTTGGTTTATTGTCACGTGCTCACATGAGCACAGTAACAAGTTTATAAGTTGCCACTTACGGCACCATCTTAGGTACAAAGGTACCGAATCTTAGTTACAAAGTAGAAAAATCAGGAAAACAAAATTAAGAAGTTAAATATTACAGTCCTCCTTATTAAAGAGTATAAAAACAAAGAGATACAGTTAACAGTTCAAGACCACGGTCTGTAAATGCATGGCCATGCTGGGCTCACACTCCTGACAAGGGCTCAATTTCCCTTGCTTCGGACTCGACCGTGCCCTTCCAGCCTGAATCGGAACCACCGTTGCCCTGGTTTGCCTGCATTGCTCTCACTGCTGGCTGCCCCGAGCTCCTGCCTTTGCCTCCGACCACCCCGGGCTGACTACTCCTGCTCCCATTGCTGCATGAAGGAAATTGATGTGGAAGGAAGTTGTTCAAACTTCAGTATGTATTATTATTAAAATTCTCTATATTGGTAAAACTGTTTACACTAATGAAATGAGGAATTAAGTCCTTGATTTATTAAGCTATTAGAGTTATCAAATTGAGTCTTAATGGATAATCTCAAAGCATGCCCTCCGTTCTGGAACATCACTAAATTGAGCAAAAGCCACAATCAGGATTTGGCAATTATTTGACAATTAATAGAAATGTAGAAATTGTAAGCAGGAGTAGACTGTTTCACCCTTCAATCCTGCTCCACTAGTCAGTATGATCATGGCAACTCCTGTATACCATATCTTCCTTTTCTCCCTATACCCCTTTGATGCCTTTAAAATCTAAAATGTATCTATCTGTTTCTAGTATATTTTCAGTGACTTGGCCTCCACAGCCTTTAGTGGCAAAAAGTTCCACCAATTCATTACCCTTTGAGTGAAGAAACGTTTAATCTTGGTCCTAAATGGTCTACTCTGAGATTGTGTCCCCGGTTCTGGACTCCCCAACAAGGGAAAACATCCTCTCTGCATCCAGTCTGTTCAGCCTTGTTAGACTTTTATATATCTCAATCATAAGAACAAAAGCGAAGTACAGTACAGGAATAGGCCCTTCAGCCCTCCAAGCCTGTGCCGATCATCATGCCCTAACTAATCCAAAAAACAAACCTTCTACCCTTTTTTGGTCCGTATCCCTCTATTTCCTCCCTATTCATGTAACCATCCAGATGTCTCTTAAATGTTGCCAACATGCCTGCTTCCATTCCCTCTTTTGGCAGTGCGTTCCAAACTCCTCACACTTTTGCATATCTCCTTTAAACTTCCTATTCTAACCTTGAACCAGTGCCTCTTTGTAATTGAAACTTTAACTCTGGGAAAAAGCCTTTGACTATATACTCTATCTATTCCTATCATAACTTTGTAGATCTCTATCGGTGTCCTCTCAGCCATCATTGTTCCAGTGAAACCAATCCTAGTCTTTTTAACCTTTCCTCATAGCCACAGATCCAATCCCCTTTCATCCTTCTAACTCTTTTAAATACAGGCCCAGGTCAAACTGGTCTCTTCTCATACCACAGTCATCCCTGGTATCAGCCTAGTGAACTTCTGTCGCACTCCCTCAATGGCAAGTATATCTTCTTGGATAGGGGTACCAAAACGACATGCATACTCCAGAGGTAGTCTAACCAAGGCCCTGTAGAACTGCAGTTCAACAATCCTATTTCTGAACTCCAATCCTCTTGCAGTGAAGGCTGATGTATCATTTGCATTCCTAATAGCTTGCCACACCTGCCTGTCTACTTTTATTGACTGGTGAACTAGGACACCCAAATCCCTTTGTTCATTCACACTTGCCAAGATATAAGCATCTCTTCCTTTCACCAAAGCGTATATCTTCTCACGTAGCTGCATTGTACTTCACATGCCCTGTGTTTGCCCACTCTCTCAACTTGTCTAAGTCACCTGAAACCTCCTTACCTCCTCCTCAGAACTCACAATCCCACCCAGTTAGGTGCAAATCCAAATATCCACTGGTTTTCCCATATCTATTCTTCTAGTTACATACATAAAAACTCCAGATTTGTTAAACATAATTTACCTTTCATAACCTACGGTGATTTTGTCCAGTCCTGTTAATCCTTTCCAAGTTTCTGTTATCACATCTTTTATAATAAACTCTAGTGTTTCCCAACAACTGAAGTTAGGCAAACTAGCCTGTAATTCTGTTTTCTCTCTCCCTTCCTTTTTAAATAATGGGATTACATTTGCCACTGTCCAATCTGTAGGCCTGCTCCAGTGTCTGTAGAATTTTAGAAGATGACCATCAGTGCATCCAGTATTTCCAAGGACACTTCCTTTAGTACTCTTGGACATAGGTTATCAGGCCCTGGTGATTTGTCAGCCTTTAAACCCTATTTAATTTACCCACTATTACTTTGTTACTGATACCAATTTCCTTCTATTCCATCCTCTCACTATACCTTTGGTTCCTTAATTTTACTAAGTGGTTATTTCTGCTCTCCTTTATGAAGGTAGAACCAAAGCATGTGTTCAATTCTTCTGCCAGTTCTTTGTTCACCATTATAATTGCCTTGGCTTTAGACTGGAAAGGAGTTACATTTGTCTTCACTAATATTTCTTCTCTTAACATACTTAAAGAAGTATGTTCTATGATCTATGTTCTAAGTTTTTGTGGTCAGTTTAAATGTTCTGTCCAATTTTATTCTAAGTTTCCCTTCTTGATCAAACATTTTGTCCTCTTTTGCTGAAATCTAAAATCCTCAGGCTTACTGTTTTTATGTATCTGATCCTTTGGATTTCATGCTATTCCTAATTTCTATTGTATACCATTGTTGAGCCACCTTTCTTCTTTTATTTTTGCATGAGACTGGAATAAGTAATTGCTGTAATGCATGCACATATAAGCCATTGCCTTCTGGTTTAGTGCTTTCCCTTACATCTCTATTTGGGCAGAGAAGGTAAAAACAATAACTGCAGATGCTGGAAACCAGATTCTGGATTAGTGGTGCTGGAAGAGCACAGCAATTCAGGCAGCATCCACCGAGCAGCGAAATCGACGTTTCGGGCAAAAGCCCTTCATCAGGAATCTAAGGAGCATTAAGAAACTAAGCACTGGGCCTGAGGATTGGTAGCAGTTTAGATTTCAGTAAAGGAGAACAAACAAATTGATTAAGCTTACAGTGGACATACAAATATGAAAGTTTTTATGGTATCAGAAGAGAAAAAGATTAGTAAAGACAAATGTAAGTCCCTTATAATCTGAAACAGAGGAAGTTATATGAAGGTAAAATGAAATGGCAGAACAAATAAATACCTATTTTGATTCTCTATTTACGAAATAGGAAACAAATTACATCCCAAAATATTGGGGAACACAGTGTCCAGTAAGAGTGAGGAACTAAAAGCAAAGTACATTAGTATAGAATTGGTATTAGGGATGTCAACAGGATTAATGACCAATAAATTGCCAGGGCCCAAGAATCTACATTGCAGAGTACTTAATGAAATGGCCCTAGAAATCATCTTTTTAATATTCTATAGTCTATGGAACAGTTCCTGTTGATTAAAGAGTAGCTAATGTAATCCCACTATTTCGAAAAGTAGGTAGAAAGAAAATATTGAATTATAGACTGGTTAGCCTAACATTGGTAATGGGGAAAATACTAGAGTCTTTTAAAAAAGATTTAACAGCAGAGCTCTTGGGAAACAAGGATGGAGCTGGACAGAGTCAGCATGGAAAGGCTTTCGATAAAGTCCCACATTAGAGATTAGCGTGTAAAAGTAAAGAATTTGGGATTGGGGCAGTGTTGTGACATGACTAGAGAACTGGTTAGCCATCAGGAAACAAAATGCAGGAATAAGCGGGTCTTTTTCAAATTGCAGCCAACAAGTACGGTATTGCAGGAATCAGTGTTTGGACAAACAGGCTGCTTTGTCCTTAATAATGCTGAGCTTTGTTTGAGCTACACTCATTCAGGCTAATGGCATTGAATGACTAATGAGAAAGGTTGAATTCTCTACTGTTGGAGAGAATCCCCTCACATTTTTTCCCACTGCATGCACCTAGATCTCTGTATGGCAGCAGCTTCTGAAAACAGAAGTCAATGTATCAGCACTCTAATCCACGTGCATGGAAGCTCCCAGCGCAGCCTGGAGGAAACAGTGCTCACCACCACATTTCCAGGGCAGTTAGTGATGAGCAACAAAGCCATTAATCCCATATCTCATGTATGAAGAAACATTGGGAATTCACCCAGCGATCACATTTCTCACTAGTGCTTCATGTCAAGTGAATGGAACAAAATAATGTTGAATTCACCTATGATGAAACACTGGAAACAAAGTCTACACCAGCAGCGGCAAGGGAAAGTCCATTAATTGGCTACATAGGTTTCTCAGTTGACCCATAGGCAAGGGGACTGCTTGATGACTCAATTCCCAGTGTAAAATGCCAGTGAAATTAGGCAGGTGGCAGACATTACAATTTTATGGATTCTCTCTCTTACCCCTCACTAGCCCCCATCCCCACCCACCATCTACTGGCCCATTCCAGAGATGGCTGTAAGATTCCACTCAAAACTTTTTAACAGGAATGATGGAGTATATTTACCATCTAATTGGAAAAGACTCGATTTGGATTTGTAGCTTTTGTTTTCATTAAGCAATAAGTGTGAATGGTCGAAGAGCACAGAGCACGTTATCAGTGATGTAGACTGAATAGAAAATAGGGCAGAACATATGTACCTGTAACAATTAGATGATACTAGTTGTTCACTTAACTAATTAGTTGTTCAACATTGTGGTACAAAGCAGTGTAGAATTCCACAGTAATCACAGTTAATGACGAGTTAAAACATAGAACATAGAACAATACAGCGCAGAACAGGCCCTTCGGCCCTCGATGTTACACTGACCCCTGAACTAATCTAAACCCATCACCCCACACTATCCCATCTTCATCCATATGCTTATCCAAAGACGGTGTAAATGCCCCTAATGTGGCTGAGTTAACTATGTTGGCAGGCAGGGCATTCCAGACCCTTACCACTCTCTCTGACATCTGTTTTAAATCTATCACCCCTTGATTTGCAGCTATGCTCCCTCGTACAAGCAGACGTCATCATCCTAGAAAAACGACTGTCACTGTCCACCCTACCTAATTCTCTGATCATCCTGTATGTCTCTATTAAATCCCCTCTTAGCTTCTCTCTAATGAGAACAAACCCAAGTCCCTCAGCCTTTCCTTATAAGACCTTCCCTCCAGACCAAGCAACGTCCTGATAAATCTCTTCTGCACCTTTTCCAATGCTTCCACGTCCTTTCTGTATTAGGCGACCAGAATTGCACACAATACTCCAAATGAGGCTGCACTAGCTTTTCGTACAGTTGCAGCATGACATCACGGCTCCGGACCTCAATCCCTCTACCAGTAAAACCAAACACACCGTATGCCTTCTTAATAGCATTATCAACCTGGGTGGTAACTTTCAGGGATCTATGTACATGGACACCAAGATCCTTCTGCACATCCACATTACCAAGAAGCTTTCCATTGACCCAGTATTCTGCCTTCCTGTGATTCTTCCCAAAGTGAATCACATCACATTTATCTGCATTGAACTCTATTTGCCACCTTTCAGCCCAATTCTGAAGTTTATCCAAGTCTCCCTGCAACCTGCAACATTCTTCCATACTGTCCACCACTCAAGTTTAGTATCATCTGCAAACTTACTAACCCAACCACCAATGCTTGCGTCTAAGTCGTTTATAAAAATGACAAACAGCAGTGGTCCCAAAACAGATCCTGGTAGCACACCACCAGTAACTGGACTCCAGACTGAATATTTTCCATCAACCACCACTCGTTGCCCTCTTACAGAATGCCAGTTTCTAATCCAAACTGCTAAATAACCCTCAATTCCATGCCTCTGCATTTTCTCTAATAGCCTACCATGGGGAACTTATCAAAGGCTTTACTGATGTCCATCTACACCACGTCAATTGCCCTACCCTCATCCACATGCTTGGTCACCTTCTACGAAAACTCGATGAGGTTTGTGAGACATAACCTGCCCTTGACGAATCCATGTTGACTATTTCCAATCAAATTAAATCCTATCTCTTATAATGCTTTCCAAAACTTTTTTTACATCAGATGTAAGGTTCACTGGTCTATAATTACCTGGGTCATCTCTATTGCCCTTCTCGAACAAGGCCACAACATTTGCAATCCTCCAGTCCTTTGGTACTGAACCTGTAGACAATGACGACTCAAAAATCAAGGCCAAAGGCTTCGCCGTCTCCTCCCTAGCTTCCCAGAGAATTCTCAGAAAAATCCCATCCAGCCCAGGGGACTTATCTACTTTCACACCTTCTAGAATTGTTAACACCATCCCCTTATTAACCTCAATCCTTTCAAGTCTATTGGCCATATCTCAGTCTTCTCCTCAAAAATATTCTCCTTTTCCTTTGTGAAAACAGATGAGGAATATTCGTTTAGCACCTCTCCGATCACCACAGGGCCCACACACAACTTCCCACTTCTGTCTTTGACAGGCCCTATTTCTACCTTAGTCATCCTTTTATTCATCACATACCTATAGAAAGCTTTAGGGTTCTCCTCTATCCTACCTGCTAAAGACTGCTCATGTCCCCCCTTGCTCTTCTTAACTCTTTCTTTAAACCCTTGCTAGCTACTCTGTAACTCTCCATTGCCTCATCTGAACCATCTCGCTTCAACATCACAGAAGCCTCCTTCTTCCGCTTAACAAGCGATACAATTTCTTTCGCAAACCACAGTTCCCTTCTCTTATCACTCCCTCCCTTCCTGACAGGGACATACCTATTAAAGACATGGTCCCCATCCCTTGCACTTTGCTGCCCCATTCTATGCCTCCTAAGTCTTCCCTAATCGCATTATAATTGCCGTTCCCCCATCTATAACTCTTGCCCTGTGGCATGTACTTATCCCTTTCCATCACTAAACTATATGTAACCGAATTATGGTCACTTTCTCCAAATTGCTCACCTATCACTAAATCAAACACCTGGCTTGGTTCATTACCAAGTACCAGATCCAGTATGGCCTCCCCTCTTGTCGGCCCTTTGACACACTGTGTCAGGAAACCCTCCTGCACACATTGGACAAAAACTGATCCATCTGACATAGTAGTGTTATAGCATTTCTAGTCAATGTTGGAGAAGTTAAAGTCTCCCATATTGACCAGCCTATTCCTTTCACTCCTGCCCAGAATCTATTTACCAATCCTCTCCTCCACATCGCTGGAACTTTGCGGAGGCCTAAAACAACTCCCAGCAGTGTGTCCTCTCCTCTCCTGTTTCTAAGTTCTAGAAAGTCAGGAAATAATCTACTTTCTAAAATGTACAAGCAATATCTAAGGCAGGGGGTGGTTTGTTTTGAACCATCATCAACTAATATTGTGGACTAGTTTTATTTAGGGCATAGCCAAATTAAATTTCAGCTCAAAGTGAAGATGGCTGTTTAAATGGAAGTACAATGCAATGGACAAAGAGAATCAGTAGCTTGATATGACTTTGTGACTGGAATTTGATGTGTCATATGAAATTCCTCTGTCTGCAATTCCAATAACTATTAATTATTTAGCCTGAAGTTTTAACATCCTTGTTCAGTTATTGGAAAGAGAAATTTAAGGCAACAACTATAAGCAATTGTGTGCTTTGCTTCATAGACAAATTTCAAGCTAATGTTCTTGGTACATTGCAAATGTGAAAGGCTAAAAATGTTTGACTGTTAAATTCTGAAGTGACAGCACCTGGGGAATATGTATACATTAATCATTATGTTCACAATTATTAGATTAGATTACATTACAGTGTGGAAACAGGCCCTTCGGCCCAACAAGTCCACACCGAAATACTACGGGCAATTTAGCATGGCCAATTCACCTGACCCTGCACATCTTTGGACTGTGGGAGAAAACCCACGCAGACACGGGGAGAACGTGCAAACTCCACACAGTCAGTCGCCTGAGGCGGGAATTGAACCCGGGTCTCAGGCGCTGTGAGGCAGCAGTGCTAACCACTGTGCCACCATGCCGCCCACAAACAATTACGAACAATTTTATTATCCCGTTTGAAGATCTCGACAAATCAACAACAAAATTTGGACTTTGAAAAGAATTGTTTTTCATATTTAGCACATCTTGTTTTGATAATATATTAAATGTTTGTCTTGTACAATGTTAAATTAAACTTTGAATAGGCTAACAAAGGGAAAAGCCTGACTGAAGAGAGAAAAGGCGTGTTGCAAAAGTTTTTGATTAATTCAGCATACCTTTTAATCTTTTGGATTTTTTTGTGTCAAGAAGTGATAGCAACTCAAGCTGTTGACATAATCAAGAATAGTGGGTTGGCAGGACATGGAAATGAGCTGACATGTACTAACATAAATAACAGATTCTTAAGGACATTGGACTGATGACTGTCAATTCATCAATCTCAGACTGCCCAGTTCAGTAATCCCTTTAATAGTCTAATAATGCTGTCTGCTCCTGAGTTGTGTTTAAACTGCCAGTCGCTGAGTTGGCTGTTGTCTTAAGTTCAGATCACAGTAGTGAGGCAGTACTATATAGTCAGAGCTACTATCTTTCTCTTGAGATGTTATATCACAGCAAATTGTGATCTTTTGAATTATAATCTGTGTTGCAGGCACAAGGAGCAACTATGTCAAAAAAACAAAGCTCCATCCAAGCATTACCAAATAATTTTTAGTAGTGTTATTTGAAGGATGCATGCTGACTTGGCTAATTATTTTGCTTTCCTTTGAGTGGGAATTTTTGTGGATCACCAGTTCTGCACTGATTATGGATTATGTATTCAATTGTGCAGTGGGGATTTACCTCACAACTCTTTTTATCCAGTTGAGAGTGCTACTACTAAACCAAACTGGTATGCCTGGCCAGTCTTCCTTATTCGATCAACACCACCAAATCTAACGCCATTACTTTATTGCTGTTTATGGGGGTCTTCTGCTCAGAAGAATGGTGGTTGATTTGTCTACATAATGACAATGACTTAGAATCATAGAGTCATAGAGATGTACAGCATGGAAACAGACCCTTCGGTCCAATCCGACCATGCCGACCAGATATCGCAACCCAATCTAGTCCCACCTGCCAGCACCTGGCCCATATCCCTCCAAACCCTTCCTACCCATCCAAATGCCTCTTAAATGTTGCAATTGTACCAGCCTCCACCACATCCTCTGGCAGCTCATTCCAAACACGTACCACCCTCTGTGTGAAAACTTTGCCCCTTAGGACTCTTTTATATCTTTCCCCTCTCACCCTAAACCTATGCCCTCTAGTTCTGGATTCCCCTACCCCACTGAAAAGACTTTGTCTATTTATCCTATCCATGCCCCTCATAATTTTGTAAACCTCTATAAGGTCACCCCTCAACCTCCGACACTCCAGAGAAAACAGCACCAGTCTGTTCAGCCTCTCCCTATAGCTCAAATCCTCCAACTCTGGCAACATCTTTGCAAATCTTTCAACCCTTTCAAGTTTCACAACATCTTTCCAATAGGAAGGAGACCAGAATTACATGCAATATTCCAACAGTGGCCTAACCAATGTTCTGTACAGCTGCAACATTACCTCCCAGCTCCTGTACTCAATATTCTGACCAATAAAAGAAAGCATATCAAACGCCTTCTTCACTATCTTATCTACCTGCGACTCCACTTTCAAGGAGCTATGAACCTGCACTCCAAGGTCTCTTTGTTCAGCAACACTCCCTAGGATCTTCCCATTAAGTGTATAAGTCCTGCTAAGATTTGCTTTCCCAAAATGCAGCACCTCGCATTTATCTGAATTAAACTCCATTTGCTACTTCTCAGCCCAGTAGTCCATCTGGTCAAGATCCTGTTGTAATCTGAGGTAACCCTCTTCACTGTCCACTACACCTTCATATTTGATGTCATCTGCAAACTTACTAACTGTACCTCTTATGCTCACATCCAAATCATTTATGTAAATGACAAAAAGTAGTGGACCCAGCACCGATCCTTGTGGCACTCCACTGGTCACAGGCCTCCAGTCTGAAAAACAAACCCTCCATCACCACCCTCTGTCTTCTACCTTTGAGCCAGTTCTGTATCCAAATGGCTAGTTCTCCCTGTATTCCATGAGATCTAACCTTACTCACCAGTCTCCCATGGGAAACCTTGTCGAACGTCTTACTGAAGTCATATAGATCACATCTACTGCTCTGCCCTCATCAAACCACTTTGTTACTTCTTCAAAAAACTCAATTAAGTTTGTGAGACATGATTTCCCACACACAAAGCCATGTTGGCTATCCCGAATCAGTCCTTGCCTTTCCAAATACATGTACATCCTGTCCCTCAGGATTCCCTCCAACAACTTGCCCATCACCGACATCAGGCTCACTGGTCTATAGTTCTCTGGCTTGTCCTTATCACCCTTCTTAAACAGTGGCACCATGTTTGCCAACCTCCAGTCTTCCAGCGCCTCACCTGTGACTATTGATGAATCAAATATCTCAGCAAGAAGCCTAGCAATCACTTCCCTAGCTTCCCACAGAGTCCTAGCTTCCCACAGATCCTGCGGATTTATCCACCTTTATTTATCCAGCACTTCCTCCTCTGTAATGTGGACATTTTGCAAGTTGTCACCATCTATTTCCCTACGTTCTATTTCTTCCATATCCTTTTCTGTAGTAAATTGACGTTTTATTGGTTTTGACAACATTTAGGAATAGTGTGTTTGGGCATATACAGTAATAGTGAATAAGCAGTGGGTTGTGCATGAAACAGAGCTCTACACTTGAATCATTTTAAGAATACTGAATTACCACAGTGCATTTAAATCACCCTCATGTTAACCATGACTTTGTTAGTAGCATTCTAACATCTGAATCAGAATGTTCCACTCCAAGACATTTGACTCTGAGTTAAGTACTAAATTCAAGGCTGCCAATGCAACATAGGTCAGAAGCAGTACACACTGCAAAGCTCCATCTTCTCAGGTGGATATGAAACATTCCATGGCAATATTTCCAAAAAGAGAAGGGGAGTTTTCCTTGATGTCCTTATCAATATTTGTCCCTCAATCAACATATAAGTAATTATCATTACACTGCTTTTTGTGGAAATTTGCTATATGCAAATTTTCTCCCACACCTCCAACATTGCAACAGTGACAATACTTCAAAATGACTTCACTTCCTGTAAATATAATTCTACTGAGATTTGTTATGAAAGGCAATGCATAAATAAACATACTTTATTCATTGTACTAAGTTGACCAAGAGATGTCTCTTTAAATAACTTGCAATTCTATAGCACTTTTAATATGGTAGAACATCTCAACAGAAGGATTATGAAAAAAAATCTGACCCTCAGCCTTCTGACACTTAAGCAGGTCACCAAAAGAAGTAGGTTTTAAAGAAGAAGTAAACAGGAAGGTTGAAGTAGGAACTTCCAGAGTCCAGATAGCTGGTAACATGGCCTTTATTGAAAACAACTTAAACATTTAACTTCTGACACTGTCATACTGAAGTTACAGCAGCAACACACAAAAAATGTAGTGCATTTTTCTGAATACTAGCTCATAGTCCATTCAATGTAAATATAATGAATGAGTGAATTGATAAATCATCTTTCTCAGCATGAGGTTTATTATATTTTCAGGAGATACATTCATCTGCAGGACACTGTTAAAGCTGCGCTTGATTTTGCATAGCAATGTTTGAATTTCTCCTGTGCAAAACTGAAGCAGTGGGAAACAACAGACTAAACATAACTTTTGTGTATAGAAACAAAATACTGTGTTGCTGGAAATTAGAATTAAAACAGAAAATATTGGAAAACACTCAGCAAAGAAAATGGAGCACCTGTGGAGAAAGAGAAGCAAAGTTCAAATGTTAGATTACTGAACACCTTGAAAAGTTAGACATGCAAAAACTAGCATGTAAAGAAATAATAAATGGTTTACAGCAATATACCAAAGCACAAAACCCCTAGTGAAATGGTGATCCAACTGTGGCTAACAAAAGTAGTTCAAGATTATATTAAATCACATGAAGAGGCTGATAAAGTTTCCAAATAAGTATATACCTGAGGATTGGGAGCATTAAATTAGCTTTTGAGTGAATAAATGAATTAGCTTTATTGTCATGCACTCAACTGCATACAGTGAAAAGTTTATAAGTCGCCACTCACAGTGCCATCTTAACTATAAAGTTACCTAGGTGCAGCTTCTTAAGCATTAGATTAGTTATACTTTAACTAATGTCACCAACGTAGGTATAACCCTTAGAGAAATCAAGAAAAGAAAGTTATATTACAGCTATACAGTATAACCATAGATCAGAAAAACAAGAAGCAAGTTAAACAGATAAACATCATTGTCTGCATCCAAGGGCTCTCCACAGCAGTGCAGGGGGCCTCCATATGATGTGACTGCTGGCTACCACCACATTCCACCATGGACCATTGCTGCCGTGCTCAACTGCGGGCTACTGCACTCACTTTGTACCAGGCCGGTGTCCCTGGTCCGGGTCCTGAATGCCAACCCCACTTTGGAGGCCTGGGTCTAGATTAGAGTGGTTCTGGAAAAACACAACAGTTCAGGCAGCATCCGAGGAGCAGTAAAATCAACGTTTCGGGCAAAAGCCCTTCATCAATTTTACTGCTCCTCAGATGCTGCCTGAACTGCTGTGTATTTCCAGCACCACTCTAATCTAGACTCTGGTTTCCAGCATCTGCAGTCACTGTTTTTACCTTTGGAGGCCTGGGACCAAGGGTCTGAGACTGAGAGTCTGAGAAGACAGAAGAGGAGAAGAAAACCATAGAAGGGAGGAAAAGGGAGAAAAAAAAGAAAGGGTGGAGCAGCCTCCGCCAGTCATAAACTATATAAATGATTTGGGTGTTAAGACCAAATGTAGTATTTCTAAGTTTGCTATGACGTGAATGTGAAGAGGCTTCGGCAGAATTTAATAGTCTAACTGAATGGAAGGGAATTTGGCAGGTGACTTATAACATGGAAAAATGTCAAGTTATCCACTTTGGTAGGAAAACTAAAATTCAAATTATTCCTTAAATAGTCAAAGATTAGGAACTATTAATATCCAAAAGGACTTTACTGCCTATGTTCCCAAGTCACTGAAAGTTAACATGTCATGGGCAATAAGGAGGCAAATTGTATATTGGTCTTTAATCAAAGAAGATTGGGGTACAGAGGTAAAGATGTATTGTTGTAATTGTTTAGTCTTGGCACGAATGCATCTGGAATATTGTGTACCATTTTGGTTTCCTCACTGTAGAAAAGATATATTTGCCATAGGTTGAATGCAATGAATGTTCACTCAACTGATTTCTGGGATGGTGGGCTTTTCCAATGAAGAGATATTGAGGAAACTGGACTTATACTCTAGAAAGAATAGGAAATAATCTAATTGAAGCATATTAAGTTCTTACAGGGCTCAACAGGTAGCCAAAACAAGAATATTTTCCCTGATAGGAGCTCTGGTGGGGGTGGGGTATCTAGAATCAGAAAATATTGTTTCAGAATAAGTGACAGACCACTTAGGACTGAGCTGAGGAGGAATTCCTTCACTCAGAGGGTGCCAAATCTATGAAATTCTCTACCCCGAGTCCTGTAATTGAGCATTTTTCAGACAGAGATCTATGTATTTCTAGATTTAAGGACATCAGGGTCCTTATAGGTATCTAAGGACGTATAGTTATAGTGCAGGAAAGTAGCATCGAGGTAGAAGATTCATCTCATAGTTGAATGATAGAGAGCCTTTGCTTATTTCTTTCAAAGTTCCTATGCTAGTCACAGCTGGCATATTAGAAATCTGCAATAGATTTTCTTGTGTCAAAATGGTTTTATTCTGTGGAGATTAACGTCCCAATTCCTTGCCAGGACAATCATTTTTGGATCCCCTAATGGAACATAGAGGAGGCTTATCTCAGGGAACAGGACTTGGAATCCAATATTTTTGGTAAAGATTAGAGACTAAATTAAAGGGCTTTTCTGCTGTGAATAGTTTAATGATTTTAAATTGCTATTGATTGTCTATAATTTCCAACATTATTAATCATTACTTACATGGATCTCACCTTTTGACTCTGGCAGGGTTGGGAGGAGTGCGTGAATGCAGCAGTTGCTCAATTACTGAGGACCTGTCTGTCAAAAAGCTCTAGGGACCAGACGCTGAGCTCGACAAGCCAACTTAGCATGCCGAAAGATACCAACAGATTAAAGAAACATATTACCCTACTGTGTGACAGACTGAGCAAAGGAGGTCGGTTGTCTTTAACTACAGATGGTGCACAGCAGGAAGCTTCAATCTCAGGTAAATTTGGCAGCGAAGTAGAGCAGTGTTCATCAGCTGCTAAACTATAATGAGAGCTATTGTTTTATGTTGTCATGTAATTCACTCTCAAAGTCACATAGCAGACAGTTAATGTTTGGAGTGTAAACACATGAATTCTTATCTATCCCATTATAAGTCACATTGTGTCCAACGAATAATGGGTTTACACAAAGCAAACTAAGTAAAAGATAACGCACTTTTGTTTGCAAGGACAGAGTTGAGGAATTGCTTGTTACAGTGAAAGATAAACAGCCACAAAGGTAAAAAGCTACATATTGCAGAAAGGATTACTTCAGATTAGCACAGCAGTTTGTTAGTTGTTTTGACATTTGCACACATTTTACAGTCTTCAACTTTTCTTTATTCACTTAAGGAAATATTTGTTTTACCTTCTTACAAAAATGAACAGCAAGACTTTACAGTTAAATTATAATGAATTAGCTCTTTGAAGTGTAACTGTTTTTATTAAACGCTGCAATATACAGTCGATTCTGATATAACGTGATAGTTCTGTTCGTGTCCGATCTCACGTTATAAGAAAATCACGCAATAGCACAGCCATTTAGGTTAATGGGGCCAGAATCGCTTGAGAACCAGTATGGGTAAGGAAAGTTCATGTTCTGCAAATAACGGTCTAAACTCTTCAATCGCATTAAAGCCAACTTTATTGAAGAAACATGCATTGTAGTAGAATTGGTTTTATTTGATTTGATTTATTTATTGTCACTTATACCAAAGTACAGTGAAAAGCTTTTTTACAAACAGTACAGACAGATTATAATAAGCAAGGATGTACAGAATAAAAGATTCAGAAGGAGGCATACAGGTAACATTGCACAGGACATACAAGAGAGATCAAAGTTAGCAAGATCAGCATTATTTGAGGCGAGAGAGTCCATTCAATAGTCTAATAACGGCCAGAAGGACGCTGTCCCTGAACCTGTGGGTGCATGTGTTCATACTTCTGTATCTTCTGTCTGATGAAAGAGGTTATCAGAAATCATTACCAGAGTGCAAAGGATCTTTGATGATGTTAGTAGCGTTTTTGCTGCAGCGAGTCATGTAAATGGAGTCCATGGATGAAGGTTGGCTCCCATGATGGCCTGGGCTCTGCACACCACCCTCTGTAATTTCCTATGATCCTGGGCAGAGCAATTGCCATAAGGTGCTGTGTCACACAGAAATGTTTGTTTCATCTAGCCCAAAGATTGCCAATGCTACTTGACTGAAGCTTGTGAAAATATGTTTATTTTGTGTATTTTAGACAAAATGAATGAACTTTATCCCTAAATTAATGAGTTTCAGGCTAACCAAAATATGGAAAGAGGATTTGGCTTTATATTTTCTCTTTGTTTCTTCTCTCTTGTCTGTATATTGCGATTGCAGCGTGTATGTTTTGGCAATTTACAGATCAGTGCAGTTGAGTATCTAATTTTTGTTATTTGTGCATAATTATAGATACTTAAATAGAATGCTCCTGTTTCATTTTCTCGGCAATTTGTTCAGGTACATGCAGTGAAATTAATTCTATTTCAATGCTGTTCAGCTAGTACTGCATTATTTTAAGTGTTTTCTTACTCATTTCAGTAGCTGTCACATTGCCAATCTATATCGTAGTTCTTTTCACTCACTGTTCTAGGGCAGCATTATTTCATATGTTGGTCACTGACCACATTTAGTTAATTACAAATCCAGAAACGGCAAATGGCATTTCAAATGAGTAAGTAACAATGAGTAACATTGGTTGTGTGATCTCAGTATTCATTGTGACAGCACATGCAAGGCATGTGAACTGTTTTATGTAAAATGGTGACAGATAAATAAAAAGGGGCAAGTGTTTTTTTTACTCATTGTACTTTACTTCCTTCTTTACCAAATAGTTAAGTAAATATTTGCCAATATTGTCTAGAAGGTGTATTCTATTGAAAGCAATTTATGTGGCTAAAACAGTATCACCATACTGATGACAAATTAATGATTTCTACTGGACAACACTGTTTTAGACACGTGCATAAAAATGCCAAGCCACTATTTTCCACTTTTAGAGATTTCTTCCAAGACCCAGTAGTAAAGAAATACTTCATTAAAGATGCTACAAATGCAGCTCGTTGTGAGCATCACGTGATGCAGGATTGCAGGGTTGCAAAGACCACATAAGGCAAAGGAGACCAGAATAATCAGACATTCAGTTGGGTTTTTGTGACAATCCTACAATTTCTGTGCCTACTTTTATCGTTTCACAAATAATCATTCTCAGAAGATGCTGTTCTGAGATGATTTTACTCATGATCACTGGGCGGCACGGTGGCACATTGGTTAGCACTACTGCCTCACAGTGCCAGAGATCCAGGTTCAATTCCCGCCTCAGGCAACTGACTGTGTAGAGTTTGCACATTATTCCCGTGTCTGCGTGGGTTTCGTCCGGGTGCTCTGGTTTAGATTAGATTAGATTACATTACAGTGTGGAAACAGGCCCTTCGGCCCAACAAGTCCACACCGACCTGCCGAAGCGCAACCCACCCATACCCCTACGTTTACCCCTTACCTAACACTACGGGCAATTTAGCATGGTCAATTCACCTGACCTGCCCATCTTTGGACTGTGGGAGGAAACCGGAGCACCCTGTGGTTTCCTCCCATAGTCCAAAAATGTGCAGGTTGGGTGAATTGGCCATGCTAAATTGCATGTAGTGTTAGGCGAAGGGATAAATGTAGGGGAATGGGTCTGGGTGGGTTGCGCTTCGGCGGGTCAGTGTGGACTTGTTGGGCCGAAAGGCCTATTTCCACACTGTAAGTAATCTAATCTAATCACTAAAGTGCAATGCCATAACTTTTTTAATACTGTACCTGGTTATATATCCTTTTTAAAATGAATCATTCATTAAGAAACTCTAACTGTGTACTTTGAACAGTTTTGGTCACCTGATTTAGGAAAAGATATTATTTTATCGGACGTGATTCAGAGAAAGTTAATTAGGATGATCCCCAGTATGGAGGGATTATCTTATGAACAAAGCCATGATGTGGAGATGCTGTGTTGAACTGGTGTGGACAAAGTTAAAAATCACACAACACCAGGTTATAGTCCAACAGGTTTATTTAGAAGTACTAGCTTTCGCAGCGCTGCTCCTTCATCAGGTAGCTAATGAGTGATGGACTTTGAGGAGGCTGCAACCAGCAAAATAAGAGTATGCTACTGTGGGACAGCTCCCAATGGGCTCCTGCCATCAGAGACCTTGGTTAGATAAGTCACTTTTGGGACTCACTGACATTTTCTGGCAGGGCAGTAAACCTACACTGGATGTGGCCTCCCTGTGGCAGACTGTGGGGAAACATTAGAGAGTCCAAAGAGGAGAATATGACCAAGAAAGGCAGCCCTTTTGGTCCCAACATTCAGTCACACAGGCTTTCTCCTACAATCCCAGTGGCCCAATGCTTTTCCAGCTAATTTCTTCTTACATATTCAAGGTCCTTACCTACTTCAGTAATGCCTGTTCCTCAAAATGGGGCTCACAAGTCTCTATAGATGCTGATCCTCTGATTAAAATAGTTCCAGAGGTTTGGCCTTGGCCTGACATCTCTACAAATGCTTATTGACCTGCTGTAGTTGGGTATCTAAGAAAACTATTTAAAAGAAAATTAGTGTGTATTAGTTTGGTGAAAACAATGTATTCTATCTCTAACCACCACGAAAATGTGACAGGAATTGTAAAGCGGATGTGTTTGAAGTTGAAAGAAAAGTGCAGGTTAAAACAAGGAGTCAGCTTGATTCTCCTCTATTATGAACCTAGGAGTAAGAATAGACCATTCAATTTCTTGACCTTATTCCACCATTCAAATAGGTATTGACTGATCAATACACCAACTCTATTTGCCCCCATTTTCCTTGATGTTCTCACCCAAAGTGAATGTTGGCCCATATTTCAAGGGCCAAGAGTGTGTTGCTGGGAAAGCACAGCAGGTCAGGCAGCATCCGAGGAGCAGGAGAATCGACGTTTCCGGCATAAGCCCTTTATCAGGAAGAGATAGATTCTTGATCAGTTGGAGAGTCAGGGGTAATGGAGAAAGGCAGGACTCTGGACGTGATGAGTATCAGATCAGCTATGGCTCTACTCCCGTTCCTATTTCTAATAGCCTTATGGTCTGACATAAATCTACTGATCTTGGTCAGGAATTTTAATTTGACACCCCCGCCAGCCTTGCTTAAGTCATCGTTTAATGTTCTAAACTCGAACCAGATGAAGCCAAATTTATGCCACCTGTCCTTAAAATTTAATCCTTTATTCCTTGGTTTGTTCATATATGTTAACAATCTAACTTTTTATTTTCTGTCATGAAATGAGGGTATCACTAGGATGTTGCTAATTGCCCTTGAACCTGAGTAGCTCATGAGGTCATTTAATAGAGCATTTAAGAGTCAACCATGTTGCTGTTGCAGGTAGGCCAGAATAGGTAAAGATGGCAGATTTCCTTATCTAAAGGAAATTAGTGAACCAGATGGGTTTTGTAGCAATTGGTGATAGCTGTCTTGTCAAGCACTATTGAGATTGGCTTTATAGTCCAGATTTTTAATTGAATTCAAATTCCATCAGCTGACATAGTGGGATTTGGATCCATATCTCTAGAATATTATCCAGGGCCTTTAAATTGTAATCCACTGATGGGTTACCATTATGCCACTGTTTTATCAGAGCATTTGAGCAATACTGATGGTTGAGTTTGCTAAAGTGTTAGCAAAACGTGTATGTAGTTTCTGATTTTGGCATGTAAAGGATTTATAGCACTGCAATGTGTTTCCTATAAAGAGAATGATGTTACTTTATTTTTATATTTTGTTACATTGAGTTCCTGTTAATGCAATTTATTGACTGGCAATGACGATATCATGACCAAGTTTTAAGATTTATATTTCCTTACAGGGAGTATTCTTGAAATAAAATTACAATCTGGAGTTCATGTATGCATACACTGCCACTGCAGTTGTGCAAAGTTTAACCAGATTTACTCCAGTGTTCAAAAAATACTTGCATTAGCTGAATATGTTGATATGATAGCTTATGACTCTAATAATTATTTACATAAAGCATGAAAATAACCAGTGCTTCCTTCCAAAGGGGGATCAGTTAACAAAGAATCTGGCTCCGAACGTTATCCAGTGATCACTGCTAGAAAGTGCATGTTAGTTGGTTTTGGATAAGTGTGGTAATTCAGTGGAACTTTCTACTGTATAAAGTAGATATGGTGAATAATATAGATGCACTTAACAGGAATCTGGCAAGGACATAAAGGAGAAAGAAAAAGTAGGTTTTTGATGAGGTTAGATGAAGTAAAGGAAAGAATTTATGTAGTATTGTTCATTATCATAGGATGTCCAAAACTGTTTTTTTGTTGTATAGTCTCTGTTGTGTTAAGTGCAGTTTGGCTTGTGGGGAGTCTAAATTCCAACATAGACCAGTTGGAACCAAAGGCATATTTTGTGCTGTAATTGTAGTGAGACCTTTGCCTATGATCATTTTCCATAATGACAAAATAACTGCCAGAAAATACACAGCTACCAACTTGCTAGTGCATGTAAACAACTAGATTTTGATCTGCATGTTTGCCAGCAGGTGTCCTATTGGGCCTATTTCTGTAGCCTGGGTATAAATCAGAGGTGTTCCCAACTTCTCATACGCGCCCCATCCCTCAGTAACATTTCTAGATCCCAGAATTGGGTGAAGAAGTAACAAAGAGGATTGATAAGAGCAGAGCTGTGGATGTGATCTATATGGATTTCAGGAAGGCATTTGACAAGGTTCTTCATGGTAGACTGGATAGCGAGTTTAGATCACATGGAATAGAGCGAGAACTAGCTATTTGGATACTAGCTCAAAGGTAGAAGACAGAGGATAGTGGTGGAGGGTTGCTTTTCAGACTGGAAGCCTGTGACCAGTGGTGTGCCACAAGGATCACTCCTTTTTGTCATTTATATAAATGATTTGGATGTAGCCATAGAGGGTATGGTTAGTAAGTTTGCAGATGACACCAAAATTGAAGGTGTAGTGGACAATGAAGAACTTTATCTTGATCAGATGGGCCAATGGGCTGATGAGTGGTAGATGAAGTTTAATTTAGATAAATGTGAGGTCCTGCATTTTGCAAAGGCAAATTAGGGCAGGATTTATATACTTAACGGTAAGGTCCTGGGGAGCATTGCTGAACAAAGCGACCTTTGAGCGCAGGCTCATAGTTCTTTGAAAGTGGATTCGCAGGCAGATAGGCCAGTGAAGAAAGCTTTTGATATGCTTTCCTTAATTGGTCAGTGCATTGAGTATTGGAGTTAGCAGTTCATGTTGTGCCTGTACAGTTTAGGCCACTATTGGAATAGCACATGCAAGTCTGATCTCCCTGCTATAGGAAGAATGGATGTTGTGAAACCTGAAAGGGTTCAGAAAAGATTTACAAGGATGTTGCCAGGGTTGGAAGGTTTGAGTTATAGGGAGAGTCTGAATAGATTGGGGGCTGTTTTCAATTTGTTAATTGACTTAGTAGGCTCTAGGTTGCTGTGCTTGCTATATTCCAACCTAAATCCTTCCAACAGGCAGAGGGAATATTTGTGATGGAGTTAGAGAGAGATCAGAAAAGAACTCTGACCATTGTTAAAATAAATGAATATCTGTGTATTGAAAAGGAGATCCTAAAAATATATGGAAATATAGGGGTGGAGAATGAGTAAACTGGATACAATAAGATGATTTAGTGTAATATTTAAATGATAATAAATTTTTAAAAAAAGTGTTTAAAAAGAAAGGCAGCTATTGAATAAAACGTTATAGCTACTATTTTTAATTTTTGAACTAAACACAAAATTAGAGTGTTGCAATATTGCCTTCTGCCATTTTAAAGAACAAAACATTTCTCCTGTTCCACTGTCCTTAACTCTGCAATCCCACTTGTCGGCAATTATAAAAATGATCTTAAACCAAGACAAAAAACTTAAGGCTGATGGCAAAAAACTGATTGCCAGCTCGCTTAACTAGGAAAGCTTGAATGTGGACACTGGAACCATTTTAATCGTCATAGTCACAGTTTTACTTCCTTTCATCTTCCCATAAATGCAACTGCAATGAAAGCTTTATTGCAACTCTTCAGTAATAAACTCATTCAGATTAATTAGACGTTGAATAATTCATACAATCCACAATCAGTATATGATTCTTCTTTCATCCTGTGCCTTCAGGTAACTTGCTCTCATAGTTAAACTCTAAGCTTCCACTCCATGCCTTTTTACCACTGTAATCGCCAGTATGGTTTTTTCTGCTTTCCATACCACACAAAATTCATTTTAACCATTGCTAAATTTCCTGTTGGTTATCTGTCAAGGCCAGCTTTCCTGCTGGAAGCATTCCGTTCTGTTTATTCAATTTAAATGGTGCTTTAGTTTCAACTTTTAAAGCAATTTTTTTTGTGTTACACAGTGATTTATATATTGCCTGTATCCTCAAGATTACAGAGGTCAGTTTCATGCTCATTGCATTGAATTTAATGCTATTTCATTTAATGCTTGATATAAAAGTTCTTTTTACCACCATTCTTTGAGGAGTTGCAGTCTGCTTAATTAGCTAGGACTCTGATTTTATCTCAATGGAACCTACAATTAGGCCTCCCTTCATCAAACTTTCATGACAGCTCTTTCTGTGATTTGTACTTGTTGTCAGACCTTGCAAGAATTTTGTGCTGGACTTGAGCAAAAGCATGACACAACTATTTCTTCTTAGCTGAAATAATGTTGCTTTCATGTGAGAAACCTAGAACACAGGAATTAGGAACACGAGTAGACCAATGGCCCGGGAAGCCTGCTTTGCCAACTAACAAAATCATGGCTGATCTTGGACTTCAATTTCACCTTACTGCCCACTCATCATATCACTTGCTTTCCTGACAGACCAAAAGTCTGTCAATCCCAGCTTTCAATTTATTTAACAATAGAGCATCGACAATCTTCTAGAATATGTAGAGAACGCCATAGGTTTGAGTGAAATAATTTCAGTCCTTAATGAGTGGCCTCTTATCATCATGTTTTAGCTTTCCTGATAAGAGGAAATAAACTGCATCTATCTGGTCAAACCCCTTTGATCTCTGTACGACACAATGAGATCGACTTTCATTTCTTCTGAATGCCAAAGAATATTGGCTCAGTTTGCTCAGACCTTTATCTTAAGGACCACATCGGTGAACTAGAAGTCCAAAAGGGCA
Organism: Chiloscyllium plagiosum; assembly: GCF_004010195.1. Taxonomy (NCBI): domain Eukaryota; kingdom Metazoa; phylum Chordata; class Chondrichthyes; order Orectolobiformes; family Hemiscylliidae; genus Chiloscyllium; species Chiloscyllium plagiosum. The sequence goes on along the minus strand of NC_057713.1, from coordinate 102,110,068 downwards.
CTGGAACACTCAAAGTCAGTAATTTACAAGATCATTCTATGATAAATGACCAGTTGGCTTTTGTGGCCAAGAATTTCTGGCCCTCCAACATTCGTTTTCAGAATTTATCACATAACTATCCAACCTGAGATTTGGCCTTGAATCCAAAGTCAGCTCTGTTGCTCACCCGTGACCTTTTGGCACTGCCTGAGACCTGTAGAAAGCCGTAACTTGTCTCTTCTACACCTTCAGATGCAGGTATGATTAGACATATCAAGAATCTTTGAGAGATTTCCCAAAGGGCTGTTTTACCCATGTGTTTTTATAAAAATCAGTCCTTTTTTCTGTTCTTGCCCAGCTTGATTAAGGTGCTCCTTCTCTTGCTGTGATACCCAACCAGCATCAATATCAAAATCTAAAGGATTCAACCAAATGAACTGAACAAAAGAGATGTTAGGAGGGGCTTTAATGAGGTGACAAAGGTAAAGAGTATTAGGAAAGGAATTGCAGGGCTGAAGGAGGATTTGGAGGTGGGGGGAGGGGAGGCCATGGAGAGATTTCAACACGATGAAGAAGTTGATACATTTGAGACATCAAGGAGCCAGGAACCCATGTTGATAAGCATAGATCAGCGAGGTTTGCAGGCGAATGGGATTTTATGTAAGATGGAATAAGGACAACACGTGGAAACTCAAGCGGTGTGGGACTGGTTGAAGAAGAAAATTATGTGCAAGTTGAATTTGAAGTGATATAAAAAAATTCCACACCACTATTCAAGGAAGAGTCAAATTTTGGGACACTGGCAATTATTTATCCTTCAAACAACGTCACTAAAACAGATTAGTTATTATCACATTCCTGTTTGTGGGACCTTGCTGTGTGCAAATTTGCCACATTTCTATCTTACTACAGTGAATGTGCATCAACACAGAAGTAGAAATAATCGACAGAGTAGATGCTGCCTGCAATCCAAATCAAAACCAAAATCAAAAGGTTTCAGAATACAAATGAGGTCGGCATGTGCTATAAACTCTGGGCTATTGTCAGTTTTTGCTCTGAAGCAAATGAGAAAATGGGCGTTTTGCTTAACATCGGGAAAACTAAGGTAATCATCTAAGCAGCTCCCACAACAAAACATGTCTCCCTGTCGATTAGGTTCAACCATGAGATGCTTAAAATGTTGATCATTTTCTATATCAGCCTCCCTCTCAATGAAGGCAAATGTCGCCTACAACATTTGTCATTGCTTCTAATGTACCAGCCTAACATTCAGCTGACTGAGGAAATGTATATTTGCAGACCAGAATCTCAGACCCATGGCTATGGGCATGGTTTACCATGCAGCCATGCTTTCTGTGTTCCTACATACTTCACAAAGCTCCAAACAATCTATCTCCCAAGCCTTACAAGCACCACCTCCTCTGCATGTGGTAGAGACTGCAGATCACAGATTGGGCTGATCAGCTATTTTAGAACTTATTGAATCAGAGCGGAAGTAAGTCATCCTTGATCCTGAGGAACTGTCTAAGAAGAAAAGAAAATTGGCAGATCTAAAGTGCTGTAGATAAGAATCTCACCTGCTCTTAGAAATACAGGAGTCTGCTCTGTAATTTGGTTTGCAACGCTTCACCAAACTCCTTTCTTGTAGTTAATGTGCAAAATCTTACAACCATTCTTGTCAAGTGAATTTGTTGTAATCCTGGTAAAATCCCTGCTGACTTGATTTGAAAGCAGAAAGCCTGCCTGTACAGAATTGGACATGAAAACATGAAAACAAAAACTTCTCTCAATGAAATTTAGGTATTATTAATCAAACTGTTCAGATGAATTATTTCACACCTCTGGAGTCAGTAAGACTTGAACCTGAGTGTCCTATACTGGTGTCCATGTGAATCCAATTCAAATATGTAATCATTGATTTTCTGTCAATGCTATTTCTACAATATATCAAAATAGTTGTAAAAGAAATGCCTTATTGCTGTGAATTGATAATACTTAAAGTTAATGTTCAACATGTTGAACAGTTAGACATTATTTCAGGTAAAAAAGATAAAATTATCACAAAATATTGTGTCGTCTAAAATTGCCATGACTTCAAAGAACACAGTTTTATTAAACAGCAGCCTTTTGGGATATTAATTGAATTTGTATTCTAATGATATGCTGTCGTCATTTTAACAATAAGCAGCTGTGTTGTTCTCTGCAATTCAAAAGGCACTTAATCAGCTCGCAAATTTACTGTCTTGAGATCAAAGCCCCGAATTGGTGCCTTAAACTCAAAGGATTACCAGGTTCAGTGGAAAGTTGATAGTCTTACAGGTTCTGAAAAAAATTAGGAATCCATTAAGCTATGCCAGTAAATACAAATTGAGTAGCTTTGCAAGCATTTAGTTACGGTAAGCCTGAAATGTAAACCTGAGCTGCCTAGGTAGTAGGCTTGGATTTAGAATTCTAATTTGGACTATACCATATGATGTATAACACATGCAGCTGAAGCCCTGGAATTCAAATTTGTCAAAGTAAAACTTTCTAGCTGAATATTGAAAACATTCTAATGCAACAAATGTACCTTATTCAGATTTATTTAAATTAATTGCAGATTTCATTTCTCTATCACTTGGTTACCTTGTTGAATGAAAGCTGATGCTTCATATATATTCAATTACTCAGAAGAGCCAATTTTATGGAGAAGTATCACAGCTCTGAACCTCATCTGTCGGCGTGTGTTTCAATTCCAAAATAAGACACCCTAAATTTTTGTGGTGGAGCCAGCGCACAACTCTGATAATGGTACTCTTGTGTGCAGCAGGATACACAGGAGCAAGAGCTGGTACAGACAGCTGGTGGAGGAGTCATTACAGTGGCAGAAGCAAGGGCTGGTACAGTCCTTAACACCACATTTTCTTCCACTGCCAAGTATACAATTTTTGTTTGTGTTGTGATGTGTGTCCCCATACCCACATTATACTCCATCTGCCAAACCTTTGCAAGTCAGCCAATCCCTTTGCTGACTCTTTGTACCCTCCTCACAACTTGCTTTCCTATTTATCTTTATGTAGTTAGCAAATCTAATCAGTCCCTTCATCCAACTCATTGAAATGAGTCGTAAATATTTGAGGCCTCAAGATTGATCCTGTGTTCTTCCATTAGGTCAATTTGTCAATCTGAGAATGACCCATTTCCCCTGATTCTGTTTCCTGTTAGTCGCTAATCTTCTGTCACAGCTAACATATTCTGCCCAGCACATTAATCTTTAATGAGGCATTTTGTCTAATACCTTTTGGAAATCCAATACCCCAGAAGCAACGTTGTTACATCCTTAAAGAACTATTAATTTGTGAAACATGATTTCCCTTTCACAAACCATACTTGCTCTGCCTGATTGTATTGATTTAATAAACATCTTTCTACTACTTTCTTAATAATTGTTTCCAGCACTTCCCCAATGAAACATGGGAGATGGTGGCATCGTCATAATACACTGGAATTGGACTAGTAAATTAGACCCCAGACTAATATTCTAGGGATATAGATTTGAATTCCACCCTGGCAAATGGTGAAATTTGAATTCAATAAAATATGTAATTAAAAACTAATCTAATGGAGCCATTGTCAATTGTGAAGATCCATCCAGCTCACTTTAGGAAAAGTAGTCTATCATCATTATCTAATCTGACCTGCATGTGACTCCAGACTCATATTAATGTGGCTGGCTATTAATTGCCCTCTGAAATAGCTTGAAGTGCCAATCAGCTTAAAGACACAAGAATAGAGAAAAAGTCCATTTTACCTATAGCCTCCTTCTTTCTGTATCTCTCCTTTCTCGATTGCAACAAATGGCAGGAGTGTGTGAATAAATGCCTAGAATTGGCTAATAATTTCTGAATTAAGTTCAACACAGATTAATGATGATAGTGCATTTTAATAGGAAGAGCAGGGTGATCACATGTTACTTGGAAGATGCAAATTTAGGAGGGTAGAAGAGAAAAGGACTTTCAGTGAACAAATACACAGATCACTAAGATTTGTGCAGTAGGTTCATAGGCCATTTTTTATTCAAAAAACAAACCACGCAATAGTTTGTATTCTAAAAAACAGAATTAGAAAAACTAGAGAGGCTTCAGAGAAAATCTACAAGGATATTAGTAGAAATGCTTGGGGATACACACCAGTAAAGGAGTCAACCTTGATATTTTTTCTCTCAAACAGACTGAGGCTGAGGGGGTGGCCTAGAATCACAGAATCTCTGCAGTGTAGGTATATACCATTTGGCCCATTGAGCCTGCACTGACTGTCTGAAGAGCATTCCACCCTATCTCTGTAACCCCACATAGTTAACCCATCTCACCCGCAGACCCCTGAACACTATGGGTAATTTAGCATGGTTGATCCATCTAACCTGCACGCCTTTGCACTGTGGGAGAAAACTAGAGCATCAATGAAACCCATGCAGATGCAGGGAGAATAAACTTCACAAGACAGTCAAGACGGCTGGAATCAAACCTGGGTCCCTGGCGCTGTGAGGCAGCAGTGCTAACCTCTGAGCCACCGTGCCACCAATTGATATCTTTAAGATGATGACATGTTTTGATGGAGTGGATATAGAGACAAGGGTTCCTATTTCTCTGTAGTCCTGCAGTTTCTTTTTTCAATTAATTGCTTATTCTGTTCCCTTTCAAGGCTACTATTGAATCTGTATCCAAAACTTCATGAGGCAGCATATTCCAAATCCAAATCCAAATCAATCAGTAAATTAAAAAAAAAGCTTTTCCTCATGCCACTACTGCTTCTTTGTTGAGCACTTAAATCTGTGTCCTCTAGTTATCAACTCTTCACCCTTGATAACAATTACTCTATTTGTTCTACTTAGGTGCTTCCTAATTGTGAACACATTTATCAAATTTCCTCTTAGCTGCTTTCCTGCTCTAAGAAGAACCATCTACCTAATCCAGTGTCTCCATCATCCCGATAGCTATTCTTGCAAATTTCCCTGTATCCTTTTCAAAGCCTTCACCTCCTTCATGAAATGTATTTCCTAGAATTGAACACAGTCGTTCAATTTGAGCAGAGCCAGTATTTTATTTGGGCTTAGTATATCTTACTGGATTTTGTACTCCATGGGCTAAGTTTTTATGAGGACAAGGAAGACTCTGCAGCCTTAAAGTGTGAGGACAAGATGTGGAATAACTTTCATTTCGGACAGATCTGACTTTTGCTGGCAAGAGAAATGCAGTAGGATGTGCCTCACAAATCCCAAGCTCAGCAAACCCTTTTGAAATTAGTACTCAGTTCAGACAGACCCTTTTTAGATAGTTCAGAGCCTTAATCTGAAATGTGGAAATCATGAATTTAGACAGATGCAGTCTATTTAAGCGTCATAATCTGAATTTTTTTCTGTCCCTTGTACTTTCAATATGAGACAAAATGATAAACTGAAGCTGTCAGTAACAGTGTTTTTAAAAAAAGGTTCACTGGATTGCTTTGATTGACAGGTCATTTATATAAGTGAGAAAAGAAAAATATCAGCTGTACATACAGTTTCGTAAAGTTCTTTGTTGACATGTCCCCAAATCATTATGAATATTTGACTGAATTGCATAGGCTACAATTAACTCAGGTGACATTTCTGAGCTCTCAGTTTGAATAACTATCTAAAGAGGCTATTAAAGAATTAACTGCCTTTGATGTTGGGTCTACACGTTTGTTTTAATAAGATTTAAACACATGAGATATAATGGACTTGAATGGGTTTCATTGTAAGAGATTTGGACGATAAGATGTAAGACTGAGAATGATAACATATCTTTCATAAGTCATTTCTTTTCATCTCAATACAGCTCCTATGTTCTGCTCATGGTTAATAATGGGTGAATTGCTGTGGAGTTGACATGAGTATATGAGGACCATGTGGGGGATGAGGGCATATGAAGAGGTAGCGAGAAGGCATAATAGGTTCTAAGACAATTGGGACAAAGTTCCACAGAACCAATCTGAGCTTTGTAAACTTCATTCCTTGGCACTCACCTGCTCATGTGGCCACTTACGATCTGCCTCCAGATTGAATGACACTGACTCAATACCATCCTCACCTCTCCAAAATGAAACTTGGATTCAACAGACCCCTTCAAATAGAAAGAAGTCTTCCAAGTCAAGGGAGAAAGCCTAATTTGAGTTGCTTAGTTACAGAATCTAGCTCTATGTTTCTATATATAAAGACTAGGGTCTTAATTACAATATTAATTACATTGTTAAACTATCCTGCCACATTTGAAGATTTGTGCAGAAATACCCTCAAGGCATTTTCTGAAAATATTTAAGATGCTACACAAGTGCATATTTGTTTGCTTTTGGATACAAGTTCACAAACATCAAGGGAACCTCGTACATGTCTATAAATCTTCTGACTGTTTTATGTTTTATGTGTCAGGTGCATCTTTGCTTTTATTTGCATTCATGAGAGGTAACATGAGGGTGTGGTGATTGGATCGATGATAACTTAATCGATAATGGCAAGGTGCAACAACACAGTGGGTTTCCTGCATTTATGATGGAGTTTTACAAAAAATAACCTGAACGGCTACACATGAAAAGTCCTATTAATGAGACATTAATTTAAAAAAAAAGAAAATAAGTACCTTGTATTTTTTTTTATTAACTCTTAGAACATGGTTCACCACTATCTGGCCAGTATTAATTGCTCTTGCCCAGTTGCACTTCAGAAAACAGTGATGAGTTCTTGAACCATTGCAGTCCACATGCTGTAGGTTGACCCTAAATGTCCTTAGGGAAGGAATTCAAGGATTTTGACCCAGAGACAGTGAAGGAATGGTGATATATTTCCAAGGCAGGATTGTAAGTGACTTGCAGGTGGTGGTGTTCCCAAGTATCTGCTGTCCTTGCCTTTCTAGATGAAACTGTTTCTCGATTTGAAAGGTGCAGTCTAAGGATCCTTGGTGAATTTCTGCAATGCATCTTGTAGATAGTACACACTGCTACTGAGTATTGTTGCTGAAGGGAGTGAATGCTTGTGGATGTGGTGCAAATCAAGTGGGTTGCTTTGTTCTGGATGGTGTCAAGCTTCTTGAGTGTTGTTGGAGTTGCAGCCATCCAGGAAAGTAGGGAGCATTCCATCTATGACTTGTGCTTTGTAAATAGTGACCAGGATTTGGGAAGACCAGTGAAAAGTGACTTGTTGATGTATTCCGAGCCCCTCACCTGTTCTTGTAGCTATTGTGTTGATGTGGTGAGTCCCGTTGAGTTTTTAGCCAATGGTAACTCCCAGGATGTTGATAGTGGAGAAGGGTTTAGATGGAGAGGAATTTGTTAAGTGTTTACAATAAACTTTTCTGATTCGGTATGTGGATGTACCTACAAGAGAAGGTGCAAAACTTGACCTACTCTTGGGAAATAAGGCAGGGCAGGTGACTGAGGTGTCAGTGGGGGAGCACTGTGGGGCCAATGACTATAATTCTATTAGTTTGAAGATAGTGATGGAAAAAGATAGACCGGAACTAAAAGTTGAAGTCCTAACTTGGAGGAAGGCCAATTTTGATGGTATTCAGCAAAAACGTTCAAAATCTGATTGGGCGCAGATGTTTGCAGGTAAAGGGATGGCTGGAAAATGGGAAGCCTTCAGAAATGAAATTACGAGAGTCTAGAAAAAGTATATTCCTGTTAGGGTGAAAGGAATGGCTGGTAGGTAAAGGGAATGCTGGATGACTAAAGCACTTGAGGGTTTGGTTAAGAAAAAGAAGGAAGTATATGTTAGGTATAGACAGGATAGTTCGTGTGAATCCTAAGAAGAGTAAAGGCAGTAGGAGTATACTTAAGAGAGAAATCTGGAGGGCAAAAAGGGGACATGAGATAGCTTTGGCAAATAGAGTCAAGGAGAATGCAAAGGGTTTTTACAAGTGCATTAAGGACAAAAAGGGTAACTAGGGAGAGAATAGGGCCCTTCAAAGATCAGCAAGGCAGCCTTTGTGTGGAGCCGTTGGAGATGGGGCAGATACTAAACGAGTATTTTGCATGAGTATTTACTGTGGAAAAGGACATGGAAGATATAGAATGTAGGGAAATAGATGGTGACACCTTGAAAAATATCCATTTTACAGAGGAGGAAGTGCTGGATGTCTCGAAATACATAAAAGTGAATAAATCCCCAGGACCTGATCAGGGGTACTCAAGTGCTCTATAGGAAGCTAGGGAAGTGATTTCTGGGCCTCTTACTGAGATATTTGACTGGAGGTTGGCTAATGTGGTGCCACTGTTTTAAAAAGGTGGTAAGGACAAGCCAGGGAACAGTAGACCAGTCAGCCTGACGAAGGTGGTGGGCAAGTTGGAGGGAATCCTGAGGGACAGGATGTACATGTTTTTGGAAAGGCAAGGATACAGGGAGAACTAGCCATTTGGATACAGAACTGGCTCAAAGGTAGAAAACAGAGGGTGGTGGTGGAGGGTTGCTTTTCAGCCTGGAGGCTTGTGACCAGTGGAATGCCACAAGGATCGGTGTAGGGTCCACTACTTTTCATCATTTATATAACTGATTTGGATGTGAGCATAAGAGGTATAGTTAGTAAGTTTGCAGATGACACCAAAATTGGAGGTGTGTACAGTGAACAAGATTACCTCAGATTACACCGGGATCTTAACCAGATGGGCCAATGGGCTGAGGAGTGGCAGGATGGAATTTAATTTAGATAAATGTGAGGTGCTGCATTTAGGGTCAGCAAATCTTAGCAGGACTTATACACTTAATGGTAAGGTCCTAGGGAGTGTTGCTGAACTAAGAGACCTTGGAGTGCAGGTCATAGCTCCTTGAAAGTGGAGTCGCAGATAGATAGAATAGTGAAGGCGTTTCCTTTATTGGCCAGAGTATTGAGTGCAGGAGTTGGGGGGTCATGTTGCGGCTGTACAGGACATTGGTTAGGCCACTGTTGGAATATTGCATGCAGTTCTGGTCTCCTTCCTATCGGAAAGATGTTGTGAAACTTGAAAGGGTTCAGAAAAGAATTACAAGGATGTTGCCAGGATTGGAGGATCTGAGCTTTCGGGTGAGGTTGAATAGGCTAGGGCTGTTTTCCCTGGAACGTCGAAGGCTGAGAGGTGACTTTATTTAGGTTTATAAAATCATGAGGGCCATCCATAGGATAAATATACAAAGGCTTTTCCTGGGGGTGGGGGAGTCCAGAACTAGAGGGCACAGTTTCAGGGTGAGAGGGGAAAGATATAAAAGAGACCTAAGGGCAACTTTTTCACTCAGAGTGTTGTATGTGCGTGGAATGAACTGCCAGAGGAAGTGGTAGAGGCTGGTACAATTGCAACATTTAAAAGGCATCCAGATGGGCATGTGAATAGGAAGGGTTTGGAGAGATATGGGCCAGGTGCTGGCAGGTGAGACTAAATTGGGTTGGGATATCTGGTCGGCATGGACAAGTTGGACCGAAGGGTCTGTTTCCGTGCTGTACGTCTCTATGACTCTATGATTCTAATTTGGTGATGATAACACTATTATATATCAAAAGGCGGTGGTTAGATCTTCTCTTATTGGAGATGGTCATGGCCATTTGTGTGGTGCAAATGTTCCTTGCCACTTTTCAGCTCAAGCCCAGATATTGCCCAGATCTTGTTGCATTTGAACATAAATGCTTCAGTATCTGAAAAGTCGCAAATGGTGCTGAAGATTGTGCAATTATCACTGAACGTCCCCACTTAAGACCTTATAATGGAGAGAAGGTGATTAATGAAACTGCTGAAGATAGTTGGGCCTTAGGATCTCCCGCTGGAGCTGAGATGACTGACTTTCAACAACAACCATCCTCCTGTGTGGTAGGTATGACTTCAGCCAGTGAAGAGTTTGTCCCTTTTTTCCATTTATTGCAGTTTTGCTGGCTTTCCTTGATGCCACACTCAGTCAAATGTGATCTTCATGTCAAGAATTAGAATTCAGTGTTTTTGTCCATGTTTGAAACTAGGCTGCAATGAGGTCAGGAATTGAGTGACCCTGGCAGAACCCAAACTGGGCATTGGTGAGCAAGTTATTGTAGGTCAGATGCTGCTTGGTTTCTCCATTTTAAGTATGTAGTGTTGGTTTATAAAAATTGAAAAAAACTGGAAATCAGAAAAAGCTGGAAGTTAGAAACAAAAACTGAAATTGATGGAAAAGCTCAACAGATCTGGCAGCATCTGTGGAGAGAAATCAGACTTAACATTTCGTGCTACCACACGTGCTGAGATTTTCCAGCAATTTCTGTGATATTTGGTTGCAGAATTCTAATGATGCATGAGGCAAAACTTTTTTAGGTTATTAGAGCCAAGAGATTGTGTCACCTGTACGGCACATTCCGAGCTAGCTCAGATTTTGTCCTCTGTCATTTTCCCTGCAATTGCTAAGCTTTGGAAATGTTTCTGTTTAATCTCTCTCCTCCCACCCACTTCCCTATCTTGTAGTGAGCAATGTTATGGTGATTTCAGTCTCACTGCAAAATGTTGTGATTAGAAGAGAAGGATTTAATCAAAAATGTAAGTTTCCCCAGCAAAAAACAACTTTGGTGAACATTATATCTCACCAGAATGATTTCTACATGTTTTGCCCCACTACACTCTTTCATCTGTTAAATTCAAGTGATCTTGAGTACTTATCTTTTAGTTAACGTCATATTTGTTGTCTAAAAATGTATGAAGTGGCAAAGAAAAGATCACAGGCACATGATGCTCACCAAATTCACCATGTAACAGGGGCCTACAGCAAAAAGATGTTCCCCTCAGCCAAGATTCTGAGAATTGTTTGATAACAATCTAAGGTACATTAGAGTCATTGAATTACTGACTCCCCAGCTGTAAACAATGGTTAAGATTATACTTGTTTGAAGACTTGCTTACAGAGGACTGTTTCATCCAGATGCCTCTATTCCTGATGAAGGGCTTTTGCCCGAAATGTCAATTTTCCTGCTCCTTGGATGCTGCCTGACCTGCTGTGCTTTTCCAGCATTACTCTAATCTAGACTCTGGTTTCCAGCATCTGCAGTCCTTGTTTTTACCTCATCCAGATACCTGCCTTACAACAGGAATGGGATGCTGATTCATTGAAATTATAAAGTTGTACTGAGTTACTACTTCAGAAAAGTATGATGTCCATTATGTGTCTAGAAACTACATGTAGAATAATTGTTGCAGAATGCCTAAAGCAGTAACAGAATTGAAATAGATAGACCTGATAAATTCTATAAACTGTTTATGTAGTTATCTGAACCTTTAGATTGTGTTTCAAACGTAGATAATTGAACTCAGCTGTTCTACATTAGGACGTTTGTAATTGCAATTCTTTTTCGCTGTGAAAGTTGAAAAGATACTTGGGTTGTGGACAGTGACAGCAGCAGACTTCATAATTCTAAGTATGAGCGTGAGAAAAAGTTATACAACTAGAAGGGAAACTAAAACAGATCTCTCCCCATGATATGCTACTGATAAAGTAACTAATGAAATCATGAACAGCGGTGTCATTAGAATTAGCTTCTGTATCGTTAGCAGAGACCAAACCAGCTAGACCAAAGGAAAACACAAATCACTTGACTTGGGCAAGGGAAGTGAATGTTCTATTGCCAAGTTTGCAGATGGCTCAAAAATAGGTGGGAAGGCAAGTGGATGACACAGAGAATCTATGTAGGGCTATAGACAGATGAAATGAGTGGGTAAAAACTTAGCTAATGAACATAATATAGGAAAATGTGTGGTTATTCACTTTGGCAGGAAAATACAGGGTCTGAATATTATTTAAATGCTCAAAGAAAGCTGCATTTGGAGGTCTTTATGCATAACTCATAAAAAGCTGGCCTATAAGATCAGCAGGTAGCAGAGAAGGCAAATGTCAAAAGGAATAGCAAGTAAAAATAGGGAAACCTTGCTAAAACTATATATAGTTAGACCACAACTGTAATACTGTAAACAGTTTTGATCCCTTAGCTAATAAAAGATATACTGCATTTTGAAGGCAGTCCAAAGAAAGTTCACAAAGTTGATAAAGGGATTTTTGTTTGAGAAGATGCTGAGTAGTAGGGTTTGTACACCTTGAGATATATATGTGTGAGAGACAATCTTATTATAGCATGTAGCAATCCTAGAAGCTTAATAGGCTATATGCTGAGAGGTTGTTGCTGCTTGAGGAAAAGTCTAAGACCGGAGAGCACAGCCTCACAGTATGTGGTCACCCAGTTGAGACAATGATGATGAGAAATTTCTTCTTGAGGAGGATAGTGAATCTTTGGAATTCTTTATTGTCGAGGGGTGTTAAAGCTAAACTTATTACACTTAAATATATTGAAGGCTGAGATCAATAGATTTTTTAATCAGTAGGGAATCAAGGGTTATTAGGAAAATGCTGTAAACTGGAGATCAGTATTATCAGATCGGCCATTATCCCAATGAACGGTGAAGCAGACACTATGGCTGAATGGCCTGCTTCTTCTCCCAAGTCCTATGGCCTTATGGTTATTTGTGTTTCCCGTGTAAGCTAGTGATTCTAAAAATGTTAGAAGTATGCGATAGGTGGAATTTTCCCCTTCCTGGTGTGTTTGAGAAATGGCAAGCAAGTTGGGAAAACAGAGAGAATTTAAAAGTAAGTATCTTATCAAGAAAATGCTTCACGTTTTTTCTCCTAAGCCTTAAATAATGACTTCAAAATCTCACCATTGAGCAGTGCCTTTCTATTTCTTATGCACTTGCATCCCAATAAATTGATTGATTGTCACATGTACTGAGGTACAGTGAAAAGCTTTGTTTATGAGCAGTACAAGCAGATCACTGTAAGCAAGGATGTACATATCAAAAAGACTTATAGAGTCATAGAGTCATAGAGATGTACAGCATGGAAACCTGCCCATCCAACCTGCCCATTCATATACCCATCCAAATGCATCTTAAATGTTGCAATTGTACCAGATATCCCAACCCAATCTAGTCCCACCTGCCATCACCCGGGCCATATCGCTCCAAACCCTTCCTATTCATATACCCATCCAAATGCATCTTAAATGTTGCAATTGTACCAGCTTCCACCACATCCTCTGGCAGCTCATTCCATACATGTTCCACCCTCTGCGTGAAAAAGTTGCTCCTTAGCTTTCTTTTATATCTTTCCCCTCTCACCCTAAACCTATGCCCTCTAGTTCTGGACTCCCCGACCCCACGGAAAAGACTTTGCCTATTTATCCTATCCATGCCCCTCATAATTTTGTAAACCTCTATAAGGTCACCCCTCAGCCTCCGACGCTCCAGGGAAAACAGCCCCAGCCTGTTTAACCTCTCCCTGTAGCTCAGATCCTCCAACCCTGGCAACATCCTTGTAAATCTTTTCTGAAAACAGAAGTGACTGGAGAAACTCAACAGATCTGCCAGCAATTGTAGAGAGAGAAAAACAGGTGTAACTTTTTTTAAGAGGAGTTAGCCTTGTTCAGGCTGAGGAAGTGCCACACCAGGCTAGAAATGTTAACTCCATATATCTCCATGGATACTGCCAGACCTGTTCAGTTTCTCCAGCAATTTGGCTCTCTGTTTGGTACAATTTTTCCAAGTTTCTTGTCATCTGTAAACTTTGAAGTTGTTGTCTACATACACCAAGGTGTAGATCATATCAGGAACCAATACTGATCTTTGGAGAACTCCACGATAAAACCTGTCCTGCAACCAAAAAATATCAATTTACCTTTACTCTCTGTTTCTGAGCACAGACAATTTTCTATCCACATTACTGACCCTTTTAGATTATATTACAGTTTGGAAACAGGCCCTTCGGCCCAACAAGTCCACACCGACCCACCGAAGCGTAACCCACCCCTACATTTACCCGTTACCTAACACTACGGGCAATTTAGCATGGCCAATTCACCTGACCTGCACATCCTTGGACTGTGGGAGGAAACCGGAGCACCCGGAGGAAACCCACGCAGACACGGGGAGAACGTGCAAACTCCACACAGTCAGTCGCCTGAGGCAGGAACTGAACCCGGGTCTGTGGCGCTGTGAGGCAGCAGTGCTAGCCACCGTGCCGCCCATAGTTCTCCCTGTATTCCATGAGATCTAACCTTGCACCTTCTCTAGTAGTTACATCCACATACTGAATTTGATGGCTTTCGTTTGGAATTTGGCAACAGAGTCATGGATGTATGGTAGGGAGCTGAGGACGCATCCTTGGGGGGCTCGAGTGTTGAGTGTTATTGTGGAGGAGGTGCACTTATCTATCTTCAGTGATTGCAGTCTGTGGGTCAGAAAGTGGAGGATCCAGTTGTAGAGGGTGGAGTGGAGACCAAGCTAACAGCGTTTTGAGGTCACTTTGGAGGGGATAATTGATGTTGAAGATAGAGCTGTAGTCAATGAGCAGGAATCTGACGGAGATGTCCTTGTTGTCCAGATGTTCCAGGGATGAGTGCAGGGCGAGGGATATGGCATCTGCTGTAGACTTGTTACGTTGTTAGGCAAATTGTAGGGGATTGAGGCGGGCTGGGAGACTGGTGCTGATGTGGGCCATGGCCAGCCTCTTGAAGCACTTCACGATTACTGAGGTTAGAGCAGCTGGGCGGTAGTGATTAAGGCACATTGCATGTGCTTTCTCAGATATGGGAATAATGGTGGTCTTCTTGAAGCAGGTGGGAACTTCAGCTTGTAGGAGGGAAAGGCTGAAGATTTCAGTGAATACCTCCACCAGTTGGTCTGTACAGGATCTGAGTGCTCAGCTGTGGACACCATCCAGGCACATCGTTTTGCTTGGATTGACTGCCAGGAAGACCAATCTGACGTCTGGAGTGGTGACTGAGGGGACAGGTGTATCAGGTGCTGTTGGGACAGGCATCACCTCACTGCTTGCATTCTGCTCAAACCGAACATAGAAAGCACTGAGCGCATCAGGGAGGGATGAGTCCTTGTCTGCCAGCTTGTTCTGCTTCATTTTGTATCCTGTAATGTTGTTTAGGCCTTGCATTGGCAGCAGGAGTCTGTTTGGTAGGGTTTGGGTCTCTTACTGCCTCTTGGCATTCCTCATGGCTTTGCAGAGTTCATATCTGGAATTCCTGTATTGGTCTGGGTTAATCAACTTGAACACTGCATGTCTGATCTTCAGTAGGGAGTGGGTTTCCTGGTTCATCTAAGGTCTATAGTTGAGGAACACTCAGATTACCTTCTTAGGTACGCAGTCCTCTACACTGCTGTGGCATACTGAGTACTTGAACATGGTCGAGCTCACCAATTCCAAACAGTCCCGGAGTTGGTCTTCCACAGCCTCCGACAAGCATTGTACTTCCTTTTGTGAAGGAACAGGGGCTCAGAGAATTTTGTCTTTAGAATGTTTGTAGTGATGTAAATCACGTCTGAGGCATTTTTCACATCTGCATGGGGTGGTATGTAGACTGCCGTCAGGATGGCGGAGGTGAACTCTCATGGTAGGTAAATTAGATTAGATTACATTACATTACATTACAGTGTGGAAACAGGCCCTTCGGCCCGACAAGTCCACACCGACCCGCCGAAGCGCAACCCACCCATACCCCTACATTTACCCCTTACCTAACACTACGGGCAATTTAGCATGGCCAATTCACCTGACCTGCACATCTTTGGACTGTGGGAGGAAACCGGAGCACCCGGAGGAAACCCACGCAGACACGGGGAGAACGTGCAAACTCCACACAGTCAGTCGCCTGAGGCGAGTATTTCAGATCCGGGGAACAATGGCTTGCCAGGGTCTCTATGTCCAAACGTCAGGAGGTTTTTTTGTCAGGAAGCATACCCCACTGCCCTTCGCCTTATCTGAGGACGCGGTGCGGTCCATGCGATGTATGGAGAACCCATTAGCTTTGGAGGCCACAGTCAGGAATGACAGAGGTGAGCCAAATCTCCATAAAGTAGAGCATATAACAGGCGCTCAATTCCTTCTGGTAGGTAAGTCTCGATCTGAGTTCATTCATTTCGTTTTCAATAGCCTGGATATTTGCCAGGAGTATGCTGGGGAGTGGGGTCTTGAAACTGCATTGTTTCAACCTTACCTTTAGGCCAGCACATTTTTCCAGTTTCCTTGTAGGTTTCCTACATCTGAACAGTCCCTGGGGTTAGTAGTATGAGTCTGTAGCTCCGAAAAGTAAGTGAGTTAGAGCCAGGCAAGCTGGGCCTCTCCTGGGATGGGATGCCGCGAGGTTATACTTTGGGCGTGGTCTGGTCTGGTCTCCTCGGGGACTGGTTGCAGCGGTGGAATTTTCGTTCTTTGGCAGTCCCGGGTGCTGGTGGAGCGAGTCTTCTTTTCCCGCAGATAAGTGAGTTGGACTGGGTCAGGCCGGGCCTCCATGGGGTCTGGTAGTCATGGAATTGGGGTACAGACCTAAGTCGTTCAAGCCTCCTCGAAGTTGCGCTGCTGCCAACCCCAACTCGCCTTATTTATAAGGTAAAAACAATGACTGCAGATGCTGGAAACCAGATTCTGGATTAGTGGTGCTGGAAGAGCACAGCAGTTCAGGCAGCATCCAAGGAGCTTCAAAATCGACGTTTCGGGCAAAAGCCCTTCATCGGCAGAAAGTAGAGAGTAGAAATAAATGGGTCACTTTCAGTTTGGTAGGTTGTGATTAGTGTGGTGCTGTAAGACTCAGTACCTGGGCCAGCTGTTCACAATATTGATCAATGATTTTGTTGTGAAGATCAAGTATAATGTTTCCAAGTTCACGGATGATATATAGCTAGGTAGGAACGTGCACTAGGATGAACATACAAAGTGACTTCAAGAGAATTTCAACAGATTTAGTGAGCGAGCAAGAACATGGTAGCTAGAATATATTGTGGAAAAAAAGTCAGGTTTACACTTAATGGAAAAACAGGTATGTGAAGTATGTCATAACAGTTAAGGAGTTGGAAAGTGTACATGTACAAATCGGACCTGAGTATCTTAGATAAGTTTCTGAAGACTAATGTAAAGGTGCAACAAACTATTAGATAGGCTAATGGTATGTCAGCCTTTATTGCAAAAGACTTTGAGTTCGGAGGTAGCAAAGGCTTATAGCACCTTGGCTACACTGCATCTGAAATATTGTGTGCGGTTTTAGTCTACTTATATTAGGAGGAATATAATTGGTAGACGGCATGCAAGGCAGGTTCACTCGACTTGTTCCTGGGATGGCTGGACTGTTCTACGCTAAGAGATTGGGTAAACTGGACGTGTATTCACTCGCATTTCAAGGAATGCAAGGTGATCTTATTGAAACCTAAAAAATACTTAAAACCAAGGTGTTTTCTTGGTTGAGGAAATCTAAAAACAGTTACACAATTTCAAGATAGGGGGAATCTCTTGGAATTCTCAATCAAGGATAACTTTAGAAGCTTAATCATTGAGCATTTTTAAAGTAGAGATTGCCAAATTTGTAAATTGACACAAAGAATTATGGGGGAGAAATGGCATTCATGTGAGTAATCAGCCATGATCAATCGATTGAATAGCCTGTTCCTGCTCCTATATTCCTGAGAGAAGCAAACTTTGGTGACATCTCAACATTTGGGAACTTTGAAGGATCAAGAATGATGATTCCCTATCCAGATGGAGTTTCAACATGAACCCTTCGGGGCAGCAGCTGTGGCTTATGATTTGCGATGTGGGAACTTTGGTATTTTGGTCAGAGACAACTGTGTTGGATTTTTAAGTGCATCCACTTTTGGCAAAAATTCAAAATAAGAATAAGCTGTTGGCATGTATTGGCATGAAATTATGTTTGCTCTAAAGAAAAGCACACTGTGTTAAGCCTGTGTAAAATGAAAAATCTGAAAAACGGAGGGCTTGGAGGCCCTGGTCATGACGGATGGAGGTGTAGAAGGATTGGATATCCATGGTGAAGATGAGGCGTTGGGGCCAGGGAAACGGAAGTCTTGGAGGAGGTGGAGGGCGTGGGTGGTGTCTCGAACGTATGTGGGGAGTTCCTGGACTAGGGGGGATAGGACAGTGTCGAGGTAGGTAGAGATGAGTTCAGTGGGGCAGGAACCTTATTTATACACTACTTCCAATCTTCCTCTCCTTCCCTAAGTGATAGATAGCTCCAGTTCCTGGCTTGTAAGTCAAGGGTGCCTAGTGCTTGTCCCTGCCATCATCCAACTGTTCCTGCAACATCATGTACCTGCATGGTCCAGAGCCAACAATTTGTCCATGCAAATCCAAGCCTTGCCATAACATCATTCCTACTCTCAGACCATTTCAGACACAATTTTAGCCCTCCCTTTGCAGCTTAGGAACACCTAGGACTTCCATGTTTCTGCTCAGTCATTTTGCATGCAACATCACACTCAACTGATTCATCTACATCTTATAGTTCTTAACTTGCTTTCTTAGCTCACTAACTTTGCTCTTAGGCTGGCGACTTCTCACTATTTCACACTGCATTCTTAGCAAAATCTCACTGACTTCAGCATTGTCTTACAGGTTTCCAGTCTCTGTGTGGCTCACATTACTTTTTACTGAACAGGATGTTCAATGCTCAGTTACAGGCTATCAGCCTCTGTGAGTTGTGCTGCTTTTTCTCACAGAGGGAGGGGCTGCCTGATGGGGAGCATTGAACAGTCGAGGGCAGACCTGCCACTGTATGACACTGTGTTATGTCAGCATCAGACCAAGCTCCTTAGCTGACTGTAGTGGGGGTCTCCCTGACTATAGTCCCCTTTTACCTCACTAAAGACTGCTGCTGTGTGATTTTCACAAGTAGTAATTTGCTTGAAGCACATGCAGTGTATTTATTGGCACACACTTCAAGCAAATGATCATTTGTAAAAGTCACAGGGGAACAGTCTTTAGAGGGGTGAAAAGAGAGTATCACCACAGTTAGTTAAGGAGCTTGGTCTTACCACAATCTGGGATCTGTGCCCTTGCAGTTCATATGCACCCAACCTCGAGATTTCAGGTAGGTCAGTCAGAGAGATCAATCCTGGGGGTGGCCCAAGCTCAGTGAGACTATCCTGTCAAGACAGTCCAGGGTTGAGCCAGGGTTAGTCAATAATGTCCAGGGGCTTATGAGGGCAGTCCATGATATTCTTGAGAAAGCAAACAATTCAACTCTGAGGATGGGGTTCATTGTATTGGTTACTGTGGGAATAGCCATAGTGATGGGGGCAATTTTACGTAGATAATCTCATCCAGGATAAGAAGGAGTTGGGTGGGGGCTTGTGGGGGTTCTCACTGATTACGGTCACTCTAGCTTCTATATAGAGAGAGTGTAAGGCCATCAAGGGCATGAAAAACATCATGAGTTCTGAGGGAGAAGGGAGCACTTTAATATAAAAGGGTTTAATGGAAAGGGAAGTGGAGAAGTCATGGGGTCTGCAATACAAAAGAGGACATGGAGGATTGGGGCAATTATTGCATCTGAGGCACAATCTGAAAGTCACTCACAACAATGTGAAGTTGGAACCTTACATGTTGGATTGAAAGTTAGCTGTACAATGAATACGCAAAATATCTGACATTGCTTACAAAGTGTCAGAATAAGTTGTTGGTTATATCTTCAGGAACAGAGTAAAACTTTTGGAATTGGAGGTTCGATGGGGGCAGTTGCACTAATCATGCGTCCACTGATTCAAAATACCACCCATTTGGTATCAATTTCAATTTCATCAGCAGGACATTGTCCAAAGATGCATGTTCCAAATCTTGGCCTCAAGCAATCAGGAGCATCACATTGTGTATACTAATTCATTTCTTGTCATGTCAGCAAAGCAACTGTCATGAGAACAAGGAATTTAAAAGTGGAACCTGAAGTGTTCATTTTACAAATATATTTTATAGCTAGTACCTGGAAGACAATGTTTCACAGTTACCAGATTTGCAAACTATAATGTACGCAAGAAGATTGGCTGTGATTTGGAAGGAAGCATTTTTGTTAGTTGGGGTGGGGAGGGGGTATTGGCAGGAATAATGCTGGCTTACTGGCAGAATGCTACTCCTAATGTAACATTAAGACATTGAACAACCAATGTACAATTGGACAATGTAACATAACTCAGAGCTCCAAATGGAGGCATGACAATACCCTGTTTGGGAAGCTTTCATGCCACTTTGGGTGAGAGCATAACAAGCAGCTTAGTTTTGATGAATGTGAGGGCTGAGAAGTTCCTTTAATGAAGTTGTGTTACCTTCCTGACATTTCTCACAGAATATTTGTTCACAGATGTCACATGGAGATTACTATGGCTGGAATGCTGAAAGTCATGGTCAACGATCCATGCTGGTTGAAGCCATCTGTAGTCTAGGAATTGGCAACTTGTGAGAGATGAGCAATACTTGGCAACTGCAACTTGCATTGTTGGGATGTCTGGAATTGCTGCTCATCTTTCACAATAGCTTCTTAACTAGGACTGCCATGGAAATTATACTACAACTGACTGTTTAATTGTCCAAGTGAACATGTACACAAAACTATTAGATTATTTGCTAAGATGTTTCATCCATGCTTTCTGTGTAGCCTCAGCAAGTTTTCTTCTTTTTCAATTTTCTAATATGTATGAGTATAGTCTCAACTTCCGCAGGTAGGGCAGAGACATCCAATTCTGTAGTTGGCTCTGTTGACTTGGAAGACGGTTGTTCCCTGTTGCCTTTGGACCTAGAAAGCCCACTCCTGGTGAGAGTCTCCAGTCCACATGCAGACTGATCCTCCTCTGCTTAAACCTTTACAGTTTTTGTGGTCACAAGTGGAAGGGAGGTCAACAAACTAAGCATCTTTGTCCTGAGAAGAAGCTTATCGGTATTCTGAGAGTCCCCCACCCCCATCCTAATTTGTGGGTTTTTTTCACTATTCTGTCTTCCTGAGAGGAAATGATATCTGGAGTCAGGTCAAAGTCCTTCACCTCCTTTTACTTTGCAGTTATTGCTGAGCACCTATGTCTAGAGTGAGGGAGTGCTGTCAGTGTGAAGTGTATTGGACCAGGCTGTTCATGTTGATTGCCATCTGATCCATGGAATGGATTCCTCCATCCTTTGATTCAGCTTACTGAATGCCTCTGAAAAACCTGCCTGCTGTTCCTGTGCCTGTCTGTGCATTTTGGTATCATTATTGATTGTCTAGCCTATAGGATCACTTTCTGATTGTGGTTGATCAAATGCCTGCCCTCTAGCAGTTCTCTGAGTGTCAGAGACCCAGAGCAATTCTTCTGCAACCAGTTCCGGAGATGTATCAGTTATGCACCCACCAGAATGTGTTCACACGTCTAACCTGGAAAGAACATCACTGAGATGACAGTCTCTGAGCAGGTGGAGGTTGTAAGTGAAAACCTTCCCAGTGCATCCTCATAGAATCACAGAGTCGTACAGCTCGGAAACAGATCCATTGGTCCAACCAGTCCATGCCGAACATAAGCCCAAACTAAACTAGTCCCACCTGCCTGCTCCTGGCCTATATCTGTCAAAACCTTTCCTATTCATGTATCTATCCAAATGTATTTTAAAAGTTGTAATTGCACCCACATCCATCATTTCCTCAGGAAGATCATTCCATACGCAAACCACCCCCATGTAAAAAATTGCCTCCTGCCTCATTGTTAAATCTCTCTACTCCCATGTTAAAATGTGCCCCCTAGTCTTGAAATCCCCCATCCTAGGGACAAGACAACTGCTATTAACGCCTCATAATTTTATAAATTTTCATCAGGTTGCCTCTCAACCTCTTATGCTCCATTGAAAAAAGTCCCAGACTATCCAGCCTTTCTTTATAACTCAACCTTCCATACCTGGCAACATACTCGTAAATCTCTCCTGAACCGTCTCCAGCTTGGTAATATCCTTCCTATAACTGGGCAACTAGAACTCCAGAAGAGATCTCACAGTGTCCTGTACAACCTGAACTTGACTTCCCAACTCCTATATTCAAATGACTGAGCAATAAAGGCAAGCGTGCCAAATGCCTTTTTAACCACCCTGTCTCTGTGTGATGCAAACTTCAAAGAATTATGTACCAGCACCTCAAGGTTCCTCTGTTCTATAACACTACCCAAAGCCCTACCATTAATTGTATAACCCCTACCCTTGTTTGTTGTACCAAAATGCAATACCATGTATTTATCCAGATTGAACTTCATTTGCCATTTTTCAACCCATTAATCCATCTAATCAAGATCCCTGTGTAATTTTAGAAAACCTTCTTCACTATCTACTATGCCACCAATTTTGGTGTCATCTGCAAACTTTCTAACCACGTCTTCTAAATTCCCATCCAAATCATTTATATAAATGACAAACAAAAGAGGACCCGGAACCAATCCCTGTAAAGCACTGCTGGTCACAGGCTTCCAGTCTGAAAAGCAACCCTCCACTATTAGTCTCTGTGTCTTGCCATAAAACCAATTATGTATCCAATTGGCAAACTCACCCTGAATCCCATGTGATCTAATTTTACTAATTAGTCTACCATGTGGAACCTTGTCAAGGGCTTTACTAAAACCCAAATAAACAACATCTACTGCTCTGCCATCATCAATTTTCTCCTTGTACAGATTGCGGAGCCTGATGTCTACCACTCCCCCTCGGTTTTGCATTCCCAGCTGAGTTATGGGTCAGGTTTGAGAAAAAGAGAGAAATTGAATATGATGAAAGTGGATGAAAGAGGAGTTAGTGGTGGTGCATGAAGTGGAGAGATGGTGAGCTAACCCCATTGATTGAGGAGTAAACATAGAGGTCAGGAAGGACTAGTTTGGATGGACGAAGTGGGTGAGATTCCCCTGAGTAGACATGATGAATGCAATATTGAACATTTTAGTCCATGAACTTTGGTGATCTGCACATGTAGTAGCAGTTAGGAGTGAGTGTGGGCCCTATAATGAAGAGATAGCAGAGGGAACATAGTGACATCTAACCTTAGTGGACTGCAGAAGATCATTGTTGATACAGAAATACGACTTTTTCCGAGCTGCTAACAGTTCTGATGAAGAGTCACCAGACTCAAAACATTATCTCTGCTTCTTCCCAGAGGTGCTGCCAGACATGCTGGGTTTTGCCATCAGTTTGTGTTTTTGTTTCAGATTTCCAGCATCTATGGAAGTTTGTTTTACATTGTTGCAGAAGATCATTGACCTTTTTGCAACACTACTAACTGTCACTCTTCTTTTGGGGCACAGCACTAACCCAAGTTGCAATCCATGTCCAGGTCCATCCTCTCCACTACCACTTTCTCCAACATCTCCAGCTTCCTGTCCACGAAGTGGGTAGCTAGCTTGCCTTTCTTGTAGGCTCCAACGAGCATGATTGAGTACCACTGTCTGAGAGCCAGTCCCTGGCTTGCAGCATCTGAAATAATATGTGGATTGTCTTTAAATTATCATCAGTGGGATGTACACCAGAATGTCTTGTCAGTGACACACACCTCTGCCTTTCTACTTGCATGATTGCCTGAGAAAGGTGCCTAGAAGCTCAGTTGCATAATTAATGAGGTGGAGAGTGGATATCTGCATGAGAAAGGATGCCCCAGACTATGGTGGACTGGATTTCATGAAACTCACTCAACAAAACTCAGCGCAAGTGGAAACTTCCACCCTATGTCCCTTAGGCACACTATAACTACTGGGATATACTTCTTTCAATGCTTTCCCAGTCTAAGCAACAAATAGCTGATCTATTTTTGTTTCTTGTACATCTATCCTATTTCCACCCAATCTGTCCTCCTGTGCAACATGCTTGTTCTTTCATAAAACTTTTCGAATAACACCTGGAGATCCACATACCATTTATAAAGTACTTTTTATTCAGTTTTTCATTTTAACAAAATCTTTTATTTGTCAAGCTCCATTTGCCTTTAACAAAGCAATGTTTGCTATCTTCAAAATGGCTGTGTTGAACAAAAATCTCTCCAAGTTTACTTTGCATGAGGGATTATTGAATTTACTCACAACTCACATTAGAATAATTGACCTATAGTTAGCTAATTTATACATCTCTTCCTTCTTAAATCGCAGTGTTGCATTACTTTTCTCCACTCCATGGCTCATTTAAGGAGGATTGAAAGATTGTGTACCTCCTTTCACCGACTTCCATTAGCAACTTGCAGTTCAGCTTATCTCGACTTAGTGACTTACCCACCTCAAATTCTGGAGATTTTTTTAAAAAACCTATTCATTTTCTATGCTTATTTCTGACAGTTCAATGATATGTGCCACCCTTGCAGTATAAACACTGCTGTCAAGTTCGAAAAGAAGCTTTAGAATCCACAGATGTAGATTTTCTACTCAAGGGCAACAATTAGGGGTGATCACTCAAAAGCTAGGGCATGTACTCACACTTTTTTTGAAGAAGAAGAACTATTGCACATTACACTCTGTGAGTCGCTTGATCTGTGCCTCTTCCCACATCTTCTGAGAGATTGGCTAGGATAATTAACTTATGAACCTGTTGAGTGTGGGACAGAACGCTGGCAAGACAGTATTACAGTAAGTCATATACAGTAAGTCATTGTCTAACATCTGCCAAATTATCAAATGTAAAAGGTATTGGTGAAAGCACCAAACTTCTTCAAAAAAAGTTCATATTTCTTGCACAAGGTACCTATGCATATGTGAGACCTTTTTGCATAACATAACAACGCCATCATTTCTTTCCTGATCTAATGGATATTTCAAACTGAAGAGATAACTGACCAGTCTGAGAAGAACTAATTCAATAAAATCAATTTTTTTTGCCTCTTCGATTTGTTTCAGATGTTAACTGTCAGCATCCCAAACGCCCATTCTGATCCCAATTTTCTGCCGAGTTATAGTGTTTGTCTCTTTTTAAAATATATTTTTATTGAAAAAATAGTTTTTCATTAATATTACAATAAATACAAAACAATACAATTCAAAACAGTACTCAAAAAGAACACAACAACAAAAGTAAAACAAAACCCAACCCACCATCATGTACAAATACATAAATATATATGGAAAAATATAGAATTTAAGAAGCCGAACTATCTATTAAACCAAATAAATAATAACCAACAACAAACTAATAAATAGTAATAACTCAACTCAGCCAAACAAGAAAGTCATACGTTCACAGTTCCTCCTCCCTGGATATTGGACTCATATAACACAATTGTTATGGCTATATAAAAGCCGTTGTTAGTGTGGCAGATAAATCTGTGTCCAGGTATTCCAAAAAGGGCTGTGATGTCTTATACAAACTCTCACTTTTGTGGTGTACCATACTTGTGAAAAATTCCAAGGGCATATGCTCCGTAACAATCTTCTGCCAACCCGACAGGCACAGGGGATTTTCAGATACCCAACCTAGTAAGATGTTCTTTCTTGTGCAAAAAGTAAGGATATTGAAAAGTTTTTTCTTATGTGCATCTGCAGGAAACACGCAGGGCAGGCCCAGAAGAAGAGAGATAGGGTCCTTCTCCACCCTTATACCCAAATCCTCTCCATTGCACCCGCCACAGCATTCCTGTATGTTTGAAGCCTACCACAAGACCAAAGACAATTGGTGAGAGTGCCCATACAGACCTTGTACTTGGGACATGTTGAAGATAACCCTGGTTTAAATTTTGACAAACGGTCCAGAGCCAATTGGACCCTGTGGAGAATCTTCAACTGTAAAGCATGGATCCTATTGCAAATTGGCAGCACGGTGGCACAGTGGTTAGCACTGCTGCCTCACAGCACCAGAGACCCG
The DNA here is from genome assembly GCF_004010195.1 of Chiloscyllium plagiosum. Taxonomy (NCBI): domain Eukaryota; kingdom Metazoa; phylum Chordata; class Chondrichthyes; order Orectolobiformes; family Hemiscylliidae; genus Chiloscyllium; species Chiloscyllium plagiosum. The sequence goes on along the minus strand of NC_057713.1, from coordinate 102,084,447 downwards.
GGTTCAATTCCCACCTCAGGCAATTGTCTGTGTGGAGTTTGCACATTCTCCTCGTGTTTGCATGGATTTCCTCTGTGTGCTTCGGTTTCCTCCCACAGTCCAAAAATGTGCAGGTTAGGTGAATTGGCCATGCTAAATTGCCCATAGTGTTAGGTGAAGGGGTAAATGTAGGGGAATGGATCTGGGTGGGTTGCTCTTCGGAGGATCAGTGTAGACTTGTTGGGCTGAAGGGCCTGTTTTCTCAATACCTAGCTTTCTCTCCCACACCCTGCAGAGTTGATTGAACTCATCTGAGGGGGCACCCCCCAAATGATGATATAAAGTGCTGACAGAAAGTATACTATTAGCACTGAGCACCTTCCTCTCTATGTCAGATTTGTAGGGATCAGTCAAAAGTGTAGTTTTTTTTTGAAAAAAACCCCTAACTTGAAAAAACGAGAAAGGTCCCTGTTAGAAAGTTCGTATTTCCGTGTTGACTGATCAAAGGACATCATTGTGTCTCCCTCAAATAAATCTCACATGCAAGACTCACCGCTAGCTGCCCAACGTTTGAATCCTGAATCTATCACCCCCGGTTGAAAACCCAGCATACCCACTAAAGGCGTAAGAGAAGATGTTTTGCCAATATTGCCTTCCTTCTGCCAAATTGCCCTCCATGCTTTAACAGTATTGATCACTATTGGGTTATGGCAATATTCCCTAACTGTCCTCATTTTGTCCAAAAATGGCTAGCTAGTAAGGGGACACCTTGCCTGCGATGCTTCGATATCTAACCATATTGAAAGGGGGTCCCCACAGGCCCAATCGTTCATGTAGGATAAACGTGAGCTTAGTTGGTAGCTTTATTGTCAAGGAGATCCACTCCCCCCAATTTGTGAGGCAATTGCAGTTTAGCTAATTTAGTAAGGGGACGCTTACAATGCCAAATAAAAGAGCTGAACCAGCCGTTCAGTCTCCTCAATATTTGCTTATTGAAAATCAGAGGGAGCATCCATATAGGGTATAGCAAACGGGGGAGAATATTCATCTTAATAAGCGTTATCTGACCCAACCACAAGACTGAAGCGCCTCCCACCTTTGGTGGTCTTGTTTGATTTTGTCAAATAATTGAACAAAATTGGCTTTGAACAGCCAATCCAGAAATGGAATAATGAATATGACCAGATACACAAAACCCTTCTGTGACCACTTAAATGGGAATCGGGATTCGCCCTCAAGACCTAAAATCACCCATAGGCATGGCCTCTGATTTCACAAAATTAATCTTGTTCCCTGAAAAGGCGCCAAATGCACAGACGCATTGTATCAGGCGAGGCACTGAAACTGCTGGATTTGACAAAAAAAATTGGGACATTGCCTGCTTACAATGAAGCGTTGTGTAATTTTAACCCCACTTTTGGAGCTGGTATATTAGGATCCCTACGAATGGCCGCTGTCAGTGTTTCAATCACGAAAGTAAGGAACAGTGGCGAAAAGGGGGCTGCCAGCTGCCCCTAAAAATGTTAAAATTGTTTGATCGCACCCCATTGGTGATGACCACAGCGAGATGGTCACTGTAGAGAACCTTTACCCATCTTATAAAGACTTCACCAAACCAAACCTCTCCAGAGTATAGAAAAGTTATAGCCACTCAACTCGGTCAAATGCCTTCACTGCATTTAGAGAAATCACCAATCCCTGTCTTGACTGTTGTTGACATGATTGAATTACATTAAGCAGCCTCCTAACATTATTGGAGGATCTGCGACCCTTTATGAAGCCTGTCTGATCCTCTTTAACAATAGAAGATAACACTGTCTTTAGCCTTAATGCGAGAGTTTTAGAAAGGATTTTAAAGTCCACATTTAAGAGTGAAATGGGCCTGTACGAAGCACAGTCCTTTAGGACCTTCCCTTTTTTAAGAATAAGTGAAATATTGGCCTGTCTTAGAGATGGCGAGAGACAATCATGGTTGTATGAGTCATTAAACATATTCAGCATCAGGCCTGACAGTATGCTTATAAATTCCTTATACAATTTGCTGGGAAATCCGTCAGCATCAGGCACCTTTCTACTCTGAAGCTGCCTCACTGCTTCCTGTACCTCTTGCTCTGATAAGGGGGCAATGAGAAAAGACTCTTGTTCGGGCGTTACGCCCGGGCGCTCCAGATCCTTAAAAAAAGATTCAGTTTTGGCCCACCCCTCCTCATAACCCTCAGATTGGTATAATTTAGAGTAAAATTTCAGGAATGCCACATTAATTTTTTTGCAGTCACATATTAAGTTCCCAGACTCTTCCCTAATCACCCTAATAGCTTGTGGGGCATTCCTTTTCCTGACAAGATATGCTAAGTATTTGCCTGGCCTGTCACCATGCTCATATAACCTTTGCTTTGCAAAGGTAAGCTCCTTCTTTGCCGTCTGCGTGAGCACGGAATTCAGTGCAGACTGCAGCGCCGTAATCCTCTGCAGTTTGACCAACGAGGGCCTGTCAAAGTAAGCCTTCTCGGCTGCCTTCAACCGAGCTTCGAGGAGACATTGTTGCTCACCCTTCTGCTGCTTCCCACTGGCAGAATAGGAAATAACTAACCCCCTGGCATAGGCCTTGGCAGTTTCCTAAAGGACGGATGGACTACTAACCCCGAGCCTGAGTTAATGTCTAGGAACACCCGAGATTCCCTAGAGAAATACCCCACAAACGTATTATCCTTGAGGATAAAGGAATCCATTTGCCACTGCCTCAAACCCACTGTAACGTCCTTAATCTTAAACTACAGGTACACTGGAGCATGATAGGAGATGGTAACATTACTAATCGTACAAGATGCCACCAAGTCCAGGATTGCCACAGGGGTCAGAAAAAAAAATCAATCCTGGAGTGACATCTGTGTGGATTGGAAAAAACGTAAAATCCCTGCCTGTAGGGTGGAGATGCCTCCAGACATCCACCAACCCTAATTCCACACACAGATCCACTAGTTGTTTAGTTTGAACAGAGGGTATAGGAGGGCCTTTGGGCAACCTGTCTACTGTGGGATCCATAAGACAATTAAAATGTCGCCCTATAATGATATGCCGGGACTTGAAACTGATCAGTTTAGAAAACACATCTCCCAAAACTTTAAGGGGATGAGCTGGACGGCAATAAACATTTAAAGCATCATATTCATCCCCATTTATCAAGGCTTTAAGAATTACAAACCTCCCATATGTATCTTTAACACACTCCGGTAACTTAAATAGGAGATTCCTCCTAACCAATATAGCCAGTCCCCTACTTCTGGTATTAAATGATGAAAAGTAAACCCAATAAAAGCTGTAGTTTCAAATGCTCCCTATCATCCAAGTGTGTCTCCTGTTTCAAAGCAATATCTACCTTCTCCTTTCTAAGACACCACTTCTTCCTCTTAAGTGATGAGTGACTTCCCTTAATATTCCAGGTACACCATTTAATCAAGTCATTAGCCATAACCTTCTGCAGTAACATTTAAATTCCAGAGAGGAGGAACTCAGACCACAAATTGCTGAGCTTTTAAAACCACTACATTTAACAAACCTACAAAACTATCAAAGATTAAAAAACAACAAAAATCAAAAAACAAACCAACATATAAAGCTCCAACGGAGCTGAATAGGGGAACTCACTCCCTGCCCAAAAGGGGCAACTGTCCATCCCAAACTGCCCATAAGTAGGCATCTAGCCATCCCAACCATTTTCCCTCCTCCTAGCTAGAGAAGCACCGCAAACACAAACGGAAAAGAAAGTAAATACACCATAGAATAGCAACGTAAATAAAGAAAAAAAAAGTTAAAGAAAAAAGAGAAAATTACCCCACCCATCCTTTGGTATAACTTTGAAATTGAAAGTACACATCTCAACTGCCGCCAACATTGTTTAAACCAACTTATTACCGATAGAAAAAAAAGAAAGCTCCCCAACTGGACTCCCTCTCTTTTTTTAGAAAAACAATAAAGATATACCCAAACAAAACTACTATTTGTACATACTATTGTTCAGATTATTATAATTTGTCCACAAAGTCTCTTGCCTTCTCCAATGTGTCAAACAGATGTACGGATTCATTGAATGTGATTCCGAAGCACTGCCAGATACCTCAGAGAGTACTGAATCCTAAGCTCCCTCAGACTTCTCTTGACACTGTCCATAAGATTTTCTTTTCTGGATCACTGCCACTGAGAGGTCCTGGAAGAACATGATCTTAAGAGCCCTTGTAAATTCGGGCCTTCTGATCCTTCCCCTGGATTCTGGAAGATTCTCTCCTTATCTCTAGAGTGATGAAACTGCACCAGGAGAGGACGAGGACTTTGGCCCAAACCTGATCTCCACGCCAGGACCCGGTGTGCCCTCTCGATCTTCAAGCCTCTCATGCCAACCTCCAAGTTAAGGAATTTCAGCAGCTGGTCCTCAATAAATTCTGCAGTCCGCTCACCTTCCTTAGCCTCAGGTAGACCGATGATCCGAATGTTTTTTCTCCTGCCCCTGATCTCAAGATCATCCACTTGGTCACGCAAACTACTTGTGTCTCCAGGGCTTGGATTCTATCCTAGGAGGAACTGGCATCAGCTTCCACCACTGTGACTCTGTGCTCAACCTCATTCGTCCTGTTTTCCAGGTCTCCCAGCTACTGTTCATGCTTCTGCAGCATGATAGAGATCAGATCCAGCTTCTCCTCAATCTGCTGCCCCAACATCTTGCGAGATTTCGTGAGCTTGTTCACCAGGGCCTGATAGGCAATTGTGTCCGAGGATCCTGCAGGCTGGGTCGTTGACCCAGCCTTGGATGCTCTTCCTCCCTTCTTGGGCATCTCTGGATGGCAAGAAATGCAGGTGTTAACTTTTCACGGTTTCCTGGGACTCCACGACATTTCTAGAGTCCCAGGATATTGCAATGGTCCAGGATGGGCAGGTTAAAAGTTCGTCCCGCTTGTGCTGCGGTGCGGAGCTCTGCAACGCGATCCTCTTAGATTGCCGCCATCTTGGATTCCCCGCATGGTGTTTATCTTAGAACATTTAATCTCCATATTGTAAATGGCTTGTTATGGCATTTTTTTTTGTCTGAAGTATTCTCAGCGCAATATTTTTATGCTTTTTTTTCCTGGTTGTATAATTCATATTATCTTAGATCAAGTGTCTCCTGTTATTGTTTCATAGTGGTTCTCATTTTGAACATAATAGCTCTTTATTAGTTTTTGGAAGCTGTTCAATCTTGACTTCCCACCGTAAATCGACCCACTGTATTGTATTTATTTATGCTGGGAAATGTGATCCAAAATGATTAATTGCCAGAATCTCAAAAAAGAAACTGTCAGAAGGAGTATATTGTCCACAGTGTCTGTCAGCCCAATTTCCTTCTTACTTTTTGGGGTTTGAAGGAACTTATGTTTGTCCATATGAAGTACGAGCTTGTAAGTTTTCAATAAATTAGAGCTGTACATAACAGTTGCAATTTAACTGGTAAATTCAAGATAAAAATAATCTTTTTTCTCACTGCATCCAAACATTTGTATACAAGATAAATTTCTGTGTTATACATTTCTTCTGGATAGCTGATTTAATTGTTGAAAAATGCAAAGCTTGATCGTACCAAGAGTGGTTCCTTGAATCCAATACACACTACTTATTCTGTCCAAAGAGTAATTGTATATCCTATAACCAAAATGTGCTGCCCACATTTCTCCCTCCTGGCAGAGGCTTGTGGCTATTTTAACAGTTTCCTCGCATGTTTTATTCAACTTGTACATTTTGTAAGTAAAATACCAAAGTCTTCAAATGCTTAAAGCGAAATAAAAATAGTAAATGCTGGAGAGGCTCAGCAGGTCTGACAGCATCTGTTGAGAGGAAGAAAAAGAGTTAGTGTTTCAAGCCCTGTTAGGCTGTTCTTGAGAACTGAAAGGAGTTGGATAATGGTTTTATGTTGTCGATAGACAATAGGCAGAGCATGCAGAGCAGATTGTAAAAGGACAAAGGTAGTGATGGTGGTGGTGAAGTAGAGATAGATATGTAAAATATTGTTAGCTGTGAAAAGGAGAAAATGTATCTCATCTGCTGAGAGCAAAGCCAATGTGACACAAAGGCCAGCAGAGGGTGGAGATGTAAAAAGAAATAAAGTACAGAGATCATATTCTGACGTTGTGGAACTTGTTTCCGAGAAGATGTAATGTGCCTCAGCAAAAAAATGAGATGTTGTTCCTTCAACTTGTAGAAGGTCAAAGATTAAATATTAGTATGGGAGCAAAGCAATTTATTGAAAAGGCAAGCACTGAAAGATCAGGATTATTCTTTTGAAATGTGCATTTGTGTTGTTATATCATCAATTGGAAATGTCAGCTATAGAATAGCATGTGCGATCTGATAATTGGTATGACACAAAAGTTGTTGTTTCTGCATTGATCCTCAAGAAATTGTGTGCAGATTTCTGATTGAAGTGTTCAACAGCATGGTGTCACTGATCTAGATCAAGCTCTGCTGTAGATTCCCTTCCTGTATCAGTGGTGTGTGACTCAGACTGAATGCTGGAATTCACAGCAGGTCAGACAGCATCCATAGAGAGAGAGAAAGCTAACATTTTGAGTCTAGGTAACTCTTGATCAGAGCTGGAGTGAAGTGTGGAAGGGCCTGCATTTATGCTATTGTTTGGTGAGGGCAAAGTAGGAAGGTGGGGGCAGTAGGTGTTGGATGCTGTTGGAGAAAAGATGAAGATGGTTCAGATTAAGTGATCGGAATGTGAGAATGTGTGACTCAGAGTCTGAAGAAGTAGTCTGAACATCTTCACTTTTATGGGAGTTGACACATTTCCTGTCGTTCAAAGATATAAAGAACTGAACATTTGTGCCATTTGCAAATATTTTTCAAGCTCTTCAAGACTACTTTGATGGAATGGCAATGCTATCACTTTTTGCCTATCCCTAAATGACTAATGCTATCACTTTTTGCCTATCCCTAAATGACTTTGAAGGTCTATTATGACAGGGCATTGAATCCCTCTGTTAATTAAACCAAACACCCAGAAAAGCTCACCTTGCCTCGTAACCTGTTAAAATATGAGTGACTGAGAACTCCCAAATTCCACTATTTAAATTAAATAATATCAATTTATTCTTTAATTCTAAAAGTGAACATTAAACAACTATTTACAACTCTAAGCAACCCCCCATCCCGTTCTCTTAAATGCTTATTATCTGCCTTCAACTCTATAGCAATGTACTTTTCCAGTAAAACACTTGTTAAAATTACATCAACTTAATTTCAAGACCATACAGTGGCTGTCATCGTCAGTGTCTTTATTGTTCTGGCTGAAGATCTCCCGGCGTCGTCTTCTTTCTTTTACTGCAAATATGTTCATATGAGAAGATACCTTTGATAGAAAGCATTTCAATGGCAGTTGTTCTGCCTGACTTTCAAAAATACTTGCTTTTTAATACCCTCAACATTGGATTGTCTCATTGATTCGATATTGGCAAAACAATACATTTAAACTCTATTGGGTTTTAGTATCCTGGGCCATAATTTAAACTGATTAGTTACATTCGAATTGTTGTCAAAACAACAACCAACTCAGGTAACTATTTCACAGCCAAATGTTACATTTTTTCAATTTTCCAGTACGTTCTGAGACTGCTCTTGTAAGCATTCACTCTCTCTTAAAGGTACAGTACACACTTTCAACTTCATAACAGCCATTTCATAGGACGATTAAAGAGTCAACTCATTTCTGTGTGTCTGGAGTCACATGTAGGATAGTAAATTGTCTTTGCTAAAGGCCATTGATGAACCCGTGGGTTTTTACAATAGTCAATGATAATCACATTCTTCACTATTTCTGGGACTAACTTTTAATTTCTATACTTGTTAATTGAATTCAGATTCCACTTGATGTTATCGTGGTATTTGAACCCATGCTTCTAGACCATTAGCGTTGGTCTCTCGATTACTAACCCAATGACATTACTGCTATGCCACTATCACCCTAATTGGGAAACAGTTGGTGTGACAAGGTCTGGTGAAAATCACTGAAAACAACAAATGCTGGAGATCACAGTGGGTCAGTCAGCATCCATGGAGAGAGAGAGCAAGCTAACATTACAAATAAAGAGAGAGAGAGCTGTTGTTCTTTAGGCAAGTCAAATACTATCTCACATATTTGAAAAATGAAATTATCTTATTATATCCCCAAACTGGGCCATGTGGCCTATATCTGAAATTTCTCCAGACTGTATGACTCTATCCAATCTCTTTGCTCCTTTCAAGTGCAATATTGTTGCCATTGAACTCCATGCATTTTCCTTAGCAAAGTGTTCTTTATTTAAAAACTCAAGATATACTTACGCGGCTCAATATAGTCTATTAAAAATAATATTTATATCACATCACTTCATGACAGTAGCCTGATTGATCCATCTGGAGAAATAACAGAAAGACCCATCTGTTGTGAATATATATATGCATGACTTGTCATGCCTACCCACTAATCTTGGTAACACAGTGCTTTCACAAGCAGCTGGTTATTGGAGATTTTAAGCCAATCTGCCTGATATTAGGACAGGTATAGTTAGCATGCAGGATACGACTGCCACAGCCAGCAAATATAGCACTGAGTAACATCTTTATTGCCTCTACCTTTTCTGCAGAATGCTTTACTGAGTGGAAAGATGTTTGTGGGCCTTCTCTTGTGGACCTGCGCACAGTTATCTGCACCATTTGATTTCTTCTGCCTTTAGTCTGTTAGGATTTCCGTTCCACATTCTGACAACTCATTATATTCATGTACATCTTTACAAAATTTGCAATCTAATTTTCCAGGCCATGACACGTGCTCTTTGAACATATTCAAATCTGCAACTAGTGTTGCTTCTTAATCAGAACTGTGAGCTGAATGTGGATACTTGTGTGTAAACAGGGCACTTCTTTCAAGCAATAGTGAAATATTCTGGTGCTGGAAATCTGAAATATAAACAGAAAATGTGGGAAGTACACAGGCAATATCTATAGGGAAACATGTTAGGTTTTTTAGATTTAATGAATGATCAGCAACCTAAAATGTTAAAACTTTGGGTTGGCATACATCAATCTCTCACCATTCAGGTATAAAGTGCATCTACATCACAAACCCTTGTGTTTGGAATAATCATAGCTGTTTTCATTTAATGCTGTATTGCTAGCTTGGTTTCTGAGGAACTGTGCCTATCTGACTTTTACTTGTAGCTTTGCTAGACCGCTGGTTGTATTTAATGATAGTCTCATTTGGTGGCCTGTGTGCATTTCCTCTCGTGTTTGTATTATGATGATGAAATGTGGGAATGCAGGTACCAAGTTCACTGAAAACCTGATTCACTCATCCAATAAAACAAAATATACCAAACTTTTAAAAAACACAGTTTCCAAGGAGGAATTTTAAAAATGCTCATCTTCTAAACAGAAAAGCAAGCTGCCATTTCTTGAAATCTAAAATAAGAACAAAGAATGGTAGAAATAGAACAGGACCAAGGCAGAAAGCAGATTAATGCCTCAAATGCAAGAGTTCTGAGAAAGCATTTCACACCTGTTTTGGGAGTGGTGGAGATGGAAGAATAGCCCAGCATCAAGGGCAGATCTGTATCCACTGAAATGGTTTATTTAAGTGGGATTTTGGCCACAGTACAATCTTTCTACATTGATTGTAAGTGTTGGCAGAATTTCTTTGAATTGTGATAAACAACAAGCATCAGTGTGAAGCAACCTTTCTCTGCCACAAGCCTATGTCATTGCCTTAAAAATATTTTCTGGTAATTATCACACACTCCCTAAGTGATTGCATTATAGAAAGAAATCTTTCCCCAACTCAACAATGGTTACTTTTACGCTGATGCTCCTTCAGTTCAGATTCTTCGAGTTGGCTCTTAGTCACAAAGGTTTGACATAGCTTTAATGTGGGTCAACTGTTGCGTTGCTGAAACATGGGATAAATGTGGAGATCTAACTCAACAGACATCTGATCCCCAAAATCTGAATTGAACAAGCACCAACCTAAACACCTGGTGTGGTGAAAAATAGCTAATACATGGTATTGATTTCCACAGAAACTACACAATATTGTTAAAATGACAGTCAAAATAAATTTTTATAATATTGTCTGTGAGTGACTGAAATTATAATCTGGTAATCACTGCTGGGTGACAACAACAATTTTGTGCAAATCTTTACCCAACTAACCTTTGTTTCTACTAAGTAAAATTTAATGTTGTTTAACTATTTTCACCTGTTGTGTTTTACACTTTACCAGAATTTGTGTGTTCCATTTCTAACTATAGGAAATAAACATGTAGAAGGTAAAGAACATTTAATAATTAAAAGCATAGCATGATCAGGTCAGCTGACATCAAGTGACAGGTATAATAATTTTAGATAAATTAAAATAATATATTTTATTTTCTTAATTACTTTGCTTTGTGTTTCTTTGTTCATTTACTTTTATTATTTTTAATGTTTATCTAGTGCAAGTCTTTAAACTCTCATTAAATGGGAAAATTAAGTTGCCAGCGCTGTGCATTTCATGTCCATTTAGTTTCTGAGCATGTCACTCAAAAGTTCATTCAATTCAAAGCTATGAACATCTGAGAAAGGCAAAGGAGAAGAAAAATAAACATCGTAAAGTCTCATTTCCTTTATTCAGCAAAAATATTTAAACGTTTTTAAAAATTTTTGGCTAGTTTTGTCTAAATTTCTATTTCCATCCAAATATGCTAATAGAAGTGCACCTTCTTTCAAACTGATTTACAACAATTGATAAGCTCCATAGAATGCTGTACAACTCTGATTTAACTGCACTGGAATTGTATAGGTCATACTGCACAAGCACGCACTACATACTATACTTGCCAAAAGGTAATGGACAGGCTGTCTCTTCTTTAATACTGTTTATTAGCTAACATCTGGAAAAGCTGCTTGCTCTGGCTGAATTCCAGACAGGGGGGAGGGTGTATATTCTTTTCAGCATGTTATAAAATACTTTCTAGACACTGTTCCTTTTCTGGTGGTCTACACAAGCGACCTCAAAACTACCACAGTTGGATCAGGCTCAGTTTTAATCGCTTATGTGATGTTTAATCTCAGAAGTAAGAAAACGGTATTCCATGGTCAATTTAAGAAGAAAATGCATGTACAGACCAATGTTCTGTTTCTATTTTACTGAAGAATTTAAGCACAAACATAATAGGTTGTAAGATGAACTCTCACCATTGCTCATCATGGCATCTGGTAGATATACTAACACCATCCATTTTCCTGGTGAGGTCCACAGGAACAGCTTGATCTAGTGTGGGAGAGGAAAATTATTTGGCAGTCTAGTGAATAGAGGAACTTATCTTTTTTTTATTCACCCATGGGATGTGGGCATCACATTTATTGCCTGTCCTTCATTGCCCTTCAGAAGGTGGTTCACAGAGACCATTCCCTCCATGACTCCGTTGTTAGGTTCACACCCCCCACCAACCCACCCTCCATGCCAAGCACCTTCCCTTGCTGTCACAGGAGGTGTAAAACCTGCGGCCACACCTCACCCCTACCTTCATCCAGGGACTCAAATGATCTTTTTACATCCGGTGGAGAGTTTCCTGCACATCCACCCACCTCATCTACTGTTGTTATCAATGTGGTCTCCTCTACATCAGGGAGACAAGACACCAACACGTGGAGCATTTCAGGGAACATCTCTGGGACATATGCACCAAACAACCCCAACTTCCTGTGGCCGATCACTTCAACTCCCCCTCCCACAGAACATGCAATTCCTGGGCCTCCTCCACCACCAAATCCAAGCTACCTGACAACTGGAGGAAAAGTACCTCATCTTCTGCCTTGGGACCCTTTAATCATTCGGCATCAACATGGATTTCACCAGTTTGCAAATCTCCCCTACCCCCTCATCCCAGATCCAACCCTGCAACTTGGCACTGACCTCTTGACCAGTCCTACCTGTCCATCTTCCTTCCCACCTATCAGCTCACACCCCCAACTATCACTATTACCTTCCACCTGTATCGTCCTATTGCCTTACCATCTCTCCACTCCCCCCCCCCCAGACCCACCACCACCTCCTGTTTATCTCTCAGCCCCCTTCCCCCTCCGCATTCCTGATGAAGGGCTTATGCCCGAAACATCAACTCTTCTGCTCCTTGGATGCTGCCTGACCTGGTGTGCTTTTCCACCGCCACAGTTCTCGACTTCAGAAGGTAGTGGTGAGCTACTTTCTTGAACTCCAGGATTTTGACCCAACGACAGTGAAGGGGCGATAATAGTTTTCCAAGTCAAGATGCTGAGTGGCTCAGAGGAAGTCTTGGTGCTGTTCCACGTCCTTCTAGATGGAAGTGATTGGGGGTTTGGAAGGTACTGTCTAAGGATCTTTGTTGAATTTTTGCAATGCACCTTGAAGATAGTACACAGTACTGTTATTGAGTGTAGGGGTGGAGGGAGTGGATGCTTGTGGATGTAGCACCAATCTGGTGGGCTACACCTGGATGGTGTCAAGCTTCTTGTATGAGTGGGGAGTATTGTATCACAACCCTGATTTGTGCCTTCTGGATGATGAACGTACTTTGGGGAGTCAGGATATGAGTGATTCTTCGCAGTATTCCTGGTCTCTGAACTGCTCGGGTAGCCACTTCATTTAGTTGAGTTTCTGGTCATGGTAACCCCGAGGATGTTGATAATGGAGGATTCAGTAATGTTAACACCATTTCATTGTATCTTTTTGGAGATGGTCTTTGCCTGGCATTTGTGTGATGTGTATGTTACTTGCCACTTTTCAGCCCTAGCCTGAATATTGTCCAGACCTTGTTGCATTTGAAGACAACTGCATCAGTATCTAAGGAGTTGCAAATGGTGCTCGACATTGCGCAATCATCAGTGAGCATTCCTACTTCTGATAGAGGGAGGGTCATTGATGAAACAACTGAAGATGCTTGAGCCTAGGACACTACTTTGAGGAACTCCTGCAGACATGTCCTGGATCTGAGATGACTGCCCTCCAACGAACTCAACCATCTTCCTCTGCGCCACGGTATGACTCCAACCAGTATAGAATTTGCCCCTGATACCCAATGATTTCAAATTTGCTTGACGTATAGACATTCGGAAGTTGGGAGCATATATGTTAGGGTCTAAAACAAAATCTAGTTTATTGTGTAATAATAACATTGTACAATTTTCATAAGTGCAATTGTTACAAGTTACACTGTATAAGCTACACTGATGTGATAGCAAAAGAATTGTAAGATTCAGCCCAATGTCTAATTTGTCAGTCTTGGTGAGTTTTGTGGAAGGTTGCTCTCTATGAAGTCTCAAGAGGTTTCTCACTGTATTTTGCCAAATGTACCTCAGTAATTAACTAACCTGTCCATGTGGCAATCCCCTTGTAGCCTACTTCTACCACTCACCAAACCTGAAACAACTCGCCACTTTTGGGATATCCTGGGATGGACTGGCATATCCTTGTGCTGGTGGCATCTTTAAAAGGCCACTGTGAATCTGGAGAAGCTCTGTCAGTCTGGTGCTGCCCTGCATGGTTTCTTTGGAAACGAGTGTATCACGCAGGTTATATTGCCACAGGATGCTGGAAATGGATTTCATCACAGCCATTCCTCTGGATATGCTCTGCCAGCATTTGCAGTTTTCCCAACACATACACCACTTTACATGTAAACTTCATAAGGTGGATTTCTGTACATAGAGGCATCTTTGCTAACTCTTTCTCATCTAACAGTGAGTCAGCATTTTGTAGTCTGTCTGCATAAGTACTTTCAGGCATAGTTTATATTCTGAAAATCTCTTACAAACCTATGTTCCATCAAATCTCTCCTTGGTCTTCTCCACTACAAGGACAGTCTCCAATCCTTCCTCTTAACTGAAGTGTTTCATCCCTGAGCCATTCTTGTAAATCTCTTCTGCATTCCCTCCAATGCATTGACATCCTTTAGCGTAGAATCCAGTGCTACACACAGTGCTCTACCTGATGTCTAGTTAGTATCTCAAATCATTCATCATAACATCTTGCATTTGTACTCTGTGTCTCCAGTTTTCCCTTCCTATGTCGTTGGTTCCAGTGTGTACAACAACGTCCTGCTGTTCCCTCTCCACTTTGAGAACATTCTGCACTCTCTCAGAGATATTGTTGATCCTGGCACGAGGGAGGCAACGTACCATCCAGATTTTTTGCTGCTGGCTGCAGAAATGTCTGTCTGTGCGTCTGACTAGACAGTCACCTATCACAATCGATCGCTTGGAACCTGATGTACCCCTCATTACATTAGAGCCAGTCTCGGTACTAGAAACTTTGCTGTTCATGCTACATTCCCCTGAGAATCCATCACCCCCTACATTTTCCAAAACAGCATACTTGTTTGAAATGGAGATATATTCATCAGTAACATGGAAACTTTCCCTAAACTCCCACATCTGACAGGAAGAGCAAATCACTCTATAAAGGTCATCTTTGCTCTTGCACAATCTACGGACCCAGAAAATAGCACCGTCTTTTTGTGCTAAAAAAGACAGTGCTCCAGGCTAGCTCATTACTTATGGTTTATATTTTTAAAATTTAATCAAGAGACAGATCTCAAAAAGCATATAAGCATGAAAGAACCCACACTACTCACTACTGTAGACTTAGAGCAAGGTTATACTTAAAAACTATGCACTTATCTGTTCCTGTGCTATGAGCTCTCCCACGCAGGTTCTTCCAAGGTTAGTTATGAATTATTTGAATACTTGTTTGGAATGGAAAAAGCCACAGAAGACTCCTGCACTACCTGTCCACCCCTCCTACTTTTCCTGGAGTTAACCCATCCACCTGACTGTATCTGTAGCTTTTCTCTCTTCCTACAACTGCCATCTATCACACCCCCTTGCTCTTGTAAATTCCTTATTGCCTCTAACTGCTGCTCCAGCTGATCCATGCAATCTGATAGGATTCGCAACCAAAGACACTTCCGGTAGACATAATCGTCAGTAAATGGAAACTCTCCCTAAACTTCCACATCTGACAGGAAGAGCATATCACTCTATTAAAGGCCATCTTTGCTCCTTCACAATCTACAGACCCAGAAAATAACAAGGTCTTTTTGTGCTGAAAAAGACAGTGCTCCAATCCAACTTAGTACTTATGGTTTATATTTTTAAAATTTAATCAAGAGACAGATCTCAACAAAACATATAATCAGGAAAGAACACACACTATTCACTACTGTAGACTTAGAGCAAGGCTACACTTACAAACTATGCACTTATCTGATCCTGTGCTGTGAGCTCTCCCACACAGGTTCCTCCAAGGTTAGTTATGAATTTTGCTCTTTGTTAATTTTTCCTGGACACACTCCAATGTCCAGAAATACTTGAATTCAGACAACAAGGGCAGTAACAGTGAAGATTCACTGCTGTGTCAGTTAGCAGTGTCGGTTTCTTTCTCTTTCTCCCTTGCTGACCATGTGGTCACTGCGTTTTGTCTGCTTTCTTCATTTTAAAAGTGCCGTTGTTTTGATCTTTTCCCCCCAAAGTTCCAAATCAATGCAACAGCATATAAAACAGTAATAGCTGCTCTTGGAATTCCAGGAAATCACCTCCAACACCTAAAATACCTCAAAAAAGGAGCAGCTCTTACAGCCGCATTTTTATCCATCCTCCATCTTGGATTACCCAGAATCCTTTGTAGATGATTTATATATATGATGAATTTCAAGGCTGCCAATACTGACACCTCAGGAACTTATTTAAAACATTCTGCCAGCCTTGAATACACACACTAACTATAATTACCATCAAAGTAAAACCTGAATGCTCTGCAATTGCTCGGCTGATCTTTACAGATTTTTTTGAATTGTGTAATGTTTGCAATTCTTCGATCCTTCAACCCAAATCCAGGGCAGGTTCAAAGGTAATTGCCAGTGTCTCTGCAATTTCTGTCCTCACTTCTTTCAGTACTTTGGATGCATCTTATCCAATTTCAGTACCTTATCAACTTTCAAGTAAGGACAATTTTTTGAATACCGACTCCTTATCAATTTTAAACATTTCCAGCTACTGAGTTTTCCTTCTCTGTCTCCATGGCCTGGGCAGCATCCATCCCATAGGTAATGACAGCTGCAAAGAATTCATTTTACACCTCAGCCACGCCTCTGGCCTCTAAATGTAAATTCCCTTTTTAGTCTCTAATCAACTCTATTCCTCTATTTATCACCCTTTACTGTCAATGTGCTTATCAAAGACTCTGGGATTTCTTTTTCTGTTAGCTGCCAGTCTTTTTTCATAATTCCTCTTAACTTATTGTATTTGCTTCATCCCCTGTCTTCTGGTTTCAGCTTGGTTCTCAACCATATTCAGAACAACACCTACTATAAGCACAATTTTTCTTCTTTAACTTAATTTCTATCTCTTTTGTAATCCAGAGACTTGTTTGTCCGACGTTTCCCTTTAGAGGGAATATATCTTGACTGTGCCCAAATCAACTCATCTTTGAAGGTGGCTCATTATTCAACTACTGTTTTCCCACCAACCTTTGGTTCCAGTCTATCGAGCCCACCTGTGGCAGGGGTTTGGGAACCGGAGAGCAGGTCAGTAAGTATAGAGACTGGGGAAGAGCTTGAGACAAAAGCAAATATAACTAAGAGAAAGAGCATTCAGGGAGAGGTTGCTGAGTTCAGCAGAACTGCAAGCTTGGACTGTATTTGCTTCAATGCAAGAAGTATAACAGGTAAGATGGGTCGACTTAGAGTCTGGATTAATACATGCAATTATAATTTGATGCTATCACAGAGACATGGTTGAAAGAAGGATAGGATTCACAGCTTAAAGTTCTAGGATATTAATGTTTTAGATGTGATAGAGGAGGAATTAAAAGAGGTGGGAGAGTTGCATTACTGATTAGGGAGCATATCACATCTACGTTGAAAGAGAATACTCTGCAAGGGATCTTGTAGCGAGGCATTATAAGTAAAGCTCAGGAATAGGAAGGGTGCAATCTCAATGTTGGGATAGTACGACAGACCTCCCAGCTGCCAGTGAGAGACAGAGGAAGAGATATGTAATCAGATTCTGCAAAGAACATCCATCCTTCTTGTCTTAACCTGAGGATATTGAAGCTTTTAAGGATTACACTCCAGAGGCAGCAGCAGCTTCTGACCTGCCATGCCCAGCAGCTGCTGCAACCCCGTCCACACCCTCCTCTCCACCCAAAGCTCCTGGCAGTTCTTATCCTTGCCACATGAAGGTGAGCAAACTATGAGTTCTTCATAGTTTTGTTTTATTCTGACATGAGATGCAGGCATCACTGGCAATTCTGCCATTTGTTCCCATCCCTAATTGCTTCTGAGCTAATTTGAAGGACAGTTAAGAGTGGGTCTGGAGTCACATGCTAGACCAGGTGAAGATGATTGGATAACAGTGAACCAGATGGGTGTTATGACCATAAGCAATTGTTGCCATTAAATTAGCATTTTTAAATTCCAGATTTTATGAATTCAAATTTCACCATGTGCCACGGTGGAATTTCCACATCCCTAGTAGAAACCCAAAAACTAAATTTCTTTTCTAGAAAACCATCATCTTAAGTCTTTTCCCCTGACTTCCTCAGCTTGACTCCGACACAAGTGTGAGGAGCTCATGGATGTCTTTGGCATTAAGTTGGAGATCATTTCATCAGCTACTTCTGCTTTTCATTCCCTGATCAAACTTTAAGGTTTCCTCTTGCCCTATTTTTGAACTTACGACTTTCTCTCTTTCATATCTCTCTTGTGCTCTTTCCAAACTTATCTTGCCTCTAGACTGCCTTCCTATTAGACTGCTGATCACCAGCTTTTTCTTCCTGGATCTGACTTTAATTGATAGTGTGAGTGTACTCTAATACTCAAATTGTCATCTTTTCAATTTATCTGTTTGTATGCCTTAATTCACATTCCTGTCCCTACCACAACACCAAAACTGCCCTTTCCCAAAGTCTCAAATTGCATTCTATCCAACTGTGTTCATAGTAAAGTATTCTTTCAGCATGGCTTGTGCGTGGAAAATCATGTCTCACAAACTTGATTGAGTTTTTTTGAAGAAGTAACAAAGAGGATTGATGAGGGCAGAGCGGTAGACATAATCTATTTGGACTTCAGTAAGGTGTTTGACAAGGTTCCTCATGGGAGACTGGTTAGGAAGGTTAGGTCACATGGAATACAGGGAGAACTAGCCAGTTGGATACAGAACTGACTCGAAGATAGAAGACAGAGGGGGTGGTGGAGGGTTGCTTTTCAGACTGGAGGCCTGTGACCAGTGGAATACCACAAGGGTCAGTGCTGGGTCCACTGCTTTTCATCATTTATATCAAGGATTTGGATGTGAACATAGGATATATAATTAGTAAGTTTGCAGATGACACCAAAATTGGAGGTGTAGTGGACAGGGAAGAAGGTTACCTCAGATTACAACAGGATCTTGACCAGATGGGCCAATGGGCTGAGGAGCGGTAGGTGGAGTTTAATTTAGATAAATGCTCCATTTTGGAAAAGCAAAGCAGAGCACAACTAATGGGGAATGTTGTTGAACAAAGTGACCATGGAGTGCAGGTTCATTGTTCCTCGACAATAGAGTCACAGGTAGATAGGGTAGTAAGGAAAGTGTTTAGTATGCTTTCCTTTATTGGTCAGAGCATTGAGTTTGGGAGTTGGGAGGTCATGTTCCAACTGTAAAGGACATTGGTTAGGTTACATTTGGAATATTGTGTGCAATTCTGGTCTCCTTCCTATTGGAAGGATATTATGAAACTTGAAAGGGTTCAGAAAAGGTCTACAAGGATGTTGCCATGTTTGGAGGATTTGAGCTATTGGGAGAGGCTGAATAGACTGGGGCTGTTTTCTGTGGAGCGTCGGAGGCTGAGGGGTGACTTTGGAGAGGTTTATAAAATCATGGGGGGCATGGATAGGATAAATAGACAAGGTCTTTCCCTGGTGTGGGGGAGTCCAGAACTAGAGGGCAGAAGTTTAGGGTGAGACGGGAAAGATTTAAAAGGGACCTTAGGGGCAATGTTTTCACACGTGGTGCGTATATAGGATGAGCTGCCAGACGAAGTGGTAAAGGCTGGTTCAATTACAGCATTTAATAGGCACCTGGATGGGTATATAAATAGGAAGGGTTAAGAGAGTAATGGGCCGGGTGCTTGCAAATGGGACTAGTTTATGTTGGGATATCTGGTCAGCATGGATGAGTTGGATTAAAGGGTCTGTTTCAATGTTGTACATCTCTAAGACTCTGTGACTCTATATGGAAGTAACAGGGATGTCAGGTGGGTTATTTTAACTTCCCCCATATTGACTGGACTCTCTTAGTGCCGGGGTTTGTATGGGAAGCAATTTGTTAGGTGTGTCCAGGAAGGTTTTTTGAAACACTATGTGGACAGTCCAATGAAGGAGGGGGCCTGGTATTGGGAAATGAGCCGGGCCAGGTGATCAGAGCTTCAGTCGGAGATCATTTGGAAATAATGTCCGTAAATCCATAGGTTTTTGGACACTTATGGATAAGGACCAGACTGGATCTCAGATGAAGTATTAAGTTGTGAGTAGTCCAACTATGACTGAATTAGGCAAGAATTAGAAAACATGGACTGGCAGTGGCTGTTTGAGAGTAAATCCACATTTGACATATGGGAGTCTTTTAAAGACCAATTGGTTAGAGTGTAGGACAGGCATGTTCCTGTGAAAATGAAGGAGAGGAATAGCAGTATTCAGGAACCTTGGATGACAGGAGAAATTATAGCCTTGTCAAAATAGAAAGGAAGCATGCCTAAGGTCGAGGCAACTAAAAACAAATAAAGTCCTTGAAAACTATTGAGAAACTAGGAAGGCGTTCAAACAAGGAGTTAGAAGGACTAAAAAGATCCAGGAAATGTCTTGGCCAGCAGGGTTAGGGAGAATATCAAGACAATTTATCCATATATTCCGAGCAAAAGCATGCACATTAGCAACGTTTAAGGCAGATCTTGATAGATACATGAATGGGAGGCAAACCAAAGGATAGAAACCACATATGGGCAATAAGTAGCAGGTCCAAATAAGGAATAGGAATTGATGTAGGCTTATTGGGCCAAAGGGCCTGTTCCTGTACCACAGTGTATCATATTGTCCCTCTGTTCTTGCCTATTGAAGTTCATACTTTGCCAGTTTATTTTTACTCTTGACAATGATTATTCTAACTGTTGATCAATTTCGTTTTCTTCTGTCATCCTAAACCTTAGATAAAATGATCACAGTTCCCTAAATGTTCCTCCATTGTCACATGATTTATTTAGCCCACCTCATTCCCAAAAACCAGGTCAAGTAGTGTGCCTCCTTCCTGTTGGACTAAACCCATACTGCTGTAGGAAGTTCTCCTGAACACAATCTAGGAATGCAAATTCCTCACTGCTTTTTACGCGGTACTATCCCAGATGATATATGATAATTAAGCTCACCCAGTATAGCTATTGTACGATATTTATACCATTCTGTATTATTATTACAGATTTATTCTCCTCTTTCTTCCCACTAGTTTATGGTCTATACATTACAATGATCAATGTAATTGCACTCTAGCTATATCTTAACTCTAGACAAATTGATTCCGTAATGAACCCTCTGAAACATTCTCTTTCTCCAGTACTGCAATGCTCTCCTTAATCAAAAAAGCCAATCCTCCATTTAGTTTTTTTGCTTTCCTTTTCCTTACATGTACATTTTCTGAACATGTAACCAAGTGTATTGAATATTCAGATCAGCTTTTCCTAAGCAAGGCCTCAGATATCACCACTTCTATGTTCTTGATCTTTGGAAAAACATCCTCCTGATGTCGGTTCCAGTGCCATTCCTGCATCTTCTTGAGAAGGTACCTGAAAGGATCTGTCATTGTTACCAGATGAAAAAAATGTTTCACCAAATTGTTTACCATCCCGTAACAGTTATTGCAGATCATGAACTAATTTTGGATTGGGAACTCCGTGATGGTCTTTGTTTTCGGTAGTTCTGCCATTATTCTGTAATGATTGACAATGTATCCCAAGAAGAAAATAAATTCCTTGGAAACTTTACAAATGTTGTTCAGGGTAGCCAGTTGAGCTTGTAGGCATTTTAAAACTGCATGCACCTTCTAATCCTATTCCTCAACCATTGCATCAAATATCAGTATCTTATCCATGAGGCATATTATGTCTTGTAGACCATGTACAATATTGGACAAACCTGTATGCCTGAGGCAATCACAAAAAGCAGGCTGTTGAAGCAAATCTTCCCAGTTATAAATGTGGTGAGCAGTCTTGATGTCAAGTTCAATGGTTCCTGCCAGAAAGCACCATTTGCACTGGGTTTTGTGAAAACTCTATTTTTTGATAGCTCAGCTAAACCAGGGTCAACTATAGACAAAGGGTGGATTTCTCTCACCATAACATTGTTGAACTGCATGAGGTCAACACAAATTTCGAACCATTTGGTTTGGGTACGGTAATATGCCTGAACTGCTGTGCTCTTCCAGCACCACTAATCCAGAATCTGGTTTCCAGCATCTGCAGTCATTGTTTTTACCACGGTAATATGACCACCACTCAGGGAAATGGAATGCATTCTGGCCATCTCTTCACGTTGTTTCTCAACTTGTTTCATTAGCAAATGTAGAATCTCTGTGGGTGTGTAGATACATAATGGCTTAGCATGTGTCTTTAGAGCTATGCGGTATTCAGTGTTGAGCTCCCTAAATTACTCAGTAACTACGTAACTATTCTGATCCTGTTTTCCAGCACTTGACCCATAGCGTATATGCCCTGGCCACACAAGTGTACATCTAACCGTGGGCGGCACGGTGGCACAGTGGTTAGCACTACTGCCTCACAGCGCTAGAGACCCGGGTTCATTCCCGCCTCAGGCGACTGACTGTGTGGAGTTTGCACATTCTCCCCGTGTCTGCGTGGGTTTCCTCCGGGTGCACCGGTTTCCTCCCACAGTCCAAAGATGTGCAGGTTAGGTGAATTGGCCATGCTAAATTGCCCGTAGTGTTAGGTAAGGGGTAAATGTAGGGGAATGGGTGGGTTGCGGGGCGGTGTGGACTTGTTGGGCCGAAGGGCCTGTTTCCACACTGTAAGTAATCTAATCTAATCTAATCTAACTAGTTCTCTATAGTTATGAGAGTTTCTGCCATGACCACTTTTACAAGCAATGAGTTCCATATTCCTGCCAACCTTTGAATGAAAAAAGCTTCCTCACATCCCATCTAAACCTCCTTCCCCTTACTTTAAATCTATACCCCTGGTCATTGATTCATCCAACAAGGAGAAAAGTTTCTCCTGCCAAACCCTGTCTGTGTCTATAATTTTATACATCTCAATCATGTTCGTTACCTCAGTCTTTTATGCTCCAAAGAAAACAACCCCAGTCTAACCAATCTCTCTTCATAAATTGAGAAACAAATTTGTAAGGAGATCTCAGTTATCTGTAACAATAATTGGGTGATTATGGTTGGGGATTTTAACTTTCCAATCATAGACTAGGACTGTCATAGTGTTAAGGGCTTGGATGGAGAGGAATTTGTTAAGTGTGTACAAGAAAGTTTTCTGATTCAGTATGTGGATGTACCTTCTAGAGAAGGTGTAAAACTTTACCTACTCTTGGGAAATAAGGCAAGGCAGGTGACTGAGGTATCAGTGGGGGAGCACTTTGGGGCCAGTGACCATAATTCTATTAGTTTTAAAATAGTGATGAAAAAGGATAGACCAGATCTAAAAGTTAAACTTCAAAATTGGAGGAAAGCCAATTTTGACTGCATTAGGCAAGAACTTTCAAATGTTGGTTGGGGGTGGATGTTTGCAGATAAGGAATTGGCTGGAAAATGGGAAGCTTTCAAAAATGAGATAACGAGCATCCAGCAACAGTATGTTCCTGTTAAGGTAAAGGGCAAGGATGGTAGGTGTGGGAATGCTGGATGACTAGAGAAATTGAGGTTTTGGTCAAAAATAAGAAGGAAGCATATGTCAGGTATGGATAGCAGGTATAGAATTGATTGATTCCCAAGAAGAGTATAAAGGCAATAGGGGTATACTTAAGAGGGAAATCAGTCAGGGCAGGAGCGCAGAAAGGGGACATGAGATAGCTATGGCAAATAAGATTAAGGAGAATCCAAAGGGATTCTACAAGTATGTTAAGGACTAAAAAGTTATAAGGGAGAGAATAGGGCCCCTTAAAGATTAACAAGGCAGCCTATGTGTGGAACTGTAGGAGATGGGGAAGATACTAAACAAGTATTTTGCATCAGTATTCACTGTGGAGAAGGATATGAAAGATAAAGAACATAGAGAAATACATAGAGACCTCTTGAAAAGTGTCCATATTACAGAGGAGGAGTTGCCGGACGTCTTAAAATGCATGAAGGTGGATAAGTTCCCGAGACCTGATCAGGTGTACCCTAGAATTCTAAGGGAGCTAGGGAAGTGGTTGCTAGGCCCCTTGCTGAGATACTTTTATCATCAATTGCCACAGGTGAGGTGCCAGAAGACTGGAGGTTGACTAATGTGGTACCACTACGTAAAAAGGTGGTAAGGAAAAGTCAGGGAACTGTCGATCTGTTAGCCTGATATTGGTATTAGGCAAATTGTTGGAGGAATCCTGAGCAACAGGATCTACATATATTTGGAAAGGCAAGGATTGATTTGTGTGTGGGAAACTATGTCTCACAAACTTGATTTAGTTTTTTTGAAGAAGTAGTGGAGAGGACTGATGAGGGCAGAGCGGTGGATGTGATCTATGTGTACTTCAGTAAGGTGTTTGACAAGGTTCTTCATGGTAGATTGGTTAGCAAGGTTAGAACACACAGAATACAGGGAGAACCAACTATTAGGATACAGAACTGGCTTAAAGGTAGAAGACAGAGGGTGGATGGACGGTTGCCCTTCAGACTGGAGGACTATGACCACAAGGATCGATGTTGGGTCCACTGCTTTTCACCATTTGTATAAACGATTCGGATGTGAATAGAAGAGGTTATTAAGTTTACAGATGACACCAAATTTGGAGGTGTCATGAACAGCGAAGAAGTTATCTCAGAGTAGAACAGGATCTTGATCAGATGGGCCAATGGGCTGAAGAGTGGCATCTGGAATTTATCTTAGATAAATATGAGGTGCTGCGTTTTGGGATGGCAAATCATGGCAGGACTTATGCACTTAATGGTAAGATCCTGGGGAGTGTTGCTGAACAAAGACACCTTGGAGTGAAGGTTCATAGTTCCTTGAAAGTGGAGTCGCAGGTCAATAGAACAGTGAAGGCATTGTTTGGTATGCTTTCCTTTATTGGTCAGTGCATTGAGTAGAGGAGTTGGGAGGTCATGTTTCAGCTATACAAGACATTGGTTCGGCCACTATTGAAATACTAGGAGGTAGTGAGGACTGCAGATGCTAAAGAGTCAGCTTTGATAAAGTGTGGTGCTGGAAAAGGCACAGTAGGTCAGGTAGCATCTGAGGAGCAAGATATTCGGCATTTAGGCATAACCCTTCATCAGGACTCAATGCTCCATGCAATTCTGGTCTCTCTGGTATAGGAAGGATGTTGTGAAACTTGGAAGCGTTCAGAAAAGATTTACAAGGTTGTTGTCAGGGTTGGAGGATTTGAGCTAAAGGGAGAGGCTGAATAGAATAGGGCTATTTTCCCTGGAGCATTTGAGGCTGAGGGGTCACCGTATAGAGGTTTATAAAATCATGAGAGTCATGGATAAGCTGAATTAGCAAGGTATTTATCCTGGGGTGGGGAGTCCAAAACTAGAGGGCATAAGTTTAAGGTGAGAGTGAAAAGATTTAAAGGGGACTTAAGGGGCAACGTTTTCACACAAAAAGTAGTGCATGTGTGGAATGAATTGCCAAAGGAAGTGGTGGAGGCAGGTACAACTACAACATTTAAAAGACATCTAGATGTGTATATGAATATGAATGGTTTAGAGGGATATGGGCCAAATGCAGACAAATGAGACTAGATTTATTTAGGATATCAGGTCTGCATGGACAAAGTCAACTGAAGGGTTGTTACCATGCTATATATCTCTATGACTCTATGACTCTGTTGACCTTCCCCTACCATGCTGACTATGCTTGATTAATTGCTGCTGCTCCAAGTGCAGACTAATTCTGTGTCTCAGAATTGCTTCCAGTAGTTTCCCCACCATGGAGGTTAGACTGAACTGGCCTGTAGTTTTCTGGTTTACCCCATGCGTCTGTCTTGAATAATGGTATCATATTGGCTCTCTTCCAGTCTTATGGCACCTCTCCCGTGGACAGAGAAAAGCTGAAAATTATTGCTTAAGGCCTCTGCTATTTTCTTCCTTGCCTTACTCACAGCCTGGGATTCATTTCATCTGGCCCTGCAGATTTATGTACTTTAAGCCTGCCAGATCACTCAGAACTTGCTCTCTATCTATGCTAATTTCTTGACGTATATGACAGTCCTTCTCCTGATTTTTATACCCATATTGCCCCTCTTAATAGAGCACTGACACAGAGTATTTAATTAGAACCCTACCTACGTCCTCTGACTCCATGCACAACTTACCACTGTGGTCCCTAATGGACCGTACTGTTTCCCTAATTATCCTTTCTCCTCCTTCCCCACTATTATGTTAATGCTGCCCCCCTCCAGACATCATGTCATCTCTGATGAAGAGTCATCTGGCCTTGAAATATTAGCTTGCGCTGTATCTAAGGATGCTGCCTGACCTGCTGTGATTTCCAGTATTTTGTGTTTTCAGTATCCTTTTACCCTTAATGTAATTGTAAAATGACTTAGATTTTTCCTTTAATTTACCTGCCTATATTCTTTCATGACACCATTTTTTGCTCTCCTAATTTTCTTTATCAGTTTCCACTGACACCTTCTATACTCATCTAGGGCTTCCACTGTTTTGATCCCCTTGTACTCAACCTTTAGAAGAATATGGAGAGCAAGACACACATTCCTTCTCAGGAGTTGAAAGTTTTGGTTATGAAATGTATGTAGTTCTCTACTATCTGACATGCCTTGTGTTGTAGAATTGCTTATAACATATCTTGACTCTTAAATGCTGTACCTCAAGTACCATTTAGTTGCACTGGAATTGGTTGTAGATGGTGTTCCTCCACTCATGGTATGCTATCTAATAATACAGGTACACAATCCTTTACCCGAAATTCCGAAATCCAAAAAGTTCCAAAATCCGAAGTTTTTTTTGAGAAGTTTTTTTCTCCATAACAAGGTTGTTTGGCGTGCAAATAGTTAACCCAACTCCACACCCACTCAACCCACGTCACAGAGATGTGACATGGCAGCGTGGCCCAGCACTGGCAGGCGTCAATTCTGCCTCAGTGCTCATAATATTCACAGGTGCGTCTGCTGTTCAGTAAGATTTTTTAATTTCATCGTTAAACTGTCACTTACCCAGAAATCTGAAAAATTCTGAATTCTGAAAACCAGCTGGCCCCAAGGGTTTCGGACAAAAGATCGTGTACCTGTATAGTGACACCCCTCCCATGTATCAAGTTTAAAATTAGTATGCCTATTGATATAAATATCCTCTTGCCAAAATCTAGGTTTGGATCACCCATTTTTCTGAGGAATACTTCTTAGCTTTTCTTCTATTGAAGCCTGTTCTACCTCATCTATATGTGATTAACTGTTTGATTTCTTGCTGTTATGTGGCTGAGTCCTACCTTAGCACGTTTATTGAAAGTGTTTATTATTTTACAGATAAAATATTTTTAAAATAGTTTTACACTTAGTATGTGAGGGGTCTTTACATCATAGTGCTGACAATGTACCTGTTGTCTGAATGACTCATTGTACTGGTTTCTCACATTTCTCACTTCGGAGATTTTGCACCTTAATAATGGAATGGTTTCTGCTGATATCCTGTGGTAAAGTTGATCTTCTGCTCTTAGGATATAGCTGGAGAGGTTCTGGACTTCTGCTTCTCACTATTTGAATGGGCCTCTTTGGTGTCAAATCTTCTTTTGACTGCAATAATTCTGTCTGATTAACACTCATCAACAATTCAAACAACAATTCTGTTCTTGTAGATTCTGACTTTAAATCACTAGTCACATTTCTTCAGTAACCTGAAGAGGTTATTGATGAAATTATGCATGAATTCCCTTGAATACTGAATTCTTCTTTTCAATCATGTTCTTTCACAAATTTTATTTGTTGTGAGGTTAAAGTAGTTATCAAAGACTTGCAGAACTTGATCAAAAGTGTGAGCTGTACCTCTATTAATTGTATTGCCAACTGTATATAAAAGTGTACTTACTTCATCAGCTTCTGATTTAGTATCAGGTTTGGAAATAATTTTGTATCTTAGTTGTTTTCTTCAAGGTGTAGAGCTCTGTGTTTAATTGTCCCATCTTCCTGGCAATGTTATTTCTGCTGCCAAGTATTCACAATGTGATTATTTATTTTCCTTGCTTCAAAGGTTATTGATTCTGCAATATAGCAATGCTGCTACTATGTATTATAGCATTTGGAGCATCCTGTTCTTCTGAAATCAAAATGGAGGATTCCTACCTTTCAGTGAGTAAAATGGAGGACTCCTGCATTTTGTGAGTAAAGTGGGGGTGGGGGGGGTCCTTTTTTTTCAAAGGCTTCTTTGGATGATTCCCATCAATTACAATCTTAATAAATAATTCCCAGTTCCAATTGTTACTTTTCCACCTACCTAGCCAGCTAACTGATGTTTTCTCGCAATCTATAACTTGCCTCTTTACTATCAACCATATGGTCAATTTTTGAGTTATCTACTAATTTCATGATCATGTCCTTTTTACTATCATCAATAAAAACTCTAAAAACAGGGGACATAGTGCAGAACTCTGTGGAATACCCCTTTCAGTCACAAAAACAGACATCAACGACTAAACATTTTTTCCAGCCACTGAGTCAACTTTTTATCCAGCTTGCTACTTTCCCCTGGATCCCATGGGCTTGTTTTTAACCAGTCTGCCATGTGGACCTAGTTAAAAGTCTTTATAAAAAGTTCACACAGACTGCATCAACAGTGCTGCTCTCTTCTTTGTTCCCTCCTCAAAAATTTAAATCATTCTTATCAGGCATGATAGTCCCTCAACAAATCCATGCTGACTCTCCTGGATTATTCCATGCTTCCTAAGTAGCAACTTATCTTGTCCGTGACTGAGGTTGCAATGTTAGCAGCCATCCAATCATCCAGCACCACACCCAGATTCAAGAGGATTGGAAAATTGTCTTCAGAGCATTTGCAAATTCCTTCCTGGTTTCTTTTGACAGACTGGAGTATGTTTCATTTGGCCTTGGTGATATATCAACAAAGTATTCATGAAGAACTATATCCATAACTTAGCCTCTACACATAGGGTACCTTATTTGTATTTTAGGGGCCCTACTCTTCCTTAGGTATCCTCTTACTCTTACTTGAAATAACAGTATTGAATTTTCCTTGACTTCACTCACCAATGATCTTTGCTTTTCTAATTTCCTTGTTGATTTCAACCCCGCATGTTCTATACTTAGCTCAGCATTCTGCAGTATTGAGTGTCTGATATAAAATTTCTTTTTCTGTTTTCTCCTACCTTGTGTGCTCCTTGACATCCAGAGAGCTACAGATGTGGCTGCCTTACTGTTTTGTATGTGGGTAAAACCTCTTGAATATCATCTTTGAATACTTTTCAGTATTCTAACCTTAAAGTTGCTGGTTCCAGTTCGCTTCTGCTGAATTAATCCATAGCGTTATTAAAATTGTTTAATTGGCCTTAACCCAATTTAGAATATTAATATAACTTCTCACAGCTGTGAGGAGTTTCTTCAATCAGATTTGCCACCAACCCTCCTCTTTATCCTCCTCAATATCATGTCTGCAGCCAGAAACATCGGGCTGCTGTACCTGCCTCTCTTTAATGATGTCTCCCTTCCTGATGGAAGGCTGATGCCCAAAACATTGATTCTCCTCCTCCTCAGACGCTGCCTGACCAGCTGTGCTTTTCTAGCACCATATTGTCGACTCTGATCTCCAGCATCTGCAGTCCTCACTTCCTTCTTCCTGTCTCTCTTTAACAGGTTATCATGTTTCTGTGAAGCTAACAGGTTATCAGGTTTCTATCTGTGAATTCAGCTCACTGCTTTATTTCCTATACTTGCTGCATTGAAACAGATACCCTTGAACATCATGCAACTCTTTTTTAAAATATTTTCCAACCTTATAATCTCTGCTCATTTTACAGAATCAGAGTACTGAAAGAGAGTTCTGAAGAAAAGTCAAATCAGACTCGAAACATTAATTCTGTTTTTCTCTCCACAGATGCTATGAAACCTGCTGAGTTTCTCCAGCATTTTCTGTTTTCATTTTATACTACTATTGTCTTGCTGTACCAGTTAGTGCAATACAAAGCCAGGAAGCTGGTCATGGTTGTCAGCAGGTCTAGTGAAGTCAAGGGGGATAGCTTCACCCAGGGGTTCCCTAGTCAAACACAGCCTCAGATACCAGTCCTGATCAGGATGGACAGAGTCAGGGTCTTCTCCTCATAAGGTGAAAGGAGCCGAATGTTGGGTAGTCTATCACCAGTCTTGATTCTTTCTGTCCTGTTGTAGGCTGTTTCCTTCATGGATTGAGAAGAGGCAAGCTTTAGGGAGATGAGGGTCTGGCACAGCTATTATTGTTGGTGCAGGTGAGGAGATGTATCAAATGAGTGAGTCAGCAGCACAGATTGCATGAAGGTTAGTGGTATCGAGGATTGGGGTGGGTAAGAACTCATGGAGAAAATGTTGCAGGCAATATTGAGAGTGGTAGACTATGAGCCTTGATGGGAGTTGGGGACAGAAGCAGACAGAGAGTGAATGCGAGGTATCAGGGCAAAAATGTGGAACATACACTAGCAGAGTAGAGAAGGGCATTGACCTTATTTGTACTTATCTTCTCCAGACAGCTGAGATTGAGAATTAAACCCAGGTAGCAATCTTGGACCAGGCTGGCATGGTCTAAAGTCATGGTCTCCATTGCTGATCCTTGGGGCGGAGGGAGTCCCACATCAGCATCCAGCAGGACCCTCAGCACCTCTGTCTGCAAAGCAGGGCACTGAATTTCCTGTCTGTCACTTTTTAAAAATTCATTCACAGGATAAGGGCATTGCTGGCTAGGCCAGCATTTATTTCCCCCAGCTCTAATTGTCCAGAGGGCAGTTAAGATTTGACCACATTGCTGTGGGTGTGGAGTCACATGTAGGCCAGACCAGGTAAGGATTGCAGTTTTCTTCCCTAAAGGGCATTAGTGAACCAGACGGGTTTTTCCTGACAATCGGCAATGGATTCATGGTCATCATGAGACTTATTATTATTGAATTCAAATTCCACCATCTGCCATGAGAGATTCAGATTCAGATCTCATAGACCATTACCTGGATCTCTGGAATAATGGTCCAGCGATAACGCCACTAGGGCTTTGTCTCCCCCGCGGTAAATGTGAGGAACCGTGCAGGGAAACTCCAGATTGACATTGCTTTTATGGAGGTGCTTATCAAGCTTTTAAAGGTGGTGTGGTGCAAGTGATGATGGGGAATTCCAAAATATCTGCTAAGTGGTAACTTGTACCAGCAATGCCATGTGGTAAATGAGGTAGAATTCAGACATGAAAAGTTCCATAGGAGTGGAATAGGTAATTAAAGTGGCGAGTTTGGTAAAATAAGGCAAGAGGACTTGCTGAGCCTCAAGGCAAAAATTCCCTATAATACGTGGACACAACTTGGACTTCTTTGAAAAACATAGGATTCAGCCCCATATCTCCTTACGTGGCTTAGTGAGATATTTTTCTTTTTACTTTGCTTTTGTGATGCATGTTGGAACTTTGCATTAATGGCTTAATATAAGTCATTACAAGTTGTTTTTGCTAATTGGTAATAGCTACTTTTTTTGTAACATTTAGAGCTCAAACCTATATATTTACCAATCAACCTATTCAGAAATGTTAATACATATGTCTGGAGTAAGTAGGAATTGAATCTAGGCCTTCTGACTTAAAGGTAGGGAACCACCACAAATGTCCTTTCCCAATTACTATCACCATCCTGCAGTGCCATATCTCAACAATGCTATTGCACTCAATTAGAACTCCAAACTTAGACCAGTTGGCAGTTAATTAGCTCACTTGGCTGGACATCTGGTTTGTGATGCAGAGTGATCTTAACAGTGTAGCTGAGGTTACAATGAAGGACTCTCCTTCTCAATATCTCTTCTCATCTGAGGAGTGGTGACCCTCAGGTTAGACCGCCACCAGTCATCTCTCTTTCTCTCTCTCTCGAATGAGAGTACAGTCCTCTGGGACTATGTCAACTTTACTTTTATTATACTCAACTTTCAATGGTGATAAAAACAGCAGCTAGTAAACAGTAAAGTCGGTGACTGATTTGTCGTTATTTGTAGTAGTTTGAGCCCTAGTGATGATCTTGCTGTTTCAGTTTCACCTGTGCTGCTATTGTTCTCCCTCTATCACACAGGCCAAACTTAGGAAATGAGAATCTCTACAGAACTTTAACAACTATCGATGTTTGTTTTCAGGCTGCCAAACTATCCCAGAGTCAGAGTTGGAAGAGAGGATGAAAGATTCTGCTACGGATGAAACATCCCCTGACCATAAGCACATAATGCAGAAGTCGCCGAAGTCTGGTAAGTGCTGTTTATAAAACATGGTAGCATTATATTTTGTTGATGATCCTGGTGTTGGATTTTGTTTTTGCTTGTTTTAGAAGCTTGCCATTAGAAGCATATTCTGGAACCCACTATTCTCAGCTGGGAGTACTGGATAGTTCTGGGCTCTGGACATCTCTCCTGTGATGTGAAAATTGGAGGTAGCAAACTGTAGATGAGGCATATGAAATTGGTCAATGTTAGTATTCAAGATCAGGCATGTAGTAAATCAATATTTTGTAATGGAAAAGAAGATTGCAGTGCAAGAAAAGTTGCCTGTTTTCTGATCCAAACCTGCTATTTGGACAACTTTCACACCTGTTATATTTGTGTGCTGTACGGAGTAAGGTTTCATACGCTCGGCAATAGAAATACTTTCCCTGTAGCACACATCTCTGGAGCCAGAGCCTTGAACAGATACAGTAATTAGGAAAGCTAAAAGAAAG
Source organism: Chiloscyllium plagiosum (assembly GCF_004010195.1). Taxonomy (NCBI): domain Eukaryota; kingdom Metazoa; phylum Chordata; class Chondrichthyes; order Orectolobiformes; family Hemiscylliidae; genus Chiloscyllium; species Chiloscyllium plagiosum. Next base: position 102,052,319 of record NC_057713.1, on the reverse strand, counting down.
GGAGAGGCAGTAGCATTACCATTATTGGTAATCTAGGCTAATGTTCTGGGAACATGAGCTTGAATCCCACAATGGCAGATGGTGACATTTGAATTCAGTATAAAGTTGGAGTCAAAAGAAAGCAGAATGGCAATTACATAACCATTGTCAATTGTTTTAAATACCCAGTCTTTTAGGGAAGGAAATGTGCTGTTCTTACCTGGTCTGGCAGAGCCAAAGTAATGTGGTTAACTGTTAACTGTCCTCTGACTAATTAGGGATTGGCATAAATACTGGCCCAAACATTGATGCCCACATCCAATGAACAAATAAAAGTTAGCTTTTATTACAGGGAATATAAAAGTAGACATGTGTGCTCCATTATACAGAATGTTGTTAAGACCACTATTGGAGTGTTGCTTCCAGTAGAGTCATAGAAATCTACAGCACAGAAAAAGGCCTTTTGACCCATCGAGTCTACACCAGTCAACAACAAGCACCTAACTATTCTAATCCTGTATTCGAGCATTTGGCCGAAAACCTTGTATGCCTTGGCATTGCAAGTAATTATCTAAATGCTTTTTAAATGTTATGAGGATTTCTTCCTCTCAGAGAACTGACCTCTTTATTAAGGGAAAGATGCAAATGGGTTGAAAGCAGTTCATTAAAGTCTTTCTAGATTACTACCTGGAATGGGTAGGTGTCTTATAAGGAAAAGTTGGACATGTTACACGTATTCACTAGAGTATAGAAAATTAAGAGGTGACTTGATTGAAACTGATAAGATCCTGGGAGGTCTTGACATGTGGAAATTTCAGAAAAATCTAGAACAGGATGTCAGTTTTAAAAATAAGGATTCATGATTTAAGACAAAAATAAAGAGATTATTTTTCTTACAGGCAGTTGTGAATTTTTGCAAATCTCATCCTCAACAACCAATGGTAGTATAGGGCTGAATCCTACTTTTTTGGCTAAGTTTAAGTTGCAGTTGAATTTTCTGGAGGGATTTTCATAACGATGTCTAGCGCGTTTTCTTGCCACATCTCACCAAATTCCCTCAGTAACTACCTACACCCCCCCATGGAATCCTCATGTCCAATTCTTCAGTGGATATCTGCTGAAAGACTATCATCCTTTCTACCTGAGCCATCTTTGAAAGGCCACTCAGATGAGCATTGACAATCTAGCAGTGCCACTCACCGGCAATGTCATGGCACAGCAACCAAAAGCTTTGTGATTCATGGCACATGGCAGACACTCCATTACACATACAATCCCATTCTGTCACCCTTGTTGCATTTCAACAGCTAGGCCAAAGATTTTACCTGTTGTAGCTACATCTTGTCTGAACAACATCTCCAAATCACTGTCGATAAAGTGTGGAAGAGCACAGGAGGTCAGAGAGCATCAGAGGAGCAAGAAAGTTAACATTTCGGGTCTGAACATTGACTTTCCTTCTTCTGATGCTGTCTGATCTGCTGTGCTCATCCAGCTCCACATTTTATCGACTCTGACTTCTAGCATTTATAGTCCTTACTATCACCAACTCTCCAAATCACTGTTACTCTGTCTCCAGTGCTCACTGTCGAGCTGCAGTTTGTCGTTTTGTAATCGGGAACATCACATACACGGAAGCAATTATTCAAATATAAACATGAGCTTTTATTTACAGCCAGCAAAAGGGAAGATGATGGAAACCAATAAGGCTGAAGTTCACCACTCACAATGCAAACCAAACTCTGGCATGCTGGCGAACAACTATTTTAGAAACCATAATTGTTTGCTGTATCAACCCTAATTTATTGGAAATTGGTGTTAATGAGTTTCTGTCTGCCTTGTACACCAGACACTGCTGAACTCTGTCATGGACAAGGACAGTTTCCACCTCCCCAGTGTCCTTATCCATCCTCTGCCTTTGAAGATTGTTCTGGTTACTCCAGTTCCTCTTCATCAAGCACATAACCTTGTTACTTCAATTGTGCAGATGATGATGTGGCACACTCTGTCTGGATTATACTGAAGGGCTTCCCCCAAGAGTGGTCCAAACAATGGAACTGTTTGTTCAGCAACCCTTCCTCTTCATTACTCTTCCATGGCCCTGGTCAAAGCACAAGCAGCAGGTTATGCAATGCTGCCATGAACCATGGTTGCAGTGCATAGCCCATGTTCTCCAATAAGCAGTGTTTTAGCCCCTGGATTGTTTTTTGCAAAAATATATGTTTTCATAAAAAAAAACTGTATGTACATACAGTTACTAGAGCATTTAAGTTCTGTATAGTCTTTACATATAGAGAACCAACAGACACTAAGGTTTGACTTTCTCTATAGTTGCAACAAACACAAAGGCATTTCTTAATTATGTGAGATACTATTTACATATATTTTGAGACACTGGGAGGGTCCGATAACTGAATGGAGTCCCATTATTCTTCAGCAGAAAGACTACAAATGGTGATTTTTCTCCACTGCGCCTTGGCAACCGCTGCTCCAAGCTTTAGTGCACCCCTCAGCACATGGTCTTGGACCTTGGAATGTGCCAGTCAGCTACACTCGGTCAAGATCAACTCTTGCACTAGAAGACCAACAAGCTTTGGGCACACCGAAGAGCATCTTTCACTGAGTTGATGGTCGTTCAGGTCTAGTTGATGTTTGTCTTTGTGTGCATCCTGGGGAACAGCCCGTAGATGCAGAGCCCTGTGTCATGGAGATGCTCGGGATGAACCTCAACAAAAATCATTGCATTTCTCTCTTGACTTCCTTTGCAAAGGTACATTCCAGAATGAAATGTGTGACAGTCTCTTCCCCCACAAAGCCACTTTGAGGGCAGAGTGCAGTGGCACATGGATTCCAGGCATACATTCCTGATGAAGGGCTTATGCCCGAAACGTCGAGTCTCCTGCTCCTCGGATGCTGCCTGACCTGTTGTGCTTTTCCATCATTACACTCTCGACTCTGATTTCCAGCATCTGCAGTCCTAACTTTCTCCTATACATGAAGGATCTGACAGACAGTGCACTTCTTACCACCAGCCAAGTGATGTCTTGGTCCTTGTTTGAGAATTCTGACAATGAGGCATTGTGCCATTTTGACAGTTGGCTCAAAGAGCGACTGAACAGGATCAAATCCTCTCCTTTTCCGACTGGATCTTGAGGACGGTACCTTCTCATCATGGCCTGATGGACCTGTGGTCACAAGTGTTTTCTTTCACAATTTTTCCACGAAGGACCCGTGATACAGAATGGTCCAACTACTTGGAACATTCTGCGGGCATCAGGCCAGGCCCATCCGTCATAACACCGGGTACAGGCAGAACCTCAATGTGTAGTGACAGTTGGTGTTTGTGTACCGAAGGTCAGTGCACAGCTTGATGCAGCCACACACAATAGTGGCCAGCAGGATGAAGGTCGCGGTGGGTACATTCTTTCCCCCTTTATCCAGAGCTTTGAATACGGTGACCACTTGGATCTGGTCCATCTTAGACTTGCAAGTGAATTTGAAGATAGCTCGGGTGATCACAGCATGCAGGCTTTGGGAAAAAGTCAGATATGTGCCACATGCAGCAACACAGAGTACTTCATACCTGATGACCAGGTTTTTAATGGAGGACATGGGCATGCAATGGAGAGGGAGCGGTGCTCCCGAAAGCCCAGTTTTTGCATCTGCCTTGGCCATTCCAAACCATATTCCTGCACCTTCAGGTTATCTGTCCTGAAGGTGAACGGCATAAAGGATTACTCAGCCCAATTCACAAAGAACATGACTTCATTCTTGCCTCAATTTACTTTGGCACCCGAGGCCAGATCGAACTGGTTGCAGGTGCACATGAGTCTGTGTACTGACAGTGGAACTGAGCAGAAAACAGCGATATCATCCACATTGAGGAAGGCTTTGACCTGAAATAGTCACCATCTGAGGCTCGCATCCTTCCTGATGGACTCGGCAAAAGGCTCTATACAATAAGGCAGGAGAGAGTGACTCCAGATCTGGTCGAGATTCCCACCCATTGATTAAGATTACATGACTGATGTATATACCTATACAAAATTCCACACTGAATGTTTGAACATTTTTAAGGCAGAAGTAGATGTATTCTGTAAAAGCAAGAAAGTGAAAGGTTATGGGGATACACTGGAATGTGGAGGAATCAGATCAGCCCAGATCTTATTGAATGGCAGATTAGGCTCAAGGGGCCAAATGATTTCTTCTGCTCCTGTTTCATGTGCTTGTATGTCCTTCTGATTGAATGGACTAACAACAAAGTAAAACTTCACCACACAAATTTTATTAATTTTTTCCAAGCTCTTTAATTTTTTATTGAGCAGAGAGAAAGAATTCTGAATATAATCACTGAAATGGATACTTCTTATTTGACCTGAATCGAAAGCTTTTGCTTTCAAAAGCTTACTTCAAAAATTTTGCAAGCTCCTAAGTATTACTTAGTCATCACAACAAACCGAGAATTGCATATAATTGATTAAAAGTATAGTTCAGCCTAGTTTAATCATTGTTTCCACTTGGTTAACTGCCCACTTTAAACCACGTTTCCAGAGCCTACGTTAAATGCTCTGGAAATCACTGAACCATTGAATGGAAAGGCCTTTATCATAAATCATATGTTTTATTGCCTTTAATTTTATTGTAATGACCCCTACTTTATAAGAAATTCCACCAATGTCATCTTAATCATGTTTGAGATCTGATATTAATGTAAATTATTTTTACGTACAATTTTTGCATGGCTTCCAATGTTATCATTATTTAAGGCACTTACCGTTGTGTTTTAAATGAGAAGTTTCAGCTAGCTTGCTCACATGTCTTAGTACAAATAGTGCTATAGAACCACCACAAGTAATTTGTCTTTGGTGTGAAATCACAGTATAAAACAGTACAAAGCATAAACATGACAGAGAAGATCTTCTCTATTCTAATGAAGGGATGTGGGTTTATTTAAGCTGGTGTCTTTGAAGTACTCGATAGAGAGTTTTCATGAGTCAATTGATGAGTTCCAAGCTTGCACATTGCAGTTCATCAGCTAATTTCAGAAATTGAAGCAGTGGGTCCACATTAAGTTGCTAATAGGATTAATTTATTTTCTAAACAAAATAAACTGTCATTATTACTAAAGTGGAATTAAGTCAGCAAGACTATTATCTGAAACAACCAAGCAACCTAATCAATATCAGCTAAATAAATGAACTGTCATTGTCAAAATCTGTTTTATCAGCATATGTAAACTGACAGATTATATTTACAGTTCTACGTAGGGTATCTGTAACAAGAATGAAAAAGCCTTATTTGTTAAGATTTTCTTCTAGTTGAAGTGATTCCTTTAGCAACAATAAACCATCGATTCTGATGATCCTGCTAACCATGATTTGGTTTAACTTGACTGTTGGCTTTATCTTACAGACTGTTCTTATTGAAGACCCGAGGTGCATAAAGTATCAATTATATTGTTGGGTAAATGTGGACTGGAGTGAGTGGTGTTGCAATGCATCAGTCAATTTAGTTCTGAAGAAGGGTCACTGGACCTAAAATGTTAACTCCGATTTCTTTCTACAAATGCTGCCAGACCTGCTGAGATTTTCCAGCAATTTCTGTTTTTGTAGTCAGTTTAGACCATGGCTGTTGACTGTACGGAGATTACATGCCTGAAGCTGATATTGCCAAAGTAGGAAGCAATTATTCACTGTTCTTCAAAGATCTATCACGCGCTATTGACTAAAGTGACCCCATTTAGGATATTTTTATATTAGCCTTTTCTAATTTACTCTTTCACAGGATATTTCCCATCCCTAATTGCTTTTGAGAAGGTATTGGGCAGTTAGGATGTTCACACTACTGTCTCTCAAGTTCAGAAGTTGACCTGATATCAACCCTAGTATCCAGTTACTGAATGTATTAAGAGAATGAGATTAAAATGGAATGCCCTGCTGACCAATCATTGTAAATCTGATGGGATGATCCTGAAATTGCTGTTTGGTGCTGCACCTCTCACCAGCATCTGCTCCACAACAGTTAGGGATTGGCAATAAGTGCTGGTCCTTTCAACAACACCCATATCCCCACAAATGAACAAAAAAAAACTGACAACTCCACCCCCCTCCCTACCCAAAGCCCTGCTGCAGCCCAATAGATTTCATAAATCTGAAAGTTGAGGCACAAGCCCTCCCTCGATTCTTGAAGCAGAGAGTAAGCAGCAAATCACATCACTACCTCACCTACTGAACACATGGAGCTGGGAACAGACAGCAAATCCCTAATCCCTCCACTTTCTCACTCACATAGTACCCCCACCCCAACCATGCAACTGAGAATTGGTTGCACATCTTTTCCCTGAACTCCATGGAGCTGTGAACTGGCAGCACACCATTGCCTTGTCTATCCCTCCCCACCACTGCTATCCGATGGAATTGGAAATTGGCAGCACATCGGCCTTGAGTTGATAGTGAATGCGTGTGAGGTCAGATAGCCTTATTGACAAGGGGATCAGATATCCTGATGCTAGACAGTTATGGTTTCTCATTAACTGCACTGGTGACCTTACAATTTCCTAAAAGTCGTTTAAATATCCTGGCTTTCACCTTCCCTCTTTTTATCAAATGTGACGTAGGCCTGGGGTAGAAAACCTATGTGAAATTTCATCGTCCTCCTTGTACATACCCAGCATATTGTATTACAATGCTTGTAGCTGCAGACCTATATCAAACCCAACTATTGCCACTTGATGTCTACAATGGAATTATCATTATCTTCAAGGGAGTAGTCGATGTGCACTTTAAACAATCATAGTGTTCCTAACTCATCTCATGATCTCCCACTTTCATCTCACCCCCCCCTCAGTCTCTTGTCATCAGACACCTAACAATGTTAATAATCATCACAGCATCCTGACTTGGCATGGCTTTTCAACTTATTACAGTTTCAACTTTTGAAAATCTGGTCACCCGACTTGTTCAGGTAGTTAGCTACAACAGCTGCTTAGCTTGGCCCAGTTCCAAGCTATCAGCTTCTGTAATTGCATTTATCACTGAGTCGCTTCGAGGATTGGCTTAATGGATCTAAGAGCATGACCTTGAAACACAACAGTAAGGTCTTTAGTTCTGATGAAGTATGAGCTTTTCTCTAAGAAAGTGATTACTGTAGCAATATTAATTCCACTTACATTTCACTTAAGTCGGTGGCTGATGAGACAACACAGCAGCTAACAGAATCCACACAGGAAAACCCTGAAACAATTTTCAGCTGCAACCTTGGCAATTAATTCTGCTCAGTGAACGTATTTTGCTCTAAAATCCTGTTAAAGTGCCTGTATTGTCTGGGGAGGTGAGGAAGCAGTGTAATTATAGTAATGGCTCGGAACCTTCTAGGTTATTGACCGTAATAATACATGGTTTGATACAATAAAACATGGCATAAAAAATGTGCATCCATTACTACATAATAGAGAAATTGATATGATTTGAAATCCATGTTATTTAACAATCTAATTTCAACACCTGGGAACCATCTATTAAAGACAAAGTTCTTAAAAATCTTCCCTCGCTGTCTCCTAATTACTGTGCCCAATCCCCCACCAGCTCATTCAACTATTTCTCCTCATGCCATAGAGCAGACGTATGGGCTGTCACGCCCTTGCCTGCAAGTCAGTTAAAGCATCTTCATAACCCAAAGTACCATTTGGCTAAGAAGAAAAGGTATTCAGTGATTAGACTAGATTCTTTACAGTGTGGAAGCAGGCTGTCTGGCCCAACAAGTCCACAACGACACTTCGAAGAGTAAACCACCCAGATCCATTCCCCTGACTAATACACCTATCACTATGGGCAATTTAGCATGGCCAATTCACCTGACCTGCACATCTTTGGATTGTGGGAGGAAACCCACACAGACACAAAGAGAATGTGAAACTCCAAGGTGGGGATCGAACCTGGGTCCCTGGCATTGTGAGGCAGCAGTGCTAAGCACTGAGCCACCATGCCACCCCATGATCACTATTCTGTGATCTGCTATTAAAGATTTACCCGTGAATAGTGAATGAGGACAGAAATACAGACTCGGTTGTAATTCCTCCTCTATAACTGGGTGTGAGAATCAATATTTGGGTGAAGAACTCATATTATCCATGAACCCAAACATCTTCAGTAACAGTCGAAATATTTAGCCAAACTAAAACGCAGGATCCCTTTGTTGTGCAGAAGCTTGCGATCGTTATTGGAGTTTCACTGCATGGACTGAGAAGTTATGTTGCATCTTAAACCGAAGCAAAATGCATTAATTTGTCAGCAGTGGCTCAGTGGATAGCACTGTTACCTCTAAGTCAGAAGACCATGTGTTTAAGATCCCATTCCAGAGAAATGAGCACAAAATCTTAGTGAACTCTTCAGTGAAGTTCTAAGAGCAGTACTATCTTTCAATGCAGTGCTACTGAGCTCTATCTGCCCTGTCAGGAATATAGTAAAGATTCTACTGCACTATTTTGAAGAAGAGCAGGGGAATTCTCCCTCTTGTCCTGCCCTCAACAAACATCACTGAAGCAGGTTACCTAGTCATTATAACGTTGATGTTTTCAAGAGCTTGGTTTTTACAAATTGGTTGTCTTATTTTCTTACATTATCATGGAGCAGATTAATATACAACAGAATTGACCATAGTACAAGATTCTCATGGCTCCAAACAAAGGACCAAATCAGAACCAAATGGCAAACTTATCTCCATTGTATACTTTTTTTAAAAAAATTTTCGTAGGATGGCCATCATTAGCAAACATTTGTTGCCCATCCCAATTGCCCTTGAACCGAGAGCATTTAAGAGTCAATCATATTTCTGTGAGTCTGGAGTGGGCTAAAACTGGCGAAGATGTCAAATTTTCTTCCCTAAAGGACAGTAATGAACCGGATTGTTTTTGCAATAATCAACAGTGGTTTCATGGTACCATTAAGACTCTTTTTTTAAACCAGGTTTATTAACTGAATTCAAATTCCATCAGTTGTCTTAAAGGACAGTAATGAACCGGATTGTCTTTGCAATAATCAACAATGGTTTCATGGTACCATTAAGACTCTTTTTTTAAACCAGGTTTTTTAACTGAATTCAAATTCCATCATTTGTCTTAAAGGGATTTGAGACAATATCCATGGAATATTAGCCTGAGTATCTGAATTAAAATCGAATGAGTCAAATGTCAATATCAATGCACCATCCCAATATCGCAGTTCTACTTGTATGCTGCAGCAGTTGGTTTGATCAGCCTTTGTAAATGGGTATTTAATTGAATTTTCCTCCAAACTTTGACCCAAGAGAAATGTTGTAGTATAAATCTGCAGAACTTCTGGGAATCTTCTTCTGCATTTAGGAGAGCCAATGCAGACAGAGAGGTTTGAGACAAATGCTTTTTCTACCTGATAGCCATATACTGCAGCTTGTCAACCCATCACAACCCGACAACTGGAAATCACTTTCTCCTGCTGGAATACTTTTCTCTTTTTAAAATTCTGCTTCCATCCCACTTAGCTACTTGCTTTTAAACTGCGTACACTGAAAATATATGCAACTGTAGATAGAGGTGGTTGAAACTAACACAATCAAAAATAGTATTCTCTTGCTCTAAGGAAATGCACTACATTTCTTTATCATCAAGCTATAACATTTTCCCGCTATAATGCATTGTTCCTTCTTGGACCGCAACATGTTATATTGGACTTCCACTGTACTACAGCAACTATATTTCAAAAATACTTAATTGGCTATAAAGTGCTTTGGAGTATCCATAAGGTTATGAAAGGTGCAGAAATCAGATTCCCCATCTTGATACTTCACTGTGCCAGATGTAGCCTCTATTGTGTATCATTCAGTTTGGTCTGTGTTAGTACCTGTCTGCCAAAACAGGATATAATTATCAATATCAACTACTTTGTTTTCCTGAGTTCTTTGATTACAGTTGAAAGCATTCCAGGAGTACTTCTGAATGGCATCTTCAAATAGTTTCATCATTCCTAATAAATGAATATAATTTTCTGATAATTGAGCTACTATTTAACCAGATTTTAACAAATGCCAAAGTCCTCATAGCCCATCTTAGGCCCTCTGTTCCTTTTGCTAATCTGTAGATTGCCATTGCAATATTACATATTACTGCCTGAACCCAGTGCTCAAAGGTTAAGCAACAACACCTTCTGCTGTGCTCCTGGGACCGGAGATTGCTGTGGAAATTATTCCTAGTGCTGCCTCGTTTATAATGAATGAGTAATTGCATATGTTTGGTTCATTTTGATGAATGAACTAGTTACTATTATTTTGTTAATGATCGTTTTCTGCATCCTTATTCTAGGGGCTTGACAGAACAGGCTAAGACATTTGAATTAGTCTTATACAGCATGATAAGGGAGTCATTTATTAAACCAATTATGTGCTTAATACAACAGGATATTCAGATTGTGTTAAATCATCACTGTTTTCCTTCATGTCTGTGTATTAGATTTGGAAGTGGATGCTAAGCACAGCAGTACGAAAGAATAAACTACATTAATGCTGCTGTAATGATATTGTATACGTGGGAAATCTAAGGGATTCTTCATCCTGATTGACACTTGCTATCGTAAAGCCGTAAGCTTTTCCATGTCCGTGAGGAAGGAGAGGAAAAACGACATGGAAGAAGGTTTTTGTTCTACTGGTAGCTTCATTGAACCAGAACCAGTATGGGTACAGAAGTAAACTATTTGTTCTCCGAGGTTGCTCTGCAATTCAATAAAATCATGGCTGATCTGTTTGTGTTTTGAATTCCACATTCCCATTGACCTCCAATAACCTTTGATTCATTGTGTAACAAGTATCTATCTAATTCTTTGAGGAGAAAGTGAGGTCTGCAGATGCTGGAGATCAGAGCTGAAAATGTGTTGCTGGAAAAGCCCATCAGGTCAGGCAGCATCCAGGGAACAGGAGAATCGACGTTTCGGGCATAAGCCCTTCTTCAGGAGAAGGGCTCCTGAAGAAGGGCTTATGCCCGAAACGTCGATTCTCCTGTTCCCTGGATGCTTGCCTGACCTGCTGCGCTTTTCCAGCAACACATTTTCAGCTCTATCTGATTCTGCCTTAAAAATATTCGAAGATGCCACCTCCATTACCCGCTGAGGCAGAGTTCCAAAGTCACACAAACCTTTAAAAGAAAAAAGTATTCTCATAAAAGGGTGATCCCTACATTAAAAGAAAAGGTCTCTAGTTTTGGATTGACAGACCAGAGAAATCATCCTTAACAGGCCCACTGTGTCAAATATTTTCAGCGTCTTATGTTCTCCAATCAAGTCACATCTCACTCTTTTAAATTCTAGTGGAAACAAATCCAGTCAGTCCAGCCTTTCCTTATAAGACAATCTGCTCATTCCAGGTGTCAATCTCTTCAACCTTCTCTGAATCACCTCAAACATTTTTAAATCGTTCATTAAATAGGCAGACCAAAACTGCTTAAACCAAAAATGCCAAAAAAGTATTTGAGTTCTTACCAAATAGCCCTGTATAACTAAAGCATAATATCCTTACTTTCAAATTCATTTCCTCTCATTAAGGATAGTATTCATTGACATAGTTATGTGCCATACCTACTGAGTTTTTGTGTCTCATGCAATAGAACAGTTAGATCCCTTGGCAGCTTGGAATTCAGCAACTGTTCTCCATTTAAGTAATACACTGTCAAAGTGAACAGTTTCATATTTTCTCAATTTGTTCTGATCTACCACATTTTTGCCCACTCAATACATTCGCTCTGCTCATCTTAGTTGTAGATATCGATTGTAAAAAGCTGAGGCTCCAGCACAGACGCATGCAGACTCCATTTATCAAACCCTACCAAATAGAAACAGGCCCGTTTATACATAAACTGTGTATATTGGCAACCAGCGAACTTTTTTTTTCCATGGCAGTATGTTTTGCCCACACTGTGAGCTCCTGCTTTGCACAGTAATATTTTATATGGCACCTTGTCGAATGCCTTAGAAATTCAAGTATTGTATGTCTACACACTGTCCTTTATCCACAGCTTTCAAAGAAAGCAATAAATTGTGTAAACATGTTTTCCCTTTCAGAAAACCATGCAGACTCTTCCTCATCACCTTTACTATTTGCAACTGTTCAGCTACAACCTCCTTAATGACCAATTCGAACACCATCCCAACCACAGATGACAAACTAGCTGGCTTATGTTCCTGTTTTTTTCTTGTCTCCCTCCCTTTTTTGAGTAGAGGATTTATATTTACTACATTCCAATGTGATGGAACTTTTCCAGAATTTTTCCAAACTTTGGAAATTTGACACTACGTTTTTCAGACCATGCATTGAAAACCATCAGGATCTGGGTACTTGCCAGGTCTCAACCTCGTAAGTTTGCACCGGCATGCTTCCCTCGTGATTGTAACAACACCAAGTTTCTCTCTCCCTTTCACCTATTAATTAATAGCCATTACTAGAATGTTTTCTTTATATCCTCTACAATGAAGACAAGCAAAATATTTATTCATTTCATCCACCATATCCTTACAATCTGCTTTCAACTCTCCATGATGACTCAGGTATCAGATGTGCACAAAAAGCAGAACAAGTCCAACTTAGCCAATTACAACCCTATCAGTCTTCTTATCAACAGAAAGGTGATGAAAAGGGTTGTCTGTAGTGCTGTTAAGGAGCACTTACAAACAAATAACCTCTTTATTGATGTTAAGTTTGGTTTCTGCCAGAGCCACTCAGCTGCTAACCTCACCACAGCCTTTGTTCAAACATGGACAAACAAGTTGAATTTCAAAAGTGAAGTGAGAATTACATGCTTGATTTCAAGGTTGCATTTGACTGAGTGTGGCATCAAGGAGCACTGGCAAAGATGGAATCAATGGGGATTGGGGAAAACCTCTGTTGGTTGGAGTCATACCTGGCACAAAGAAAGATGGCTGTGGTTGTTGGAGGTCAGTCATTTCAGCTCCAGGACATCTCTGCAGGAGTTCTTCAGGGTAATGTCCTAGGCCCAAACATCTTCAGCTGCTTGATCAATGACCTTCCTTCTATCAGAAGGTCAGAGTGAAGATGTATGCTAATTATTGCACAATGTACCATTCGTGACTCCTCATATACTGAAGCAGTCTATATCCAAATGCAGCAAGGTCTGGACAATGTCCAGACTTGGGCCGCTCAAATTGGCAGATAAACTTCACATCACACAAATGCCAAGCAACTGCCATCTCCAGTAACAGACAACCAAACCACCAACACTTGACATTCAACTTGCAATTACTGAATCCCCACTATCAACATCCTGTGGGTTACCATCAATCAACAATTCAGCTGGACTCACCATACAAACACAGTGGCTACAAGACCAGGTCAGGTGCTAGGAATACTGCAATGAGTAACTCACCTCCTGACACCCTAAAGCCATTTCACCATTGATGAGGCACAAGTCAGGTGTGTGATGGAAATAGTCCTCACTGCCTGGATGAGTGCAGATCCAACAACACTCAAGAAGCTTGGCACCACCTAGGACAAAGCAGCCTGCTTGATTGGCAACAACTCCACAAACATTCAATTACTTTTACCACGAATGCTCAATAGCAGCAGTGTGTACTATTTACAAGGTGCACTGCAAAAATTCACCAAAGATCCTTAGACCTTCCAAACCTATGACCAATTCTATCTAAAAGGGACAAAGGCAGTTGTTACATGGGAATGCCATCACTACAAGTTCCCCTCCAAGCTACGCATCATCCTGACTTGGAAATGTATTGCTGTTCCTTCACATTTTCTGGCTCAAATTCCTGGCATTCCCTCCCCAATGGCATTGTGAATCTATCTGCAGCAAATGGACTGCAACAGTTCAAAAACATAATGCACATCCATCTTCTCAAGGACATCTAGGGAGAGGCAAAAGGTGCTGGTCCAGCTATAGATGCCTATGTCTCAAGAAGGAATTTAAAAATAAGTGTCCAAGGTTCAGCTGCTCCAGAAATAACATCGCTTCCATTATAAAGTTAGAAGTGGACAATTTGCTTCTGGTTGCACAATGTTCAGCAAGATTAATGACTTCTCAGATACTGCAGGTGGCCATACAGCAAAATCTGGACAACATTCAGGCTTAGACTTCTAAGTAGCAAGTAACATTTGTGCCATTCAAGTGCCAAACAATAACCATCTCCAACAAGAGAAATGTAATCATCATTGCTTGATTTTTAATGGCATTAGCATTGCTAACCCCCATTTTACCAATGTCCTGGGAGTTAACAATGATCAGAAATTGAACTGAACTGGCCATACAAATACAATGACTACAGGGTCAGGCCACCTTGCCATCTATCACCAGCAAATGTAGATACATTAATCTCTGTCTCTTCATCCAGATCATAAATATAGTTTGTAACTATCATAGAATCCCTACAGTGTGGAAACAGGCCCTTCAGCCGAGCAGGTCCACACCGACCTGCCAAAGAGTATCCCACCCAGACCCATTCCTCCTACCGTATATCTACCCCTGACGAATGCACCTAACCTACACATCCCTGAATACTATGGGCAATTTTAACACGGCCAATTCACCTAACCTGCACATCTTTGGATTGTGGGAGAATGCACAAACTCCACACAGACAGTCACCAGAGACTGGAATCAAACCCAGATCCCTGGTGCTGTGAGGCAGCAGTGCTAACCACTGAGCTACCGTGCTGCCCTTAATAATTGAGGCCCATAGCACTGCGTTTTGCAGCATTCGACTATTCACTACCAACCACTGTGAAAATGCCTTGTTTGTGCCCACTTTCTCTCTTTGTCCATTAACCAAGCCTGTGTCCATGCTAATGTAATACCGTATCTCAAAAACCCTCTTCTAGCTTTTTAACCTTTTGTGTGGCACTTTATTGAATAAATTTTGCCCTCAATGTATCTTCAAAAAGGCAGATGATTGGAAATTTAGTCCAAGAGTTATATCTTAAGGATGCAATTCCAGAACTAATGGCCCAGGAGGCTAGAAGCATGGCTGCCAATGATGGAGCAATTATATGCCAGAATGGGAAGAGTGCAAAAATCTCAGAGGATTGTAGGTTGGGAGGAGATCACAAAAATAGAGAAAAGCAAGGCCACGGAGCAATTTGAAAATAATGATAAAAATTTTAAAATTACATGTTAATCGGGAGCCAATATGTACTGTAGTTAGTGCGTAGGTTTGATAGCTGAACAGGACCTAGGAAAAGTTGGATGGCCTCTAGTGTTTGGAGGATGGAACATAATTATTCTGACCAAGAGTACCAATAGTGTATGTGGTGCCACACTGCTTAGGCTCGGAGTACCAAGCAAGAGCATATTAGGAGTTTCCTTTGAGATGGCTTCATATCCTTTCTGATTTGGGCACAATGTGAAGTTATTGTAAATATGGGAACAGTTACTGTAAATCATCATTAATAATAAGACTTTAAAAATTACTGTCATGTCTTTGACAACTCTCGTATGTTAGTGCCATTGAGTGAAATGTGGACGTAGTAGAATTTAATTATTTGACACTGCCAGGGCAGTTATCTTTCTGACATTTGGAGCAAAGGAGATTATGTTTAAATTGATTCCATTCCCTGGACTCCAACCTGTACTGACTGGGATAGTGCATAATCAGAAATGGGCACATGAACTCTCCCCACATAAATAAGTGAATTATCTATAGATGCTGTGACTATGTCCATGGAAGGTACAGGGAATGATTCAGGGTGAATTGTTGCCATTTTAAAGTGAAACATGTTATATTTATTCACAATTTGTTTAAGAAATCAACACCCAGTGCTACCTGGGTCCTGTGCCACAACTTCTCCTCTGATACATAATCCAGAAGGGGAAAAACAATAAATTTTGCTTCCAATTTATATTCTTCTTTCAACTTCATCCAATCCATACCTAACTCTTCACTTCCATTTCTTAATGTCCTGGCTTCTATTTAAGGATAGACACTCCACACGCATCCATTACAAACCTACTGATTTCCATAATTATCTTAACAATAACTCTTCACACCCTGTTTATGGTAAGGACTTCTTTCCATTCTCCCAGTTCTCCATCTCCATCACATCAGTTCCAATTATGCCATCTTCCACAGCGATGCCTCCAAGTGTTTATTTTTTATTGTACTGAGGATTTTCCTCCTCACCAACTGATTGACAGGGCTCTCAGCCATGTCTAGGCTATTTCCCACACTTCTGCCCTCACCCCTTACCCTTCCTCCCAGAAGAACAATGTGGTTCCTCTTATAACAAAAACAGAAATTGCTCGAAAAGCTCAGCAGGTCTGGCAGCATCTATGGAGAGAAATCAGAGTTAACATTTCAGGTTGAGTGACCCTTCCTCAGATCTCAGTTAACTCTGATTTCTGTCCACAGCTAAGCTTCTCCAGAAATTTCTGTTTGTGTTTCTGATTTACAGCAGCCACAATTGTTTTCAGTTTTTTGTTTATTTTTAGTGCAATATAAATCTAAAATCAAGTTATTTGTTCTGTCTTCTACTCACTAAGTTTTGGTGTGACACCTGTGACTGGACATTATCTACCACTGCCTTGAAGTCTGGGATGTACTTTAACACTGCCAGACATGCACAATCCATCAGATGGGTATGTATGAGGCAGGTGCAATACTTGGACTTGATTATCGTCATTTGGGGAACACAGTCTCACAGAGCTATTTGGAGCTAAAGTAAACTATTGTTTTAAAAACACAGGATAAAAAGAGTGGGCATTTTTCTCTGTTTATGAGCGAGATCCCTTGATCTGTCTTTCAGCTCAATATCAGCCTGCATAGTCATTATCTCCATGTAAACCCCACCACTTTATAAATCAAATACTGATGGAATTTGGTAACCAACCTTCCAATGTTCTCTTGAAGGAATAGATTTGAGACAGACATCACAATTTGTTCCATTACATCTAATTCATGAAATCCCTTGTTGAATTCCTTTGCTAACTTACTCAGATGTACGCATAAGTTTTCTGGATGGAACAATTTTTCTTTGTCTTTGATTTTTCTAATATTTTCTCCAGACTTCGAATGTGTTCAATGGTTTTTTTTGTTTGCGATGATGACAGACCCATGTTTAAATTTGAACATGTTCTCAACATTTACCATATATACTAAGTTTCTGTTGTTTCCAAGCCCATTCACAGCTCAGCTTGTTCTCTTTTGACATTAAGTCTGTAAGGAACCTAAAGTTGACAACCATATAATATCAGACAGCTGACTGCAAATTTCACTCTTTGATTTAAGTAAAGGATAATTCCAGGCATCAGTTCTAAAAATCATTTCCCCCTTTTGAAAGCTCAGCAGACTTAACCAACTTATATCAGCATGGAAGATTAGTTTACCGTCGGCAGCATAGAGTTTGTTGATTAAGAAATTAAGTGATTCCAACGGTACTTACACACATCAAGTTTCTTGATTGGAATGTTTCTCTCAAATATTCATCTTTTGTTTTTGTTGTAGATATCTTTATCCCTTATTTGCTCTTTAAGGGGCAAGAAGATGAGAAGATCCTCTTTAGTTGTTATACTCTTAAAAGGCATTTGTGGTAAAACAATTAGCTGGACTTTGCTGGGCTTGTTGATGGATTCATTCAACTGCAGCGAGAAGCATTCATAATCTTTAAGGTCCTGCTGTAGTTTCTGAAAGACGTCTTTGGACAAAGATCTCTTTAGTTTTGACGTGGAATCGTTAAGTGACTGGCTCTGGATTGCCCTTATTATTTCTTCTTTGCTCTTAACGCCTTTGAATAACGAATCAGTGGCCACAGTCATTGCTTCTTTAAATACTTTGTCATCTGTCAGTGATTTCTATTATTTTGCCAGAAGATGACAAATTTGAAATAAATCTTCAGTGCAGGCCTTACCTTCTGCTGCTGGTTTGTAAATAAAAGTCTGTTGAGCTGTCAAAATGGCATTCAACTCGTCAACTTTCATTGTCCAAAATGTTCTGATCAAGGGAAAATAGTCTTTGAATTCAAATCATTGTATGGTATAATTTCAAATTTCCCATTTTACTTATCAGTACAGTTCAGAACAGAAATTCAGTTTTCCATTGATTGCAAAGTTGTACATTTTTGCTGTTTTTTTAGATGGTCTAAGTTCATCACTCATCAGTATTGCTTCATCCTGTAGTTCATGATGGACTCTTCATGGGTCACACTGCAGGTCAGCCTCTGGATATGTGCCTCTGGAACATTTAGAATATTGCCTATTTTCAAGTCCAAAAGTGTGAGAGGTCACTTCTACAGTTTGTGGGGTCCCTGATCAGCTCCAATATTGGATATGTAATTTTTCTTTGTCCTGCATTAGATAAGTGACTGAAAGAAATAACTGCAGGTCATAGAATCATTCATTGCGGAAACATCAGTCTAACTTGTCCATGTTGACCGAGTTTCCCAAACCAAACTAGCCCCATTTGCCTGCGTCCTTCTAAACCTTTCCTATTCATATACCTGTCCAAATGTCTTTTAAATGTTGTGACTGTACCTGCATCTACCACTTCCTCTAGCAGTTCATTCCACACACAAACCATTCTCTATGTGAAAATGTTGCCCCTCAGGTCCCTTTTAAATCTTTCTCCTCTCATGTTAAAAATTTGCCTGCAGTTTTGAACCACACAAACAAAAGAAATACCTTTGCTATTCATCTTTTCTTTGCCGCTCATGATTTTAAAAACTTCTGTAAGATAAGTCCTCACCTCCTTAGCTCCAGTGAAAAAAAGGCCAACTTATCCAACCTCTCTTTATTCCTCAAACCAGGTAACATCCTTGTAAATCTTTTCTGCACCTTCTCCAATTTAATAATGTCCTTCCCATAGCAGGGTGACCAGAACTGTACACAGTACTCCAAAAGTGGCCCCACCAATGTCCTGTACAGCCACAACATGACATCCCAACTCCTATACTCAATAGTTTGAGCAATGAAGGCAAGTCTGACAAATGACTTCATTAGCAGTTCTGAGGAGGGGGTCACCAAACCCAAAAGGTTAACTCTGATTCCTCTTCACAGATGCTGCCAGACCTGTTGAGCTTTTCCAGCAACTTGTATTTTTGTTCTTTGCCACCCTGTCTACATGTGACAGAAATGCAGAGGAGCAAGACTAGTTGAGCTGCTGTTAGAATCCACATGGACATGATGGGTGGAATAGCCTCCTGCATTCCTAGTGCTGGAATAAACTGTTTTCATACATCATTCCTGCATATATTCAATTGTTTGCATTGCCAGCACAAAACTTACTTTACCCTACAGTGGTTGTCCATTTGGACCAAACTGAAACACAATGCAATAAGCTGGCAAAACCTGCAAAGATCATGCACTTTTCTCTAGCTACAACTGCCACAAGTGGATATTATGCAGTGACATAACAATGTATGAGAAACAAGGAAACTTGCAGAGGTATGATCAAGTTGTACAGCAAAGGAGTGTGTGCAATGAGATCAACTGTAAAATGTATACAGTGAGAGAATGTGAGCCGTGAGATTGACTGTCAGGGACACACTGTGAGAGAATGTGAGCCTTGAGATTGATAGAGACACACAGTGAGAGAATGTGAGCTGTGAGATCAATTGTCACAGACACTGTGATTGACCATTCTTTTGTGGACAATGGAGTACTGGAAACCACTGGAGAGTAGGTTCACATGTGATACACATGGTATCAAACACCAAAGGATATCTGATTATTTCATTAAAATCACTGCAATTACTGCCAAACAGATTGGCCAAAACACATATTACTGGAGGAAGTGAGATTTGCAAGCGTAACAATCACAACTTTGAATGTTCAGTTCAACTCTAGTTGTAATCCAATTCAGCTGTCAGTAAACTGCTATTATGAACATTTGATTTATCCTAAGTAATTTGATGTACAATAGAGTATTTGTGAACTATTGCTTTGAATACACAAATGAATCCTCCAGAGCTGTAATGCTCATCCATACACAGAAGTAAGGCGACCTACATAGTCACATGTTTGCTGAGGATGTGAATACTGGTTCAAGCTTCAACATTCTGAGGTTGGGAGATAGAGTCGGGTGTGAGTAGAGGAGGCAGATCATTGCGCATTGGCGCAGTGTCAACACATTTCCAATGGTACGATTTTACTTTATAGTTTTTGTAAACATAAAGATGAACAGGTGGATTAATTACTCTGCATTGTGTTGAACTGAAGTGACATTACCCATTTTGTGTTTCAAAGTATGATATGGACCATTTTATCAACGCTGCTTCTTAGCCAAAGTTTTTTTTCTTAAATTGAAGCACCTTTCATGATTATTGGCATTGTTCAGTGGTAATCCTTTCATTTGAATAACAAAACTGTGCATTTAAACTTTGCTTTTAGAGATATAATTGAGTCTGACAGTCTGGTGCTGTTTTCAGGAAGTGTTACAATCAAAGGTGCTGTCTTTCCAATGACATGTTAACCCAATGCCAAATCTGACCTCTTGGATTGATGTGAAATATCCAACTCAGCAACTGGAAGAAGAGCAAGGAAGCTCTCCTTCATTTTGCGATATCTATCTCTAAATGAGCATCAGTAAAATATTCCATTGCTGCTTGTGGGATTTGGATGGGTGCAAAGTGGCTGCCGTGTTTCCTATATTTCAGCAAATATATTCCAGTGACACATTTAAATACATACTTCATTTGCTGTAAATTAGTTTGGGACATGCGGAGGTTCTGAAAGATACAATGCAAGTTCGTTATTTGCATTTGAAGAGATGATTATTTTTTCATCAGTCATATAACATCACTGGATCTAAAAGTTAAAGTTCTAAATTGGAGGGAGGCCAATTTCAACGGTATTAGGCAAGAGTTGTCAAAAGTTGATTGGGGGTGGATGCTTGCAGGTAAAGGGCGGCTGGAAAAGGGGAAGCCTTCAGGAATGAGATCATCAGAGCCCAGAGACAGTATGTTCCTGTTATGGTGAAGAGTAAGGCTGATAGGTGTAGGAAATGCTGGATGATTAGAGAAGTTGAGGTTTTGGTCAAGAAAAAGAAGGAAGCATATGTCAGATGCAGACGGAAGAGATCAAGGGAATCCTTAGAAGAGTAAAAAGGCTGTAGGAATATATTTAAGAGGGAAATTAGGAGGCAAGAAGGGGACATGAGATAGCTTTGACAATAGGGTTAAGGAGAATCCAAAGGGTTTTTATAAATAAATTAAGGGCAAAAGAGTAGGTCAGGAGAGAATAGGGCCCCTTAAAGATCAGCAAAGCCACCAATGTGTGGAACTGCAGGAGATGGGAGATATACTAAATTAGTATTTTGCATCAGTGTTTACTGTGGAGAAGGATATGGAAGATATAGAACATGGGAAATAAATAGCGACTTCTTGAAAAATGTCCATATTACAGAGGAGGAGGTACTGAACATCTTAAGATGCATAAACGTGGATAAATCTCCGAGCCCTGATCAGGTGTTCCAGGAACACTGTGTGAAGCTAAGTAAGTGATTGCTGGGCTTCTTACTGAGATATTTGTATTATTGATAGCCACAGATGAGGTGTCGGAAGACTGGAGGTTGGCTAACGTAGTGCCACTATTTAAGAAATGTGGTAAGGAAAAGTCATGGAATTATAGACCGATGAGCCTGATATCAGTGGTGGGCAACTTGTTGGAGGAAATCCTGAGCGACAGGATTTACAAGTAGTTGGGAAGGCAAGGACTGATTAGAGATAGTCAACATAGCTTTGTGCTTGGGAAATCATGACTTACAGACTTGATTAATTTTTTTGAAGAAGTAACCATGAGAATTGATGAGGGCAGAGCGGTGGATGTGATTTATATGGACTTCAGTAAGGCATTCAATAAGATTCCTCATGGTAGACTGGTTAGCAAGGTTAAATCACATGGTATACAGGAAGAACTAGCCATTTGGATACAGAATTGGCTCAAAGGTAGGAGACAAATGGTGGTGGTGGAGATATGCTCTTCAGACTAGAGGCCTGAGACCAGTGGTGTGCCACACGGATCGCTGCTGGGTCCACAACTTTTCATCATTTATAGAAATGATTTGGAAGTGAACATAGGAGTTATGGTTAGTAAGTTTGCAGATGACACCAAAATTGGAGGTCTAGTGGAGAGCGAAGAAGGTTACCTCAGAGTACAATAGGATCTTGATCAGATGGGCCAATAGGCTGAAGAATAGGAGATGGAGTTTAATTTAGATAAATGTAAGGTGCTGCATTTTGGAAAGGCAAATCAGAGTATGACTTATACACTTAATGGTAAGGTCCAGGGGAGTGTTGCTGAATAAAGAGACCTTGGAGTGTAGGTTCATAGTTCCTTGAAAGTGAGGTTGCAGGTAGATGGGATAGTGAGGAAGGCGTTTGGTATACTTGGATTTATTGGGCAGTGCATGAGTAATGGAGTAGGGAGATCATGTTGGATTTGTACAGGACATTGGTTAGACCACTTTTGGAATACTCTGTGCAGTTCTGGTCTCCCACCAGATTTTGTGACACTTGAAACCATTCAGAAAGGATTTATAACTATGTTGCCAGGATTGGAGGATTTGAGCTATAGGGAGAGGCTGAATAGGCTGTGACTATTTTCCCTGGAGCATTGGAGGCTGAGAGGCGACCTTCTAGAGGTTTATAAAATCATGAGGTGCATGAATAGAGTAAATAGACAGAGTCTTTTACACAGGTTGGTGGAGTCCAAAAGTATAGGGCAAAGGTTTAAGTTGAGCGGGGAAAGATTTAAAAGGGACCTAAGGGCAACATTTTCACACAAAGGATGGTGCATGTATGAAATAAGCTGTCAGAGGAAGTGGTGGATTCTGGATTAGTGGTGCTGGAAGAGCACAGCAGTACAGGCAGCATCCAAGGAGCAGTAAAATCGACGTTTCGGGCAAAAGCCCTCCATCAGGAATACCTGATTTTACTGCTCCTCGGATGCTGCCTGAACTACTGTGCTCTTCCAGCACCACTAATCCAGAATCTGGTTTCCAGCATCTGCAGTCATTGTTTTTACCTAGAGGAAGTGGTGGAGGCTGTTACAATTACAACATTTAAAAGGTATCTGGATTGGTATATGAATAGGAAGGGTGTAGAGGGATATGGGCCAAGTGCTGGCAAATGAGACGAGATTTATCTAGGATGTCTGGTCAGCATTGATACATTGGACAAAGGGCTCCGTGACAATGACTCTAAATCAGTACTATCTCTAAAACAGGTATCTTGTCATTTTGTTATTTGTAACTAAAAAGAACTTAGAAATGTTATCCAATATCATCATTTGCTGTCTCCTAATTATCATTTTCTTATTGCATATTAATATTTAAACAGAAAATGCTGATGAACCAGTTGAGATGTAGGGCTGGATTACATTTCAGGGTTGAGCCCAGTCTGTTTGGCTGACAGCCCCACTTTAACTTTCTGGGTACCAAATCCAAGAGGACATTTGCCTCTTAGAAGTGCCAATCAGTTGGAAGCAACTGCTGGTGTAGCAGGAGACATGGGACAAAGAGGAACCATGGATGCCCCTTACCCAGAAGGTTCCAGGATCACCTCCGGTTGAGTTAACAGGTAGGTTGGCATCTTGGATGGGTGAGGAGCCTCCAAAGATGGTGTAAAGGATTGCAAAGGAAATAGATTGCTGCAACCTCTCCCCTCCATGTCATTGACTAAAGGCTAAACTAGCTGGTGCAGACACTGCCTGGGTGATCTGGGTGTTCTTGTGCACCAGTCAATGAAGGTAAGCATGCAGGTACAGCAGGTAGTGAAGAAGGCTAATAGCATGCTGGCCTTCATAACAAGAGGGATTGAGTATAGAAGCGAAGAGGTTCTTCTGCAGCTGTACCGGGTGAGACCACACCTGGAGTACTGTGTGCAGTTCTGGTCTCCAAATTTGAGGAAAGACATTCTGGCTATTGAGGGAGTGCAGTGTAGGTTCACGAGGTCAATTCCTGGAATGGCGGGACTACCTTACGCTGAAAGACTGGAGCGACTGGGCTTGTATACCCTTGAGTTTAGAAGACTGAGAGGGGATATGATTGAGACATATAAGATTATTAAAATTTGACACTCTGGAGGCAGGAAACATGTTTACGCTGATGGGTGAGTGCCGAACCAGAGGACACAGTTTAAAAATACAGGGTAGACCATTTAGGACAGAGATGAGGAGAAACTTCTTCACCCAGAGAGTGGTGGCTGTGTGGAATGCTCTGCCCCAGAGGGCAGTGGAGGCCCAGTCTCTGGGTTCATTTAAGAAAGAGTTGGGTAGAGCTCTCAAGGATAGTGGAATCAAGGGTTATGGAGATAAGGCAGGAACAGGATACTGATTAAGGATGATCAGCCATGATCATATTGAATGGTGGTGCAGGCTCAAAGGGCAGAATGGCCTACTCCTGCACCTATTGTCTATTGTCTATTAAATCAGTTATTGTGGAAGGAAGCTTTTAAGTGGGCAGTCATTGCCACAAAGGGCTACAATTGTATGATGTGCCCATAAAATCAGACACCCTCCTGTTTTCCTGTCAATAGGTGGACAATAAAATTCAGTCTATGAAGTCAGTGGATGGGATCTGACTCAGTCACTCTGATAAACAAGTGTTCCCTAGTAAGGATATCAATAATCAGTGACAAAGCCTGCATTTTTGTAATGTAGTTGTAATGTAGAGTGACATCCAAAGATACTTGACAGTTTTCTGAAATTGATGTGCCTGGAGCCAAAAAAAGGAAATAGTAGGAGTGACTGAAAACAACAGCTCGATGTAAGAAAGTTAGTTTTGGAAGGAAAGAGTGTTGGATACCACTAAAGGAGCTTAGTGGGAGAATACCATAGTGCAGGCACCAGTGGGAAGGTGAACAACGTATGTATGTTAAAGCCAGAGGAGGGGCAGATAATTTAGGGAAAATTCATAACGTTCGATGAAGTTACAGAGATAAAAAGCTTCATTTCAAAACTCAGTTTGAATTTTTATATTTGAGGCATTAGGAGACAACAACTGAATATAGGTCAGCACAGGAATTCATAGAATCTCTACAGTGTGGAAGCAGGACATTCGGCCTGATCCCACACTGACCCTCCAAAGAGCATCCCAACTACCTATCCCTGTAACCCTGCATTTTCCATAGCTAGTCCACCGAACCTTTGGGCTGTGGGAGGAAACCCATGCAGCCATTGCAAATTCCACACAGTCACCCAAGGGTGGAATTGAACCCAGGTGCCTGGTGCAAAGAGGCAGCAGTGCTAGCCACTGTGCCACCTGAGGTTGGTTAGCTCAGTTGGCTTGGCAGTTGGTTTGCAACGTAAAATAATGCAACAGCATGGGTCAATTCCTGCACTGTCTCTCTCTTTAATGAGAGACCAGCCTTATGGTCCACTAGGATTATGAAGACTTTGCCTTTATAGATCAGCAAAGACAAGTATGCTGGGTGTGCAAGACTTGGTAAGAGTCAGGATATAGACAGAAAAATTTTGAATTCGCTGAAGTTTGTAACAGATCGGGGGAACTTTGGAATAGTTGATCCTGGAAGTAAGAAGGATGTGGCTTCTTGCTGCAGATAATGTGCTGAGGCAGGGGCAGCGAGGTCTTTTTTTAGATTAGATTCCCTACAGTGCAGAAACAGGCCCTTCGTCTCAACCAGTCCACACCGACCCTCTGAAGAGTAACCCACCCAGACCCATTTCCCTCTGACTAACGCTCCTAACATTATGGGCAATTTAGCATGTCTTTGGACTGTGGAAGGAAACCAGAGCACCCAGAGGAAACCCACGCAGACAGGGGGAGAATGTGCAAACTCCACACAGACAGTAGCCCAAGGCTGGAATCAAACCTGGGATCCTGGTGCTGTGAGGCAGCAGTGCTAACCACTGAGCCACCATGCCGCTCTAGATGCTAGATATGGTGAATACTTGATGTGGAACAAGGCAGTCTTGGTGATAGATTGATTTCGGATTGAAAACTCAGGTTGGGGCCAAAAAAGACATTGAGGTTGTGAACACTGTTTAAACAAAAATATGCAATGTAGAAATAAAATCTCAGCTAATCACAGTTTCCATTAGCTGTTTGATTTATTTTAAGATATTGAGCTTCAATTTTCTTCTTTAACAAATCTTAAAGGGAGAAGTTTCATCAGTTTTTGTTTGTAGTAAAAACATTAATCCAAATATAAAGACCAGCAAACAGGAGGCCTCCCACTCCATATCTTGACCATTATTTATTTTAATATTTTCATGATTCCTTAAAAAAATTGTTTTACCTCATTTGTCACCGCTGTGATCTGTAAATAAAGTTTGCTGTGTGATCATTGTTATTAAGCTTTTTGCTCAGGGAAAATGTTAGCATTCACTCTGGGCAGGAATGAACCAACAGGTAAAGTAGAGGGATGTTGATATCACAGATTTTAGCACACATAAGGAATCCTGCAGAGATTGAGTGGAAGCTTCATATGTATCAATGCTAACTGAGCCTCAAGATGCTTGCAAGATGTCAGACACTTTATAAGCATGTCCTTGGTGGGGGAAGCTCGTATTACTTCACAATTAGGACAGTAATAGTTTTCCAAAACATAAGACACTCTTCAGGTGAGTGTAAAACTATCTCTTGTGGAAACCTGGAGGAAAAGGGCAATCCATTTTATGGGCCCCAGAGAGAAATCTGTGTCCTCCCCTGACTGAGATTACAGATCCCCACTTCCCCTTGCTGTGAGCCCTTTCCCAAATGCTCTCCTTGCCACTGACCAGAAAGCTGGTGGGCTAATAGCATACATGGACTGTTGTGAGAGTGGATGTGATATTACTCATTTAGAGTCAGAGAGTTATAGAGATGTACAGCACGGAAACAGAATCGTACAATACAGAAGAAGTCCTTCAGTCGCAGAGTCATATGGAAATACAACACGGAAACAGACTCTTTGGTCCAACTTGTCCATGCTAACCAGATATCCCAACCTAACCTAGTTCCGTTTGCTAGTATTTGGTATATATCCCTCTAAATCCTTCCTATTCATATAACCACCCAAATGCCTTTTAAATGTTGCAGTTGTACTCCCTCCACCACTTCCTCTGGCAGTTCATTCCATAAACGCACCACCCTCTGCGTGAAAAGGTTGCCCCTTAGGTCTCTTTTATATCTTTCCCCTTTCACCCTAAACCTATGCCTTCTAGTTCTGGACTCCCCCATGCTAGGGAAAATACTTTGTCTATTTATCTTATCCATGCCCCTCATGATTTTATAAACCTCTATAAGGTCACCCCCCAGCCTCCAACGCTTCAGGGAAAACAAACCCAGCCTACTCAGCCTCTCCCTTTAGCTCAAACCCTCCAACCCTGGCAACATCCTTGAACCCTTTCAAGTTTCACAACA
This sequence comes from Chiloscyllium plagiosum, assembly GCF_004010195.1. Taxonomy (NCBI): domain Eukaryota; kingdom Metazoa; phylum Chordata; class Chondrichthyes; order Orectolobiformes; family Hemiscylliidae; genus Chiloscyllium; species Chiloscyllium plagiosum. The sequence continues at coordinate 102,025,012 of NC_057713.1, read as the reverse complement.
TCCTTCCAAAAGGAAGGAGACCAGAACTGCATACAATAGTCCAACAGTGGCCTAACCAATATCCTGTACAGCCACAACATGATCTCCCAACTCCTGTACTCAATATTCTGACCAATAAATGAACACATACCAAATGCATTCTTCACTATCCTATCTACCTGCGCCTCTACTTTCAAGGAGCTATGAACCTGCACTCCAAGGTCTCTTTGTGTATAAGCCCTGCTCTGAGTTGCATTTCCAAAATGCAGCACCTAGCATATATCTAAATTAAACTCCATCTGCCACTCCTCAACCCATTGGCCCAACTGATCAAGATCCTGTTGTACTCTGAGGCAACCTTCTTTGCTGTTCACTACACCTCCAGTCTTGGTGTCATCTGCAAACTTACTAACTACACCTCCTATGTTCACATTCAAATAATTTACATAAATGATAACAAGTAGTGGACCCACTTGTAGCACTCCCCTGGTCACTGACCTCAGTCTGAAAAGCAACTCTCCACCACCACACTCTGTCTTCTACCTTTGAGCCAAATGGTGAGTTCTCCCTGTATTGCATGTGACCTAACCTTCCTAACCAGTCTCCCTTACCTCTCATAATTTTGTACACCTCAGTCAGATTCCCTCAGCCTTATCTGCTCCAAAAAAAGACAACCAAGCTTATCCAGCCTCTCTTCATAGTTTAACTGCTCCATCTGAGTCAACATATTGGTGACGCTCACTTGCACCTCCTTCAGTGAAATCACATTCTTCCTGTAGCATGGTGACCAGAGCTGCACACAGTACTCTACCTGTGGCCTAATCAAAGTTCTGAACAGTTCCAACATAACCTCCATGACTGATAAAGGCAAGTGTCCATTATGGCTTCTTAACTACCCTCTTAACCTGTCCTGCTGCCTGCAGAGATCTTTGAACAAGCACCACAAGATCTGTCCGTCCTTCTGAGCTGCCTAGTATCCTGCCATTTGTTGATTTGGAGGGATCGGTGTTGGACTGGGGTGTACAAATGTAAAAATCACACAACCCCAAGTGGTTATGGAGTATAAGATTGTAATACACAGAATTTATAGCTAAGGTTTACAGTGTGACGCAACTGAAATGATATATTGAAAAAGACCTTGCCAGGGTTAACCTCACACTTGTCAGGGCTAAATTCCATTGGCACTCATCTACCCATCTGATCAATCGATCTTTATCCTTGTGTAACTTGAGACCTTTCTCCTGTCAAGACAACAGCCAATCTTTCTATCATTCGCAGAATTACTTATCACTCCCTCTCCCCCATATTTTATTCCATATCATTTACAAGTAGCACAAACAATAATGGACTGATCCCATGCTCTTTTACCTTCATTATCAGTCTCCTACGTGGGACCTTGTCAAAGGTTAAACTGAAATATATATAAGCTACATGAACCATGCTATCCTCATCTACACACCTCCTTGAAAAATTCAATCAATTTTTTGTTAGGCTCTGACAGAGCCATGTTAACTATTCCTGATCAAACCTTGCCACTTTAAATGGAGATTAGAGAAGATCTAATCAGAAGCTAAACTTTCAGTATTCATAGTACAACTAATTCAGAAGTTAGCTGTATAATGTCTTAGAGTCATGCCTGTCTTGTTTCAACCCTTGTTTGAAATAAACCTGCATTCCAGATCAACAATAGAATCTTAACCCCAATTTTGTAATCCCCCATTATTCTAGCATGATTTGTGACAGATGTGGTTTATCTACCTTGGTTACCAAAGAAATAGGAGCCGAATTAGATCATATGGCACACTAAACCTGCTCCCCCATTTAATATGACCATAGTTGATATTGGGCTTCTGCTCCACTTTTCAGCACACACCCTATATCCCTTGATTTCCTACGAGACCGGAAATCTATTTACCTCAGCTTCAAGCATACCATGTTCAACAATGGATCATCTGCAACCCTGTGGGGAAGAGAATTTCGTAGACTTACGATTCCTTCACGAGAAATCTGTCTTCTCAGTTATGACTGATTGGCAGCATTTTTAATCCTAAAACTTCCCATCCAATTAAATCCCCAATGAGTGGAACTGATCTCTCAGCATCTCACCTGTCAAGCCCCTTCAGAACTTTTATGTCTCATTAAGATCACCTTTCATTCTTTTGAAGTCCAGAAAATGTATGCACATTATGCTTAACCTGTCATCATTGAACAACCACATGCTCACAATGACATTGAGTTAGGTCTTTACAATTTCAGCTCATCAGAATCATTTCCGGAGGCTCCCAATCAGCAGAGCACAATGGAATATGGGCAAAATTTAGCTTCTAGTAAAATTTGCAGATATGTACACACTTAAAAGATTGTTGTGCTCTCAGTGTGGTTCCAGCAACCGAAACACGTACCATGAGCATGAGTTAACAATTATCCCAGCAATTCAATGGGCTTGAAATACGTTAGTGCTACATTTCTGTTACATTGGAATTATTTATTGGTAGCTGTTCTTTACAGGACGTTCTTTCAGTTCAGTAGATCAATATACACTATCTCATTTATTTTTCAGTTATTATCCATCAATATACATCTGGTTCCTTTTTCAAAGTACATTCAATAACCTGCTAAACAGTTTATCCTGTGGGCTGAATGATTTGAAACATATGCCCCAGATATTCCAATAAGAAGATTGTTGTTGTTCATGTGTAAACAGGGAGTTGGGTGTTGGAACCATATGGAAGTCTAGTAACAGTGGATTCCACATGAATTGCCCAGGAAGTTGAAACTTCTAATTGGAAATTGCCCAGTAATCCTCTGAAACAGTCCCTAACTATAAGTTAGACTAACTGCTCAGTTAAGCTTGCTGCTCCCCTTTTACACTAAGAGATCTTTAATGAGCAAGTTTGATCTGATTGAGTCCTTTCAGAGTGTTTGAATTCGCTTATCCGAATAGTTACCAGGAAAGGTTAGAGGAATTGTAATGTTCTTTAACACCTGGCTAACTATAAAACTGATTCCCAGTCACTCATACTGACTACCTCAATCTCTCATCTGACACCCACCATGGACATCCTACCTTCTCACGGACATCAATCTCACCTAGCAGACATCAACCATTCTCCACCTCCCAATCTGATCAGAACCCAACTATCTCCCCACTGAGACCATCCTGCCTTTCTCTGGACTCAACCAATCTTGTCCTGAACTGCTGCAGTCAATGTTCTGATAAAAGTGAAAGCTAAATTGTCATGAGAATGATACTGTTGTATTTCTACCTCCCTTTACTTCACTGAATTATTTTTATGATCAGAAATGAAAGGCTAATTGTTTCAGGCACTCATTGGCTTTAAAACATACCACTGTTGGTATAAGTGGAAGCTTTGTAATGATAGTGAGCCATAATTGACTTAAATTTTCTGTCACAAAGAATTTAATTTAGTTATCCAAATACTATTATACAAACTGGTTGTCAAAGTTTCACAAAGGTTTCCATGGACAAGACTTTGAACAAAGATTCAAAATTTCCACTCGAGATTTCCTTTTCTCACATTAGAACTTTACACGTATCCCACTGTAATTAGGTGTACTTAGAATACAGTTACTGTAACAAGTGAGATTAAAAGGTACAATTAATGAAAGTAAACCCTAAATTAGAGCAAAACCATAGTGGAAAAAGGAGCAGACAGTTGAATATTAATCAATACCTGCTGAAAAACTAATAATCTATGTTCAACATGCAGATCATGTTGATACATTCCACTTCTATACAAGAAACAAGATCTTTGGCTCTCAACAAAGTCATAATCCGAGTAATAACATATGCATGAACCAGATTTCTAATGAGCTGAATTGTTTTTATTGTATGAAGTCTCCTTGCTTTAATCAAAAGAAATCTCAACCTGCACACAGCCAGCTTAACCTTTCCTCTCACTGTATTTCCAGCAGCTTGCATCTGTCTGCATCTTATAAGTTTTTCACATGAAACACAAGTGTGTTTTTGCATGCCCGGCACCATTTCTCACTTCAGTGCCACATTTCCTGTGCCCTGCCAGGATTGTGCGGTCACAGTCAAATGTTATTGATTGCTGAATAAAATAAACCACAGGTTGTAGCCTGACCTCTTTATGCAGGGTGGGGGAGACAAGAAAATCTGACTGAGGATTTCTACCAAAATTCAATCCGAATTCAATTGCGATTCTTTCTATTTATTGTTTATATGTCTTTATTCCCTTATCCTGGGCTTGTGCAACTTTGTAACTTGTCAGGATAACTCTTCAGTTTACAAACACTTGTGGTCCACTGAAACAACAAGCAAGAGAAAGAAACATTCCTGATTAGTTTTTACACCTCACTGCACAACTTTGACTCTCAGAGTGGAGAGGTTTAATGACTATTCAAATCGGTTTTAGTCTTTAGGATGGGGGAGAATCTGTTCTTGGAAATGCTTCACTATCTATATCATGCCATGATGTGGTGATGCTTGTGTTGGACTGGGATGGGCAAAATCACATGAAGTCACATGACACTAGGTTATAGTCTAACAGGTGTATTTGAAATCACAAGATTTGAGAACGCTGTTCCTTTGTCAGGTGAAAGTCGACAGCACTTCATCAGCACTTTCACCTGATAAAGGAGCACCGCTCAAAAAGCTTGTGATTTCAAATAAATATGTGAAAGTATAAGCTGGTGTCATGTGAGTTCTGACTTTATCTTTCCAAAGTGGAATATTTTACTGTGTATTTAACAGATCATTTTATAATCTCCACTTCTGGGAGGCAACTCATGTCTCTCCAGTGCATACTTTTGGGTTCATTCTATTTTGTTTTCCACTGTTATATTTTAGCTTGAAACTCATTTTTCTTTTGAATACAAGCAGTATTTTGTTTTCTTTATCATAGTAAAAGAGACATGTAGTTCAGGACAGTTTAAGAAGATATACTTTGATTCTCCAATCAAGATTTAAGTGAGATAATATATGAGCAATGACACTTAGTCTTTGAACTGAAAGATAAGGTTGGTGCGGCCAAACTAGATAAGCAGTCCTCCAAATAAATCTCCCTCTTACCCAATCATTTTTAATCATTTCCCTTTTAGAATGATCTCACTGGTGCCTTCCAGATTAAACAATGTCCTTGAAGTACAGCAACTGTTTTTCATTTCTGGGGATGTGGGCATTGCTGGCTGGCTGGCATTTATTGCTCGTCCCTATAAGCAAAATTGCTGCTTTCAGCCTTGCCTGAATGGGTAGCATTCTCAACCTGATTCAGAAAGTCATTTATTGAAGTCCCACTATAGAATTTAACACCACAATCTAGGTTGACAGCCCCAATGTCATGCATTGTCAGCTGCTGATTTTAAATAATCTCTTAAACTAATACCTTGTCTGTACTGTCAGGTGGATGTGAAGGATCCTTTGCCCCTTATGAAGAAAAAAATGGGCAGCTCTTCCCTGTATCCTGGCTAATATTTATCTTTCAATCAACAGTAGATTATTTGGTGATTCAGCTGTTAGTCTGTTGTAGGATCTTTCGGTGTGCAATTGCCCAGCATATTGAATGATATGACAATTCTGAATGCACTTCAAAAGTAATCCATTAGGTGTGATGCATTCTGGGATGTGCACAAGTTTAACTGTAAGCATATTAAACTTTAAAATAGAAAATAAAACTTCAAAATAGGGCAATTGTACTGTCCCTACCTCTGCGTCAGGAGACCTAAGTTCAAGCCCCACCTGCTCCAGAGTTGTGTAATAATATTTCTAAACAGGCTAATTAGCAAATATCTTAAAATAGGGATCAGTTAGCTCTGTTGGCTGGACAGCTGGTTTGTAATATTAGGTGTTACTAACAATGTAGGTTCAAGTCCCACCTTGAAGGATTATGTTTCTCAACCTCACCCCTGGACTGAGGCATGGTGATCCTCAGGTTAAACCACCACTTATTGTCTCTCTGTAGAGAGCAGACATAAGCTTTCGTATAAGGCCTCACATGGCACAGTGATAGTGTCCCTACCTCTGGGCTAGAAGGCCTGAGTTCAAGTCCCACTTGTTCCAATAATGTCTCTGTGCATGTTGATTAAAAAATATCATCAATTTTAAAACAAGACCTCTTTGGTACAACGATAGTGTCCCTGCCTCTGAACTATGAGACCTAGGTTGTCATAATATGTCCAAACAATTTGATTAAATTAACTACAGCCAAATTAGGATTGCTTGTTGCACATCGGTAATGACAGTACTTCTGGTCCAGGAGGCCTGGGTTCAACTCCCATCTACTCCAGAGTGTAATAACATCTCTCTGAATAGGTTGATGAGAAAATATCTATTAAACTTTCAAATGCCAAGCTGGTATTCTCCTTGGTTAGCACTGCAATCCAATTTAACTGCATTATTATTCAGAGGCTAAACTGCATTAATATGACTCTTCCTGCCATGTCAATTCATTGTGTATTTAAGATGGGAATGACTGAAAGATAAACCTTCAAGGAAAATAAGTGGAAAAAAAACGATTGACTACAGATGATGAAAACCCGAAATGATTCCCAAATTTTATCCTCTTGTGACAGATGCTGGGTGTGTCCCAACATTTCTGTTTTTGTGGCAGAAATATGTGACCCGGTAACTAATGCAATAATTTACATGCACCTGATAACCATTGGTCTCTGCCAATGACATTGATGAATCTGTCCTTTCAGAGGTGGAAATTAATTGATTGAATGTGCCAACATATGACCAAAAGGGACAGTGCTGTTCTAAATAATCTGTTTTTAATTTTTGCTTTTCTTTGAGCCAGTTGTGCAAAATAAAAATGACAGCCTCTGTAATTAGTGTTTAAATGGTTACCCTTAAATGATGAAAATGGGTATTGGATCTTTGATCTGGTTATGGCAACACTGTGCATTGCCTCTGTTGCCAAAGTTCTCTTCAAGTTGGTTGGTTTCATCTTGGCCAAACGTCGCTTATCTTCGAAATAACTTTAATGCTTTGCAGAGTCCAAGTCTAACCAAGTTTTGCATTCACCCTTGTCTCATCTTGCATTTCCATCACACACTCTGGCAGGATATTAAAGAAAGCTTCTAATTTGAAGGAAACTTTTCTCTCATTTTTAGCCTCCAATCTCTCTTTCTCCTTTGTCACTGTACCCTACTTTATTAGCAGTTCTGTGGTTACTTCTTCTTACAAACTTTGCTCTGTCTTAAGTTTTGAAGTTCTAAGTATGCATTCTTCATTCGCTTCCTGATCCCTGCATCATTACATGTTGAGAACAAAACTTTTTATAACATCTTCCACTGTAATTCTGAAATAGAAAATGCAATAAGCACAACACTCCGCATCTGTACAGAACATTCCAATAGTTCAAACTTAGTTTAACTTCAGTACAAATACTGACTGTCTCGAGTCACTTTTCTGAAGAAAATGTTTAAGTTGCATAAGTTCTGGTGAAAACTGTTGAGGAAATTAACAGAAAATATAAGGCAAAGTACTTTTGTTTGAAGCTGTCTTTGAAGCCACGTTTGGAATACTGCATTTAATCCTGGTCTCCCTGCCAGAAAAGATGCTGTTAAACTTGAAAGGATTCAGAAAAGATTTACAAGGATGTTGCCAGGGTTGGGAGGGTTTGAGCAATATGGAGAGGCTGATTAGATTAGATTCCCTACAGTGTGGAAACAGGCCCTTCGGCCCAACAAGTCCACACTGACCCTCTGAAGAGTAACCCACCCCTTCTAACTAATGCACCTAGCATTATGGACAATTTAGCATGGCCAATTCACCTGACCTGCACATCTTTGTACTGTGGAAGGAAACCAGAGCACCCAGAGGAAACCCATGCAGACACGGGGAGATAGGTTAGGACTATTTTCCCTGGAACATCAGAGGCTGAGAGGTGACCTTATAGAAGTTTATAACATCCTTGGGGAACATGGATAGGGGGAATAGTCAAGGTCTTTTACCCTGGGTCAAAAAGTCCAAAGCTAGAAAGCATAGGTTTAAGGTGAGAAGAGAAAGATTTGCCAGGGACCTGGGGGCAACTTTTTCACACAGAGGGTGGTGTCTGTATGGACTGAAGTGCCAGAGGAAATGTTGGAGGCCAGTACAATTACAACATTTACCAGGCAACTGGATGGGTAATAGGAAGGGTTTAGGATATGGGCCAAATGCTGGCAAATGGGACTGCATTAATTTAGGATATCTGGTTGGTATGAACAAGTTGGGACGAAGGGTTTGTTCCCAGGCTGTACATTTCTATGACATTTTAAATGTACATATTAATACAAGAAAGCAAAATGTGGTTTCCCTATTTCAGGAATGTAGGAATAGGATGAGGCTATTCAGTCCTGCAAGATTGTTCCACCCCCAGTTAGTCCATGGCCTATCTCTATCTCAGCCTTTGCTCCAAATTTCTTGATACCCTTACCTAACAAATATCCAACTCCCAAACTAGTCAGTCTTCCTTCCCTATACACTGCACCTCACTCAAGATGCCTCACCAACTTTCCTGTTCCTACTCTACCACTAGTAGCTCTTTCAGCTACTTTCTTCTCACTCAATCTATCCCTTTGTCTTATCGCAGGAGAAAACAGCCCAAAATAGAGCTGAAAGGGCCAAGACGGCTGGCAATTAGCAAGAAGCAATTATTGCAGTAATTTTATACTAATTGTGCAGGACAGATTGAAAGAAAATAAAGACTTGCATTTATATAGAACTTTTCTTGATCATGGAATGCCCAAAGTATTTTGCAGTCAATTAAGCTTTTTTTTCAAATACAGCCACTGATCTAGGAAATGCAGTGATCAATTTACAGACAGCAGACTCACATAAACATGTGACAATGATAACATCATCTCATTTTTGCCACTATTGACTGATAAATAAATATTTGTTAGTATAATGGGGAGAACTGTCCTGCTGTCACGGAATCATAATACAGTGTTGTGGAATCATTTACATCCATCGAACAGAGCAAACGGGCCAAGATTGTAACGTTTCATTTGAAAGGTGGTGCCTCCAAAAGGTGAGCACTCCCTCAATGCTGCACTAAGTGTCAGTCTAGATTAATCTTTTGGAATAGGGAATTTGAGAAAGCAATTTCTGCCTCAGAAGGTGAATGTTCTCCTGACTGAATCACTTCTGACACTGATTGACATTAATTGTATTAAGAGGCAGAAATATGACATTGACGTTCACATTAAGTATGAGAACATTTATGGAACGTTATTTCAAAACACATGCTGACCCCTTCTAAACTATGAAAGATTACATAGAAGCTATGCACGGAAACTGGCTATTCCATTTGATAAGACTGTGTTGTTATTTTTGTGTTATGTGCTAACCTAAGTCATCTCATCCCAGGAGCATGTCTTTCTTTCTCTTTATATCCTTATTGAATTTCCCCTGACATGCATGTATGTTATTCCCCTCAATCATTCCATGTGATCATTAGACTATTCTTTGGTTAAATAAATTTCTCTAAATTGGATTATGAATGATTATGTAATATTTATGGCACATAGTCTTAGTCTCATGCAATGTGGAAGCATCTATTTTATGTCTACTTGCTATCAAGTTTATGCAAAATGACCTCATAATTACAGTAGATCCACCTCCCAATCTGAACTAGGGATAAGGGAAGAGATGAACAAAAATAACTAATTATACAGTATCTTTAAGGTAATGAAATTTCCTAAAATGCATCACAGAAACATTATAAAACAAATTAAGACACTGAGCTACACTGTAAGATATCAGCTAAAATCACCAAACGCTTGATCAAGCAGGCAGCTTTTAAGGAATGTCTTAAAGGAGGAAAGCAAAATAGAAAGGTGCAGTATAGGTAGGAAATTCCAGAGGTTTAAAACTAACAACTGAAGACACAACTACCAATAGCGGAGCACTTACAATTGAAAGTAACGTATTGAAAAAAAACAGGACAATTTACTTGAGGAATTTGTGGAATAAAGTGAAATTCATTGTGTGAAACATTTTCTTTCACACATGAATTTTAATCAAATTTTGTGCATGTAGATGATTATTGTATGGAGATTAACAAATTCCTTTTTCACTCAGTATCTGAAATAACCTGACATTTAATGAGGTCCGTTAGGATTTTCCATCACCAGCTCATTGTCATTATTCCTATCCTCCCACTAACAACAGCAACAGCTAGATGTGTGTCAGAAGTTTGGAAACAATAAATTTTGTCTCTGGATTCATATAAGTAATAATCTGCTGTGAGTTTAAACCACTTTTGTGGTTTATGACACCTCTGAAGTCCTTGATTATGGTATTGCCTTATAATCTACCTCCGACAGTTCCGAATGATACTAAGGATTAGCCCTCAAATTTGTTGAGAATACACAAGAATACAAGAAATAGGAGCATGAGTGGATCATTTAGTCCACCATTCAGTAAGACCATCGCTAATCGCATTCTTTGACCCCACTTTCCAACCTGCCCTCCATATCCCTTGATTCTCTGAGACACCAAATATGGTCCCAACCTTACACATATTGAACAATAGGGCATCTACAGCCCTCTGGGTAGAGAATTTCAAAGATTCACAGCCCTTTGGGTGAACTAATTTCTCGTTAGCTCAGTGCTTAATGATTGTCATATGCTGAGACTGTGCCCCCATGTTTAGATTTCTTGCACAGCAGCAACAATCTCTCGGGCTGAGACTTTTCATTTTGAATTTCAAATGTGGTGACTGCGATTTTAAGTGGTGTCATCTCTGGCGTGCGTTATCTTGCTCAATCACAAGCTTCACAACTCATTATCCATGCAACTGAGATGTTGTCTGACTTAGCAAATCACATGTGGTGGGCAAGTGAGTCAGAAGCTCCTGCCAAAGGTTGGGACCTTCCAGGGTGAAAGGTTTGGCACCATATTTAATGATCACTTTAATTATTGCAAGTCAGGAATCTCCATGTGGTGATCCTGTGGTGATCACCCCAGGATGACCAGAAATATCTGCCAAGTCAAAACTAGCTCCTCGATTTACTGATGGCACCATGGGACTATTTCTTCTGACCTGCCAGCCTGGAAGTAGATTGCATTGTGGGCCAGCACAAAACATGGGCAGCATGACATCGACCACCTCAGTGCCAACTGTGGATTTCTTAGAGGTATCATCAGTCAGGAGCGGAGGGGGTACCCCTTCTTGCCCAGCAAGCATTCTTGTATGGGCTGAGGGCCTTTGAGAGACGTTGAGATCTGTGATTGGCCCAGGATGTATGAGTCATGGCTATCAATGTAGCATACCTACATTATCTGGCTGTTGTGGCCACTTGAACAGTAAAGAAAGTGGAATCCTTTTCTGTTTACAAAGACTTCTGGTTCGTATTCATATCTGATTGCTGTGTGGGTACAATCTATTTCATCCTGAACCTGCAGGAAACCAGTGATAGCTGAAGGAGCAAAGAAAGCTCAGTGAAATCACAGATGTGCATGATTTGAGGACTCTGAAATTCCATAGAGATTCCCCCATAGCTGCTTGAAATGGTCCGCTGGCAAAGAAATTAAGGGCAATTGTGAAACCAGAGAAAAGTTACAGCATAGAAAGAGGCCACACAGCCCAATGTATCTGCATGGCTGAATAAACTAGCTACCCGTTCTAAAACCAAACTGCAGCACCTGCCCTACAGTGTGCAGGTTACAGCACTTCAGCATCAGGTCCAGGTTCCTTTAAGCAATTTGGGGGTTTCTGCCTCAACCACAAAACTGGACAGTGAATTTAAGATTGCCATCACCCTCTGAGTGAAAATGTCCTTCTAATACTTTTACCAATTACCTTACATTTGTGCCCTCTGGTTATTGACCTCTCTGCTAGGAGAAACAGATCTTTCCTATCCACTCTATACAAACCTCTCATTATTTTGTACACCTCTATTTAGTAGCTATCATTAATTTAAGGAAATCAAGCTAGTCCATTCAGTCGTTCCTCATAGGTGTAATTTTCAAGCTCTGGCAACATTCTGACAAATCCTCTCTGTATTCTCTTTCTAGAGCAATTATCTCCTGTTACATTGAGGGCCACCTGTGCTTGCGTCAGCAGCTGGCATTGGTGTGACTTGGGATATTTTAAGTCATCTTCTACATTGATACCCACTCATTTTACAGAAGTACCTAAACTTTTGACCCTGTTTTGTGCTAGAGTTCTCCTTCAGCATGGTGACTCATATCTGCTGCTTCTCCCTCTGCAAGCCAAACAATAGCTACTGGTGGCTACTGCTGCTGCAGTTGTCTCTGTATTATTCTTTGGGGTTTCTACACTGTACCACTATTGCATAAAGAATTGCTGCGTTAATCTCCACCATGCTTCTTTCATTTTCAGGAAAACTATAAGAATAGAAAGTGAAAGTTTATCATCTTTGTAAAGGGATACTTTAGCCCTGATGCCTTTCCCCATGAACCTCCTGGCTATGCGCTCACAGAGATTTATCTTGCACCTAGCAAAGGCCTCAAACAGCATGCATTCCATGTAATTCTGCATTTCTGCAGTACTTGAAAGAGCAGCTCTTATCACTACATCACACACATTAGTTATTCAATGTCACATGAGGTAACTGAAGAAAGTGTCACCATTCACTAATATTTATTTAATTATTTATTTACTAATAATTCCCTTCATTTCACAATGATGCTTCATTGTTACCCACAGCCACATACTCCCAATGCTTTGCTTTCTTCACTAACGTAAACCATTTCAGCACAGGCTAACTGCTTCCTTCTGTGCCAAAAATGCTGCTACCTGACTTTGTCCACTAAAGTGCCATACATGGAACTGAAGCTGCTGCATTACCATTTTCCAGTCAGGTGGAGCATTGAGCCAGGGATGCATTTTGCCTTAGACCCCATGGCGGTATTGACTGCCATTGTAGAGGTTACTTTGAAAACAAAGAGAAGGACTGTTGAGAAGATTTGAGTAGCAACTACCAAACCTGTGTTCTCAATTGGATGGAGGTTGAAGAGTAAAGTCACCAGATGCACATTTAGTTTGTGGACTTGGAATTCCAAAGCATCAAGGATCTCTGTTGTGCAAAAGTTATTGGTAAGGGGAAATTAATTAATCCCAGTGGACGGAATGAGTTGCAAATATTGATATATAAGCTTCTCACCACCTGATTGCAAGAAATTTTGTCTCAAAATTTAATTAGGGAGGACAAGTGTTTATTTTGATGGTGAAAATCTGATTTTTGAATATTCACTCAACTAACTCATCACGCCATCATTCTCACATTTCAACGAGTGAAAAATGTGACACCTGTTTCCACATGTAATTTGACAACACTCAGTCCTACCACAGTACCAACTCTCCCGATCTCTCCACGGCCTCTGATTTTCAACACATTAGTGCCCTGCATGAGCCAATTCTCTCCAACTACAATCGGCAAGACAAAGAACTTGTTTTCAGCCTCTGCCAGAAACTCTGCTCCTGATTGCAACCTATTTGGTTGTGTTCAAAACTCCCAATTCCATATCCACTCTATCACCTACACTGTCTAATTGCACCCCACAAAACTTCTCTTGTCGTCAACCCCACCTCAGCTTGTCTGCTGCTGAAACCCTCATCATGCCTTGGTTTACTATGGACTTGATTATTCTACTGCTTTTCTGGCCAGCCTCCCATTCCTCACCCTCTGTAAAAGGAGGTACTCATTTCCTTAATCAGACTAAGTTCCAGTCACCAGTGTTGGTTCCATGGTTCACGAACACCCAGTCACAGATTTCTGCAAAGAGGAATTCTTACCCAGAACTACCATCCCCATATCCTTACTCTGTTTCCAGATTTTTGCTACTTGTCTGAGTGAGGCGAACCCTGCTGTCGCTGCACAGTAACTATCCAGATCTCACACCCAATCCACCCACCAAGGAACAGCATGCCTAAACAATATGTTTCAACAAGCAATATTCATCATTGACCTATAGGCTGACAGCTAACTGCTGTGCTGAACACTTTCTTCTGCTGTTGCACCGAGAGATTCAGGCATCAGACTAACAGCAGGAACTAGTGGAGCTGTTGGTTCTGAGATAAAGGTTGGATCATGAGAATCGCCTGAAAGTCACAAGGGGAGGTTAGCTGGGAAAACAGGGAGAATTTTAACAAAATAACATGTTTACATTGTATTACAACAGTAATACTCTAGATGATAGCACCTGTGCAATTTAATATTTAGAAATAAAAGCACAAACTGCCTAGAAAAAAATTGTAGGTATAACAGGAAAGGAAAGATCGATCAGTATTTGGAAATAATGCTGCTTCTGTTATCAGAGATTTAATTTAAGCATTGTAAACACGTAAATGCTGAGATTAAATTCCATCCCTGTAATTCCAATGCTCCAATCATTGTTTAAATAAAGTCGAAATTCTGTTCAGTGGAAAATCTGACAAGAATTGGGCAGCAGTGCTGATGATGTGTTTTCACTGAGTCCTTTAATGTTGTATTCTTATGGCTTGTGCTAATGAATTTGAAGTGAACTGGAACTATGAGCTGACAGTGTAATGTGCAATAATCTGTCAGACTGTGGCACTGGAAATGCATGGCTTGCTCTGAGTTAAATTCCTTGACAATGCCATCAGGGAAATGTTGACTCAAGGCAGAATCTGCCCTTCAGAAGAGAGGAACGGAGAGTCAGCAGGAGGGCCCCTTTCCAAAATCGATTCCCGTATTCTTCTGAACAGGAGTGGCTGTAATTTAGGAGGTGAAGACACAATCTGTAAAACTGAAGGATTGTTGATGAAATTTTACAAATATTTCTATATACATCTCACTGCATTGTAAATGACATTTAACTTCTGTGATACATGACTTTTGTGGTTTTAGTGTGGCTACCATGGAGATATTGTTGAAATGGATGCCTAATTATTTTATTACACGATACCGGGTTATAGTCCAACAGGTTTATTTGAAATCACAGCTTTCAGAGCCCTCTGCCAAAAGAAAGATCAGGGGGCTCTGAAAGCTTTCGGTTTCCAATACATGCATTGGTCTATAACCCAGGGTCATGCGATTTTTGACACCGGGTAATAGTCCAACATCAACACCTCCAGATCATATTTTTTTTTGTTATCTGTACTCCAAAGATGCAGTAATGTTCCAAGAGACCTGAAAACTTAACAACAAGCTGACTGAAAAATACAATTCCTATTAATTCAAAGCAGAATTAACTCTTTAAAATTCTTAATGGAAATAATAAAGTACTCATTCAGCTTTGGTCTGCCCATTGGCTTGATGCCAATGATTCATTCTATATGCTCTTTAATTCAGATATCCAGGGGTTTTAAACAAGATACATGGACTTTCCTTCTAATAAAGCTGTATAAGGATGTGAATGCCGATTTTCATGGTTGCCAGTTTAATTTGACATTGATTACTTGCTTCTGGTGGACCCCTGCTGTTGCTTTCTCTCTTAGGTTATAGACTTCTTTTAATTCTACACTGAACTTTGGATTGAATGTTATGATGGCTCATATTTCTTTGTCATTATTACAAATAATGTGCTGCTTCTAATAAAGCAAGTGTTAGTTTGCGTAATAATTACCAATTGCTTTTTGAAAAGCAGCACATTATTGGTAATAATAATTCCACTGACTGTAAATTCAGGTCTCCACTCCAAAATAATGACAAAAAAAGGAGCCATCATAGCATTCAATCCAAAGTTCAGTGTAGAATTAAAAGAAGTCTGGAAGCAGAGCCTAGCAGGGAAGACAGTAGAGCAAAAATGGCAGGAGTTTGTGGGTAAAATTGAGGACACTGTACAGAGGTTCATCCCCAAGAAGAGAAAGATTATCCGGGGAGGGATTAGACAGCCATGGCTGACAAAGGAAGTCAGGAAATCTATCAAAGAAAAAGAGAGAGCCTATAGAGTGGCCAAGAGCACTGGGAAGTCAGAAGATTGGGAAGGCTACAAAAGCAAACAGAGGATAACAAAGAGAGAAATAAGGAAGGAGAGGATCAAATATGAAGGTAGGCTAGCCAGTAATATTAAAATGATAGTAAACGTTTCTTTCAATACATAAGAAACAAACGACAGGCAAGAGTAGACATTGGGCCACTTCAAACTGATGCTGGAAGCCTAGTGATGGGAGATAAGGAAATAGCAGGAGAACTTAATAAGTACTTTGCGTCAGTCTTCACAGTGGAAGACATGAGTAATATCCCAACAATTAAAGGGAGTCAGGGGGCTGAGTTGAGTATGGT
>NC_057713.1:101944265-102007872 GCF_004010195.1 Chiloscyllium plagiosum | reverse complement strand
TAGGACCCGTGGACATAGCCTTAGAATTAGAGGGGGTAAATTCAGAACAGAAATGTGGAGACATTTCTTCAGCCAGAGAGTGGTGGGCCTGTGGAATTCATTGCCACAGAGAGCAGTGGAGGCTGGGATGCTAAATGTCTTCAAGGCAGAAATTGATAAATTCTTGATGTCACAAGGAATTAAGGGCTACGGGGAGAATGCGGGTAAGTGGAGTTGAAATGCCCATCAGCCATGATTGAATGGCGGAGTGGACTCGATGGGCCGAATGGCCTTACTTCCGCTCCTATGTCTTATGGTCTTATGGTCTTAAGTCTCCAATCCAGAGAGAAAACAACAGCAGTGGTCCGCCAGAAGCAAGTAATCAATGTCAACAATGCCGTAACTCAGATGTCATTTATTTTGTTACATTCCATGTTTTAGCATTTTTAAAATAGTATTGATTGGTAAAGTTATTCATGTTTTACTTTATTGAGAATTTGAGTAGGGAATTATTTTCAATGGCTCCTGCTCCTGTACTGTTACCTCTGGGTCCCACATGGATCTATCCTTAGCCACCTGTTAATTCTCACCCTACATGCTGACTGCAGTAACATCACCTGAAGGCATACATTAATTTGCAATGTACACTTGCAACACCAAGCTTTACATCACATCTTGACTCCTCCACTATTGCTAAATTATCAGAGTGTTTAATTGATATAGATGTACTGGAATAACAGAAATGTCTTCAAATTAAATATTGGGAAGACTGAAGCCATTATTTTTAATCCAGTTAGGCCTTCCTGAGAAGCAATGTGGGTTTCCCCTCAGGCTCCAACTAGTGGGCTAGACCTACATCAGTTGCATCAAATTCTGCCTGATGACTGTTTTGGTATCTACTGTTGCAAAGTATTTCCTCTCCTCAGAACACTGCTGAACTAACTCCAGCTAACCAGATTCATGGCTAAATCTCCTGATATTTTCATATTCAGAATGTTTTATTCATGTAAATCCAAACTGTGCATTTATTGAGTATATCAGTACAAATAATATGGAGAAACCAAAGATGAAGGGACAGAAAGAGAGAGAAAATTACAAGGAGAAACAAGCTCGGCCAAAACAGCAATACAAATTCTCTATTGAGAAAACTGGGACAGAGAAAAGAGAATGGAAGGCAATTAGAATGACAAAACTGAAAGTGAAAATTTCCGGTGATTTGATGAAGAGTGGTTGCTGGAGATTGTAAAGAGAATTTCAGGGACTATGAACCTCTAAATACTAGAGGGCACTGCAGTGAAGCAGTGGTGACAGTGTTCCATGTGTTGAACAATTAGATAGAGTGAATTAGGCTGAATAACTGGGAAGACCAGATTAGGGAAGTTTTGGGAGTACTGTACTTGTGTGTGCTGGGAGATTTGAGGTGATAGATGAGCCCTGAGATCACTGAGAAGAGAAACGTGGAAATAGAAAACAGAGAGAAGATGGTGACACTAAGCACTCAGTTGTGTGACTGTGAAGTATTTAGAACACATATCTGCATATTGAGTACAAGCCATGGAACCTGATCACAGGAGCTGGCTTCTTCCTTGCTGTTATCAGACTTACGAACGGGCCCCTCATACATTAGAGTAAAGATTTCTCTGCACCTTCTCTGGAGCTGTATCACCATAGTTCGCATTCTACTCTATTACTCTGACGTACCTTTGTAAGGTATGGTTTGTCTGGTTAACACTCAAAACAATACCTTTCACTGTATCTCAGTGCATGTGACAATAATAGAAATATTAGTGGAATAGATTTGAAGTGAACCAATATGGGAGACATGTTAGACTGAGGTGCAGACACTGTTTGTGAAGAGGGGAACTGAGAGGATGTCCAAATCTGGTGACTGAAAATGTTGAGAGGAAGTGCTAAAGTGTACAATGGAAGCATCAAGAAAATAAGCAAAATATAAACAGAATTGCATAGGAAAGTACAGAAACAGATCGTTCACCCCAACCAATCCACACTGATGTTTATGCTCCAAGAATAGATTCAAGAACAGCTTCTTCCTCGCTGTTATCAGACTTACAAACAGACCCCTCATACATAGAGTTGATCTTTCTTTGCACCTTCTCTGTAGCTATACCACCATGTTCCACATTCTATTCTATTGCTCTGATTTACTTATGTAAGGTATGATTTGTCTGATTAGCATTCAAAACAAAACCTTTCACTGTATCTCAGTACATGTGACAATAATAAATCAAATCAAACCTGAGAAGCATGACCTATGTGGACATAATGTATTGGACAGATTTGCAGCAAAATAGCAATTAACTATAAGCAGATGTTTTACATTTCTGTGTGTTTCTTACATTTCAAATGTTGTTATTCAAATGGACCTGGTCATCCAGCTGAGGAAATAGCATGCCTCTGTTAGCACATCAGGAGAAATTGTTCAAAGTATTTGATCCATTTTGATAGATTGCCAATTGCACAATATGTGAGGTCTTTTAATGATACAGATGACTAAATTTGCAGTTTTGATTTTGCAGTATTCTAGAGTTATCAGTCATGCACAGCTTCAGTCATGTATTGTAAAATACAAAGGAAACTCATGTGTAGAAGATTAACGTGTGAAATATGCTTTCAATCACCTTCAAACAATGATTTGTGTGTAGTTACTAGGCCTTGCAATTTTGTAAGATACTGGATGTACGTGGTGCATTTAAGAACAATGCCAAGCCAGCTAAATATAGCCCTGCTGTTTTCACTGGGATGTCAGTACTGTATATCAAAAGGAGGGAGAAATGCATGTCAGAAATGTGATAAATAAAATTCCACATGTACACTGGGTAGATGTCAATGAACACTCTACTATAATGAGTAGAGTTTCATCAATGTTAACCCTCTGGACTCAGTCTCAGTGTATGCATTCTACCCAATGGAGTTCTTGTGTTCCTTTAGAACTAACTGAGATTTGATTTAATATCTCCAAGTTCTTTTTGTGGAACACAAAGTAATATTTATAAAATAAGGTTCTTTTGTTATGAGGCTGGGGAGGGTGGAGTAACATCCACAGGAACACTTTGCTGATTGATGAATCTGATATAACCCTGCAGTACCAGTTTTGAGGGCAGGAGCAGAGACACTGAGCGAACTGGACGTTATCATTACTGGACAGTGCAGTCCTCTGATCATTCTAATTCTTTAGTTTCTCAAAGCCCAGTTTCTTTAGTTTCTCTAACTTCCTGTTCACTAGAACATCATCATAAACATTGGATACAACTCTGGATCCAGCAAAACTCCGAGCTGATGATTACAGCTGCTGGGGTTACTCCCCTTAGCCTCTAAGAATGAACACAAGGTCTTGGCAGAAATAGAAATTGCTGGAAAGCTCAGCAAGTCTGGCAGCATCAGTGGAGAGAAATCAGAGTTAACATTTCGGGTCGAGTGACACTTCCTCAGAAGGAATGCAACGGTAACAGGTTATTACACTTACACATGTCCATTGTGGTAGCTGAGCTGTGTTGTAATGCTCAGAAACATTAAGAAGTTATTTCAGGTTCTTGTGGGGGGAAAGTGTTATTGCCGAAGGAATTCAGCAAAGAATATATGGCTTTTCTGAAAATGGCTCTAAGTCACGTGGAACAAATTTTCATTTTAAGTGAAGTTTTCAATCTCAGAAACGTTGGACAAAGAATTGCTGCTGACAAAACATGTGCAACTATTTTGATTGGTCGAGAGAAAGAGCTTATATGTTACAGGACCCAATTAATAAATTAATTCTTTTCCTTTTGCCAAAGTATATGCGCCACATTTAACACCTTATTTGAAAATGGTTCTGTCCAGAATTTATTTCTTATAGCAAACATTGATCTATATGGTTCGTAGTTAGTCTGCTCTTACAATTTATTTTCAATGTCAATCAGTGTAGTTAGTTAATGACCTAATGCCCAACTTGCAGTACAAAATTCAACTCAAACACAGCAGTTTTGAAATCACCACTTGCAGGAGACCTAAAGGCACATTATAAAAGCAGTCAGTGCAAATTTCCGAAGCTCTACAAAGCTTTGTTCAATCCATTCAACACGAAATAGAGTTAGTCATGTGGGAGTAGGCCAAAGAGATTAGAGTGATCCTAAGGTGCTGAGTTAGCTAATTAATTACAGGCAAGTGTGGTATTGGGGCCATCGCATTGAATGCGAATGCTTGGTGGGAAGAAAGAAAAGAAAGACTTGCTTTTCTATAGCATGACCACAGTTTTTTTTTTAAGCATTTTACAATCAATGAAATATTTGGGGCAGTCACTGTTAGAATGTAGGAAACACAGTAGCCGATTGATGAATAGGAAGGCTCCTTCAAACAGCAATGCAGTAATGATCAGAATATAGTGAGGGAAAAATATCTCCCAGGTCATCAAGGATATCTTCACTACTCAGAGAATTGCTACAGAAAAAAGCCATTCAGCCCATCAAGTCTGCAATGACCCTCCAATGACCAATGAACGCAGACCCACTCCCCAACCTATTCCTGTAACCCCACATTTACTATGGCTAATCCACTTGGCCTGCACATCCCTGGACACTACAGGGCAATTTAGCATGGCCAATTCCCCTAACCTGCACATGTTTGAAATATGGGAGGATACCCACACAGACATGGGGAGAATATGCAAACTCCACACAGACAGTCACCCAAGGCTGGAATCAAACCCAGGTCCCTGATGCTAACCGTTGTGCCACCATGCTGCCGTACTTTACAAAGTATTACCATAGGATCTTTCATGTTTATCTGGGGAGGCAGATGAAAACCGAGTTTTAAAATTCCTGTTGAAACAGCACATTCAAATAGTGCAGCAATCTCTCAGTATTCTGCAAGTGTATCGGCTTTATTTTGTGTTGAATTTTGAAAGGAACAGTAGCTAGTAGGAGTGGGATAAGTCATTTGACCATCCAGACTGCACTGCCATTGTAGTAGACCATGATTGATTCTCTACCTCAGCATAATTTTCCCATGCTATCCCCCATGTCTCTTAATGGCTTGAATATCTAAAATCTATTGATCAACGTATGAACATGTACAATGTCGAAGCCTCCACAGCTCTCTGGGGTGGAGAATTCCAAAAATTCACCACTCAAGTTCCTTCTCATCTCTGGCTTAAATGATGAGCATTTATTCTGAGACTTTCTCCACTGGTTCAAACTTATGAACAAGGAACAAGAGTAGGCCACTTGGCCCTTTGAGCTTGCTCTGCTATTCAATAAGGTCGTGGCTGGGCTGATTTTTGACCTCAACTTTACATTCCTGCATATCCCCAATAATCTTTTTCTCCTAGGTATTTGAGAATTTATGTACCTCTGCCTTAAAATATTCAAAGATTCTGCATCCACTGCCTTTTCAGAAAGGGGCTTCCAAAGAACCACAACTCAGGGGTAAATAATTTCCTCAAATAGAGAATCTAGCCAGGAGAATGTCATTCCTACATCAACACTATATGTTTAAATGAGATCACTCTTCATGTTTTTAATCTCTTAAGAATACAGGCCAAAGTCTCCTCAATCTTGCTTTATCGGACAATCTCAAAATCCCAGGAATCAGTCTGGTGAACTTTTGTTACACTTTTGAGAGGAAGGCAGCCCACAATAGAGCAGAAAGAATGAAAATGGGTGGTAGTTGCAACATTTGGCTCCTTATGAAGAGGAGCCTTATGAAGAGAGGATCCTGATTCTAACTGTGCTAAGTGGCTGACTGTGTTGAAGTTCATGGACTGGCATGGAGGATGCCCTTGACTTGCTGTGTTGGGACGCCCAGACTGAAGGTTGTCTACTTTCACTTGATTGAGAAGGTGTGACAACCATGACAAGCTTCCTGGCTTTATGCCTGCACTAAATGACATGGGGATACAGCTGTACTGTGAGTTTGGTACCTCTGGCTGATGGTTCAAAAAGTTCAAAAGGCAAGACAAGGCAAGGCATGATGCTGTGAGCATTCAGGTAGGCTCAAAGTAAGTGAGCACTAAGAGAGCAAGCAAGCAGCCTGGAGATACAACCTACCCCCATCTATGAGCTGGGTGCATATTCCTGAACACAAAGTGACCTTGCTGCAACATTACAACGATTGTTGCTGTTGTGCCCTAAAGTGCAGCATTGAAATGCAGAACCATACTGTAAGTAGATTGCAGATGTGCCTTGAGGATTCTTAGAAGCTGGCACATGTTGGATGTCAATGTCCATGCCTGATGGCATGGAGTATGTCTTGAAATATTCATGCCTGGTGTCCATCACAGAGGTCCTTTGGAGTCAGTGATAAACTGAAGTTGCCAGGTACTTGCTCTAACTTCCATGTCAATAATTCTCTATGTCTGGTTTGCATGTGGTAATGGTGTGACAGAAAGCTGAATATTAATACAGTAAGAATATTAATACAATAAGGAATAATCCCCTTAATAGGCATCCCACTGTTGTCAAGCGAGAATATCGCCTTGACATCCAAAATTTAACTAAAAGATTTGGAGATGCCGGTGTTGGACTGGGGTGTACAAAGTTAAAAATCACACAACACCAGGTTATAGTCCAACAGATTTAATTGGAAGCACACTAGCTTTCAATTTCGCTCCGAAAGCTAATGTGCTTCCAATTAAACCTGTTGGACTATAACCTGGTGTTGTGTCATTTTTAACTTAACTAAAAGATGTAGTGTTGACATTGTGATAGGTGTCACCTGGATTTCTCTTATGTTTCTGCCACATGTCTTACCATAGCCAACTAATTCAGACCCTCATAAGCCTGTTGGACTATAACCTGGTGTTGTGTGATTTTTAACTTAACTAAAAGATGTAGTGTTGCTCTTGACATTGTGATAGGTGTCACCTGGATTTCTCTTATGTTTCTGCCACATGTCTTACCATAGCCAACTAATTCAGACCCTCATAAGATTATGCCCTGCAACTTGTTCTTCCAATTGAAGATCCTCCCTCACTCATGTACTGATCCCATCCTTTATTAACAACATTGCTCCATCCCCTTTTCTTTCCTTCCTAACCTTCCTAAATGTTGAATATCCTTGAATATTAAGTTCCCAGTTTTGATCAAATTGACTCAAGAATGGCAATTAGTTCATGCTATTTACTTCTAAGTTATGCCATCGATCCATAGATCTCATCATGAACACTACATTAATTCAGATAAAGGGCCTTTAATTTTGTCTTTTTAGCATTTTCCATATTTTGACCCTAATTGATCCTGACCCTGCATTTCTGCAATCTTCCAGTTTCCCATACTGGTTTTCTTCTTACCACTATGTCGAGCTTCATTGACACAGTTGATGCATTAGGATTTTTGCTCTTTAATATCTGAGTCCAAACAGAAAGAATAGTTACTTGTTGAGTATGAGAAGCAACAGCATCTGTAGAATTAATCTTTCACACAAGACCCAGTTTCACAGCCAAGAGTATAAAACAAACTCAAGGAGCTATCTGTACCATAACTCATATTTTATGTATTGATAAGAGCTGATGAAGAATATCAGCATCTTTTATGAATTCAAGAACTCAGAAGATACAAACTTGGAATCGATAGTCTGCGGGGCTTTACCACATTCATTTAAATGTTTGAGAATTTCCCAAAGGCTCTTGCAGATCCTCAAACAAAACGTTAAACCAGCTGTTTAATTCATGCAAAACCTGCAGTACAATTTTTGTCCAGAACTGATTTTCTTTCACATAACACTTAACTCTTCTTATGATTTCTAAGCTGGGGTTAGATTTTGAGATAAATCAACCATTCAGCCTATTTCTTATCTCTATATTTTCATAGCCTCACAAATGATGTGTGACCCTGAGCTGAAATATTTTTCCATTATTTGGACAAAAGACCCTAGCCTTCGTTCAGTAATTCAGTGCAAAATACACTTTAATGCTGAAGCATATGGACCAGAATGATCCCAGCTTCAGCCCTGAGAGTTGCTAATTCTTAGAAATTACATATTAATCCAAAGGACATTACTGAGAAAAACTGAGAAGAACAAATCTCGAGGTATGAGTATACATTTTCACTGTTTTTTGTCATGTGTAAAATATGAACATAGAGAGGTAAAAACTGTTCAACTGAGAGCCAAGTGTCAAAAATAAAGTTTCTCTTTACAATAGGTGTGAAGGTAAGGATGAATATGTTGATTGGCTAATATGGTTGGAAAGGATTCAAGACATGATCAGAAAGATGGAAATGCTGGATATCAATTGTAGATTCTTCTTGACACCACTCCCCTGTCCATCACACTGGGTTCATGCGAATAAGGAAGATGGACGTGCCAGTGTTTGCAATTGTACAGTGTTGTGGTCATTGCTCAGTGGCCTGCTGTTGACCATGGCATCAGCAGATCGCTCCCTTCCATTTGCCAGATTTGTTGGACTCGGTAGAAACATCACAGAACTCACTGGCAGGATCAGTGTTTGCTTCTGATAAGGTCCACACATAAACACACACACACATCAAAAGAACAAGGATTTGGTTTCTCTTGAAGAAAACCAATTGTTTATGTCATAAGGCATCTTTATACTAGCCTGTACTGCAATACAATATAGCTTACGCATACTGGACAAATATGATGTGTTTTATTAGTCCTGGATTGGTTGACAGTGATTTATTTCTAAATCTTGTTGAAATTGGGGCTGTCAACTTACCAAAGAACGGACTCTCTATAATTAAACTATTTAAACCATTCACACATTCTGAAAGTATTCAAAACACTCACACATTCACAGTGGCTAATCCATGGGGTGAAATTCATGTTCTTAAAGATTTAATATGATGCACCCCTTGGGTTCTCATATTAAAAGATCTTTCAATAAAAGTTACAAAGGATCCCCAGGATGTTCGTCTGAGTCTGTGAAGCTGCAACAATGAACTGAGTGTTACTGTTGAATGTGATGTGAATGACTTACTATCCAAAACTATACTCTCCTCATACTGGGGATGTTACATCCTGATTTCCCATTGTACTTTAATTTAACACAGAGAATACTTAGGAAAATGTGCAAAGCAAGGTGCTGCACTGCATTCTCTCAACGGGAGGGCTGCTTCTCCACTCTTACAGACTCTTTATGGCCAGCAAAGGGGCAGTCCATCTTTTTAAAATAACATGATTCATTCAAGGACATCTTCATGGGCAGGAGTTATTCATTACTGCACTCTTTACTGGTCCCATTAATGACCCTATAAATTCTTCTCCTTGTTTTGCAATTGAGTTTGATTTAATCATGAGTTTTGACTTTTTACCCTTCATTAAGTGGACAGGAGATTTCTTAGTGGCTAGTCATCTTTCATTAATAATATTTTCTATCACATATTGATGGTAGGAATCTGATGTCTGAATGCTGTGTGTAGAATCCTGGCTGAGTCGCCCTACCAGACTGGCAGATGGAAAGCCTCCAAATTAAATAATGTAGAAGGGCTTCTGTAATCTTCAATTAGAATGGGCTGAATCTTTCCATGTTTTGGTTAAATGAGTTTCATGGAAGGTTTCTCTCCAAGTGGCCCAGCAATTTTTTCATATGAATGTTTCTCAAACTCACCTCCAAACAATAACTCCCTGGTTATTGATCACTCTACTAAGGGGAAAAGTTTCTTCCTCTCTATGTTACCTATGACCTTCAGAACTTTACAGACTTTAATTAGATCTTTTTTAACTACCTCTGACACATTCCTGATGAAAAGCTTATGCTCGAAACGTTGACACTCCTACTCCCCGCATACTGCCTGACCAGCCATGCTTTTCCAGCACCACACTTTTGACTTCTTTAACTACAGTCATAGAGTCATAGAGATGTACAGCATGGAAACAAACCCTTCGGTCCAACCCGTCCATGCCAACCAGATATCCCAACCCAATGTATTCCCACCTGCCAGCACCCAGCCTATATCCCTCCAAACCCTTCCTATTCATATACCCATCCAAATGCCTCTTAAATGTTGCAATTGTACCAGCCTCCACCACTTCCTCTGGCAGCTCATTCCACCCTCTGCATGAAAAGGTTGCCTCTTAGGTCTCTTTTATATCTTTCCCCTCTCACCCTAAACCTATGCCCTCTAGTTCTGGACTCCCCGACCCAGGGAAAAGACTTTGCCTATTTACCCTATCCATGCCCCTCATAATTTTGTAAACCTTTATAAGGTCACCCCTCAGCCTCCGACGCTCCAGGGAAAACAGCCCCAGCCTGTTCAGCCTCTCTCTATAGCTCAAATCCTCCAACCCTGGCAACATCCTTGTAAATCTTTTCTGACCTTTTTCAAGTTTCATACCATCTTTCCGATAGGAAGGAGACCAGAACTGCATGCAATATTCCAACAGTAGCCTAACCAATGTCCTGTACAGCCGCAACACGACTCCCCAACTCCTGCACTCAATACACTGACCAATAAAGGAAAGTATACTAAATGCCTTCTTCACTATCCTATCTACCTGCGACTCACTCCACTTTCAAGGAGCTATGAACCTGCACTCCAAGGTCTCTTTGTTCAGCAACACTCCCTAGGACCTTAGCATTAAGTGTATAAGTCCTGATAAGATTTGCTTTCCCAAAATGCAGCACCAATCAAGCCCCTATGATTCCCTCTCATCCTATGCTAGCCTAAGTTTCTCACTCACCACAGCAGGTTGGATTCACAACTGCCAGGCATTCCTGGTGCTGGCATCATCTTTCAAGGGGTGTTGTGCACCCATTCAAGAACAGCCAGTCTGGCACTACCCAACAAGGTTCATGATATTTGCCAGAGACATTGCAGATAAAGGAAAATTGGTGCCCTCATTTATACACAGGGACCTGGAAGAGCAGATGAATGTGATGGTGCTTTGGAAAGTCATCCTTTCTCCCTTAGAACTGGCAAATGAGGCTAAACACCAGACCTTCCCCTTGCCAACCTTATCCATGTTCACTACCTGGATCAGTGCAGTCTCAGCCATCTGGAAGGAATGTCCAGCAATGTTCGAAGTAGGTCAGTGACCTCAGAGAATCATAGAGTTTTTGCAGCACAGAAAGAAACCCATCGTGTCCGTGTGGTCATCAAACATCCATCTGTTCTAATACCATTTTACAGCACTTGACCCATATCCTTGTGTGATATGGTATTTCAAATGTTCATTTAAACAATTCTTAAATGTCTAGAGAGTTCCTATCTCTCCCACCCTTTTAGGCAGTAAGTTACAGATATCCACAACTCTCTGAGTGAGAAACCTTTTCCTCAAATTCTCTGTATGCTTCCTTACCTTAAAACTGTGCCTTCTGGTTATTGATCCCTCTAAAAAGCGTATATGTTTCTCCTTATCTACTCTGTCTCTACTCCTCTGAACTTTCTGTACCTCAATGGGATCGACCCTCAGCTATTTCTGCACAAAGGAAAACAACCTACTAGTCTAGTCTGTCTTCACAGCTGAATGGCGGCATAATGGCTCAGTGGTTAGCACTGCTGCCTCACAGCACCAGGGTCCCAGGATCGATTCTAGCCTTGGGCAACTGTCTGTGTGGAGTTTGCACATTCTTCCCGTGTTTGCGTGGGTTTCCTCCGGGTACTTTGGTTTCCTCCCACATTCCAAAGATGTGCAGTTCAGGTGAATTGGCCATGCTAAATTGTCCATAGTTGCTAGGTGCATTAGTCAGAGAAGGGGTAGGTTACTCTTCAGAGGATCGGTGCGGACTTGTTGGGCCAAAGGACCTGTTTCCACACAGTATGGAATCTAATCTAATCAAACTTCAGCCAAGCAACATGCTGGTGAATCTCTTCTGCACCCCTTCTAGAACAATCACATCTTTTCTGTGGCAACCATACTGCACTCCAGCTGTGGCCTAACTAATGTTATATACACTTCCACCAAAACCTCCTTGCTCTTGTACTCACTGCCATGACTGTTAAAGGCAAGTATCTCATTTGTCCTCTTAACTGCCTTATCTAGCTGTCCTGCTGCTTCCAAAGATCTGCACACCAAGATCCCATTGATCTGCAGTACTTCCTAGGCTCCTCTCATTCAGCATGTGCTCCTTCCCCATAGTAGTGCCCAAAAATGCATTATCTCATACTCTCCATGAACGTAAGTGCCACTATCTGCTATCTGAGACTCCATACTCAATTTTTGATATTTCACACACCTCCCACCAATGCTTATACTGCATTACACTCACTATTGCCCCCAAGACCTTCACTCGCTCACTCTTAAGCATCCCAACCCCTCACACCAGTAATCCTGCAGGGTGTCTGTGCAGCTTACTCACTCACTCAGGACACCCACCACCTTTCCTCATCTGCATCAGTTCTAACAGATGTGCCATCCATTTAGAGTCATAGAGAAGTACCAGCATGGAAACAGACCCTTCGGTCCAACTCGTCCATGCCGACCAGATATCCTAACCTAATCTGGTGCCATTTGCCAGCACTTGGCCCATAACCCCTTAAACACTTCTTATAATATACTCATCCAGATGCATTTTAAGTGCTGCAATTGTACCAGCCTCCACCACTTCCTCGCCAGCTCACTCCATACAGTCACGACCCTCTGCGTGAAAAAGTTGTCCCTTAGGTCTGTTTTATATCTTTCCCCTCTCACCATAAACTTATGCCCTCTAGTTCTGGATACCCTACCCCAGGGAAAATACCTTGTCTATTTATCCTATCCATGCCCCTCATGATTTTATAAAACTCTATAAAGTCAACCCTCAGCCTCCGATACTCCAGGGATAACAGCCCCAGCCTATTCAGCCTCTCCCTATACATCAAACCCTCCAACCTTGGCATCATCCTTGTGAATCTTTTCTGAACCCTTTCAAGTTTCACAACATCCTTCCGATAAGGAGACCAGAATTGCACACAATACTCCAAAAGTGGCCTAACCAATGTCCTGTATAGCCGCAACATGACCTCTCAACCCCTATTCTCAACGCTCTGACCAATAATGGAAAGCATATCAATCGCTTTCTTCACAATCCTATCGACCTGCGGCTGTACTTTCAAGGAGCTATGAACCTGCACTCCAAGGTCTCTTTATTCAGCAACACTCCCTAAGACCTTACCACTAAGTGTATAAGTCCTTCCCAGATTTGCTTTTCCAAAATGCAGCACCTCATATTTATCTAAATTAAACTCCATTTGCCACTCCTAAGCCTATTTGCCCATTTGATCAAGATCCCATTGTAGTCTGAAGTAACCTTCTTCGCTGTCCACTACACCTCCAATTCTGTTGTCATCTGCAACCTTACAAACTATGCCTCCTATATTCAGATCCAAATCATTTATATAAATGACAAAAAGTAGTGGAACCAGCACCGATCCTTGTGGCACTCCACTGGTCACAGGCCTCCAGTCTGAAAAGCAACCACCACCACCCTCTGTCTTCTACCTTCAAGCCAGTTCCTTATCCAAATGGCTAGTTCTTCCTGTATTCCATGAGATCTAACCTTGCTAACCAGTCTCCCATGAATCTCTCTTTGTTTCAGTCCAGGAGAAAACAGCCCACAAATGAGCAGAAAGAGCCAGGATGGATGGCAGGGTGCCTGATTTGCAGATCCTCACTCCTTACCAGAAAAGGAATCTGACCCTGACCTGCCCAAGTCCAAGCCACTGGACTGTTAACCAGAGACTGCTCTTGACGTACTGTGCTGATACCCCCAATCAAAGGCTGTCCGACTTGACTGAGGACATCTTCCTTCAGAATTTGAGACATGAGCATTTGCTTGACATACAGTGTGTTTGATGTGTATAATGTCGGCACATATGTAGCTGTGCGATTGACATAATATTGTGCCAGACAACATGTTTACCTCTTCACTGCTAACAACTATGACAAGCATCCTGGCTTTGTATCTATGCTAAAAGGCAAGGCAAGGCTGCCTGAGCATCTATGTAGGCTCAGAGTAAGGGAGTACTAAGAGAACAAGCGAAGCAACCCTGGTACGATATGTAAGCCAGTCCAAGTCCATACAAAGTCCTTGCAGCAGAATTACAATGATAATTGCTGCTGTGCCCTGAAATTAAGCGACTGTACGTGGATAGTATATACATGATCAGATGTAGATGACCTTGAGTAATGAAATCTACTATTCACCAGTCTAATATTCCTCATCTTCTGGATGATATATTAATGCTTTATATATTGGTTATGCCCAGGTAACATTGTGATTTGGAATCACTGCCCGAAAGGACAGTGTAAGCAGATTCATTTATAACTTTTAAAAGGGATTGGACAAATACTTGAAAGGGAAAGTTGGCAGGGCAATGGGGAAACAGCAGGGAAGTTGGACAAATGGAACAGTTCTTTCAAAGGTATAATGGACTGAGTGGCCTCCTCTTGTGTTATAAAATGTACAAGTACATCAAAATCCTGTTTTGTGTGGTGCTAACATTTTTGACAAGCTTACGCCTAGGAGAAATTTCACTACCATTTCCGAAATGACAGGCAGTAAATTCCCTCCTGTGAGGATCCAAAACAATCTATTTATTGAGGGGTCCTGCACTTTAGGAGGACTGTGGTAAGATCTCTGATCTCCATGACTGCTAAACTCTGCCTGCCAGTGTGGAGGGTGGGTTCAACTGGTTAAGAGAACTCACTGCTCAAAGCAGTGGAAGAAGTACTGTCACAACTGGGCTTTGGAAGTACAAAGGTTCAATTTCTTCTGTCAAGTTCAGTATTTTGCTGTAATAATGAGGGTGTCAAAAACTTGCCATGCTATTCAGCCATAACTTGAATGATAAAAAAAACTGCATAGTTGCAGTGCACACTATTAATTGTAATAAACTATCTTAGATTTGCAAACTATTAAGTATGGCAGAAGTGATTGAAAGGAACACCTACACGTGTTTATAACAAAATATTTCAACCCTCTTACCCCCAAGAACAGTACTAAGGTCAGCCTATGAAATGGAAATGCTGCTTACTGGCAATCACAAGTCTTTGCTGGAGATGTGTCTCTCAATTTAAAATGATAGGACTAAAATCTGTATAATTTCAATAATTTCATTTCCAAAAGCCTCAAGCCAATGGGCAATAATGAGCAAGTACTCAAGTTTCTTCCTTACAAATTTATTCCTTATTGCTGTTTGTGAGAAAGTGCTATGCACAATTTGGCTTCGACATTTACCTTTGCTACAACAATGACAGCTTCAAAAGAGTGATCTATTAATGTGAATACTTTCGGATATCCTGAGGCTGTGATAAGGTGCAACATAAATGCAAGCCGTTTTTAATGAGAGAAGTAACTTGAGATTTAAATGGAAACTCTTAGTTTCCTCTATAACAGACCAAATAAAATACAAAGTTAAAAATCACACAACACCAGGTTATAGTCCAACAGGTTTATTTGGAAGCACTAGCTTTCAGAGCGCTGCTCCTTCATCGGGTGGTTGTGGAGTATAAGATCGTAAGACACAGAATTTATAGCAAAGGTTTACAGTGTGATGCAACTGAAATTAAATATTGGAAAAGACCTAGATTGTTTGTTACGTCTCTCATCTTTTAGCATGACCATGTTGGTTTCAGTTCTTTAAAAATACAGCATGCTGATCTTCAGATACTTGCAAGCTGCTGTGATTATTATTTCACAGCACACAAGCAGAGTTCAGAATAAGTTTGTTTTGAAAAATCATTTAGTGTACATCATACATGGTCATTCAGTTTTACAGTGCATATATCTGTCCATCTGTTTTCGACCATCTTCCTTTGAAATCCGGTCTGATACATTGCAGTACTGGTATTTAATTACATTGGAGTTAGGTCAAAGGAATCATCTGCAGTGTTTAATGCTGCTGGAAGTGCTGATCCAATATGAGGACATGATGAAGTGTTCACGTATTTGCCTTCAGGACAACTTGCTTCACTGAAATTGGAGCTAATGATGGCAATTCTTTTGGCACCAATTGAAAGGCTATTCTGAGATTACAGAGCTTCATAAAGTATTTTAGTGATGGTTTTATAAAAGAAAAGGCATTTGGGTCTGCAAGACTGACTTCTCAAAATTCTTCAGGTATGATTATAGTAAACAAAATTCCAATTTTTAAGCTAAAAAGTAATATTTGAAGTTGCACTAGATGTGCAGGTGGATGCAGATACATTGCTTAAAGGGAAATTCTGTTAATTCAAGTTGCCATGTCATCCTAACTGTTATGAATGGGATATCTACACTTATCCATCATTGCTTTCTGTGTTTAATCATTCAAAGCTACTATGCAGACGTTGCCTAGGAGCTAACAAGTGTTTTAAGCAATTCTACAGAAGAGCTACTGTTTTCCTGCTGCAATGAATCGAGGATCACTTCCAGAAACTAAGGGCATTCTGAGGCAATATAAGCACTTTAATCAATTCTGTCATATAAAATCACCAGAAAAATAATAGCAGCTGTTTACTCCTGCAGTACACATCTGTTTTGTATTCATTAGCTATAAAATATACAAATGTAAGTAGCAAGTTGAGACATCTGAGCACCGGCATTCCACAGAACTCCAGCATCAAAAATAATTTTGATTCAAAAGGAAGAGAGATAAATAGTTGCTCATTAAATTCCACTGAAGATAAATTGAAAGGTTTTGGGAGTGGAATTATTAAAATATACAGATTTTACTCCATAATTTTCAATTTACAGGCACATTTCTGAAAAACACCTATGATTGCCAGTATACAGAATTACCATAGACTAGACTAGCTACTCTCAAAATAGTGTCCCCAGGGATAGGCAAATTAAAGTGATGTTATATGAATTTGATGCATGTTTATTTCAATCACCTGTACTCTATTTAATATTTTGCAAATAGAAGATAATCTTTTATAGTTAGCAGTGTGTTTCAAGTTCATGATGTCTTTATTCATCATTCAAATTGTGACTGGACAATACTAAATGCTTTTGACACTCATTACTAATAGCATATATTGAACTTGACAGGAGGAAACTGAACCGTTGTACTATCAAGGATGGGTCAGAGCTCATCCTTGCTCACATAACGTTGGTATCCCATACAGTTGTCACCGCAAGGCTACATTACAGCAGATTTAGTTATCGATCGTATCAATATTGAAATGTATTCAATCGACTTGAATTCCATTTCAATATCATAATTATCTTTCAAAATTCAGTAATTTTAAAATGTAATTTTAATGCCTCCTTGTATCTGTCTAAATCAATGTTTGAATGATTTTGTTGAATGTTTTTAAATGTCTCTAAGGTGGAGATGGCCTGTGCTAGTCTGTGATAATGTGGCAGTGTTGTGATGTCAGCAGAGGGTCATGCTGACACTATATTCCTATTATAAAATCCCTCATTGGAAACTCCTACAGTAATTTGATAATTAAACATATTGCCCAATGTGGAACCATTGGGACCAGGAAGGTTCCACAGCCAGTTTGTCCTCAAGGAGCTGAGCTTCGGTGAAATGAAGTTAGGATCCAGTTAGTGATGGAAGCTCATTAAAACTTCAACCGTCTTGCAAAACAACTCTTAACTAAAACAAGTAAAGAATAGGAAATTACAAAGATGTCTTCATGGAAGATATGGTAGTTTTAATAACAGATAATTGTATTTATATAATGCTGTTAATGTAATACAATCTCCTAAGCTGCTTCACAGGAGAATCGTCGAACACAATTTGACACTGAACCATCTAAAGAGGTCTAAATGCTTGGTTAAAGAGATGGACTTTAAGAAATAGCATAATTGCAAATTAATGAAGTGAATGATATACTAGCCTTTATTAAAAAAAAGGAATTGTAGCAAAAGTAAAGAAGCGTTAATGCAAATAAATAGGATGTTGTAGAGACCATATATGCAGTACTGTGTACTGTTTGGTTCTCTTAACTAAGAAAGGATATAGGTGTAGCACAATTAATGTTTACAACACTAACTTATAGAGTCATAGAGATGTACAGCATGGAATCAGACCCTTCGGTCCAACCTGTCAACGCCAACCAGTTATCCCAACCCAATCTAGTCCCAACAGCCAGCACCCTGCCCATATCCCTCCAAACCCTTCCTATTCATATACCCATCCAAATGCCTCTTAAATGTTGCAATTGTACCAGCCTCCACCACTTCCTCTGGCAGCTCATTCCATACACATACCACCCTCTGCATGAAAAGGTTGCCCCTTAGGTCTCTTTTAAAACTTTCCCCTCTCACCCTAAACCTATGCCCTCTAGTTCTGGACTCCCCGACCCCAGGGAAAAGACTATTTATCCTATCCATGCCCCTCATAATTTTGTAAACCTCTATAAGGTCACCCCTCAGCCTCCGACGCTCCAGGGAAAACAGCCCCAGCCTGTTTAGCCTCTCCCTGTAGCTCAGATCCTCCAACCCTGGCAACATCCTTGTAAATCTTTTCTGAACCCTTTCAAGTTTCACAACATCTTTCCGATAGGAAGGAGACCAGAATTGCACGCAATATTCCAACAGGGGCCTAACCACTGTCCTATGCAGCCACAACATGACCTTCCAACTCCAGTACTCAATACTCTGACCAAGAAAGGAAAGCATACCAAACACCTTCTTCACTGTCCTATCAGCAACAGTCCCTCGGACTTTACCATTAAGTGTATAAGTTCCTGCTAAGATTTGCTTTCCCAAAATGCAGCCCCTCACATTTATCTAAATTAAACTCCATCTGCCACTTCTCAGCCCATTGGCCCATCTGGTCCAGATCCTGTTATAATCTGAGGTAACCCTCTTCGCTGTCCACTACACCTCCAATTTTGGTGTCATCGGCAAACTTACTAACTGGGAGAAAGTGAGGACTGCAGATGCTGGAAACCAGAGTTGAAAAATGTGATGCTGGAAAAACCTGCCTGCTGTGTTTTTCCAGCATCACATTTTTCAAAACTTACTAACTGTAGCTCTTATGCTCGCATCCAAATCATTTATGCAAATGACAAAAAGTAGAGGGCCCAGCACCGATCCTTGTGGCACTCCACTGGTCACAGGCCTCCAGGCTGAAAAACAACCCTCCACCACCACTCTCTGTCTTCTACCTTTGAGCCAGTTCTGCATCGAAATGGCTAGTTCTCCCTGTATTCCATGAGATCTAACTTTGCTAATCAGTGTCCCATGGGGACCTTGTCGAACGTCTTACTGAAGTCCATATAGATCACATCTACTGCTCTGCCCTCATCAATCTTCTTTGTTACTTCTTCAAAAAACTCAATCAAGTTTTTGATTGAGTTTTTTTGAAGCAATGGAAATTGGAGATGGGCTTGAAGCCAGAATTAGAGGAGCACAGCGAATTTGGAAGGTCTTGGGGCCAGAGGAGATTACAGATTTTTAGATGGAGTGAGACCAAAGGTCAATAATTTTAAAGTTGAAGTATTGCTCAAATGGAAGCTAGTGGAGTTCAATGATCACAGTGGTTATAGGTGAATGGAACTTTAAGTGAGGTAAGTCATAATCAACATAGGGCAAAATTTTTCCATCCTTGGTGTGGCATGAGCACTGGCAAAAATAGTGGGTACTTACAGAGAGAATGATAAAATCAAAAGCTCGACATAGTGAAAGATGTTTCCAATTTTCCTCTCAATTCTTTCATGACAACTTAAGAATCTTATTTACATGCACTTGCACCACATTAAAGCCCCAATTGACCTTATTTGTACACATTTCCAAACCTACTCTTCTTCCCCTAGAAGGTTGATGGTACAAATTCCAGGCATGTAAATTTAGTGGGTATGATCATGTCCTCTCTCAGTCCAACCCACACATCACTTCAGCCCTTCAAAATTTGACTTTGGAGCTCAGGGATACAAGACCTATATGTTTCTGCCTGGTTGCTTTGTGGATCTCATGCATTTGCACAATTGCATCTTATGGTTTTCGGATTGCATTCTTAACACTGACTCACTGTGCACTTATTGGCTCTGTAAACTTCATGTTGTTTTTTTAGTGCACACTCACTGTATGTCAGTATCATTACAGACAGCCACTCTTGGTGGCTTGCATTGCATTTTAGCAAGCAGAATATTGAGTGTTTAGTGACAGGCCTTCAGTCTCAGTGGCTTACGTTGCTCTTTAGCATATAGGGGCAGGCACACAACTTTGTTGAGATGGAGAGCACTGAACAGTCAAGTGGGTGGATACGTCACTGATGGATTTTTCATCAGTAAGAGAATCAAGGATTATGGGGTAAACGCAGAAAAGTGGAGATGAGACTGAATGACAAAGCAGTCTCAAAGAGCCAAACGATTTACTTCACCTCCTATGTTTTAGGTCTTATCTCACTTTCAATTGTGCTCACATTATATGACCTATAGACAATTATGGGCAAACTGACAATTGCTGAGACAGTAGAAGATTGGGTATCTATGAAGACTTCCATCAGAATATAATATCTGAGTGTTGTGCAGTGATATCATTTATGACAGCCAGCAAGTTGAGAGGACATCTGAAGGAGCTCCTTTTGAACCTTCATTATCAGTAACCCTTAAATGTTTCAGAGTATGTGTAGACTGCTGTATAGCCATAAATGCTTGAGCATCTAGTGGACAGCATTGATCTTGTGATCGGCAGTGACTTATGCAGTTTGTTTCTCAGCTGACTGTACTATGAAGCTGAGTGGACATGCGTATCTCCCAGCCTCGAATGGCAGTATATTCCCTTAAAAACATGATACATAGAATGAATCTGTAGAGAAGTGTGAAATCATTAGAGTCTGTAGTTTCACTCATAATGTAAATCAAGCTCTGCTTTTCCTGAAACCCTCACAAAAGTTAGAGATTTTATAAAAGCATGTAAAATTCCCCAATTTAGACCCAGGTTGACAGAAAACATGAACAGATATAAACAATTACAAGCTGTCAACATATAACTCCCATAGTTAAAACTCTAACCCCTTTAATAGAGCTTCCAAGACACCCAGATGTACACAAAAAAGAGTGTCATGGGTGGAGGATAAGTCTGAGAGGCAGGTGAGTGGTCCCTGTACATAGGATTCATGAAGATAATCTTGGCTTGTAAGAATGCGCTGTTCCTCGACTTTTTTCCAAGTACTGTACTTCAAATTGCTTGTAGGAGACACAGGTGATTGGTTCACATTTATAAAGTTTATGATTTATTGATTAAGAACTAAACACACTGACTTTCTTCAGGCTTGAGTTTTTTTTACTGCAGAAAAAAGGACAGTTCCTTTGTTTCCGGAGTTCCAGTGGCTTCAGATCAAACATTCACACCCATAGGTTATTCTGTTAACTGGGTGACAATTGCATAGTTCTTGGCAGACGGGCCTTTGTTATCAACAATTGGGTGTGACTTCGTAAGACAATCAGCTACTTGTTTCCAGCTGAATCTTATTTTGTACACACCCCCTGGCTCCAGTTGATCTAATAATAGACTAGGTAAAAACAATGACTGCAGATGCTGGAAACCAGATTTTGGATTAGTGGTGCTGGAAGAGCCCAGCAGTTCAGGCAGCATCCGAGGAGCAGCAAAATCGACGTTTCGGGCAAAAGCCCTTCATCAGTAATAAAGGGTAGTTCTAATTTAGTAGTCCTCCACTGCAGCATTTGTGCAGAGAAAGCAGAGTTAACTCCACTGCAGCATTTGTGCAGAGAAAGCAGAGTTAACATTTCAAGTCCAGTGATTCTCTCAGTTATCCTTCTTAGGAACTATTCTAGATTTGAAATGTTTACTCTGCTTTCTCTCCACAGGTGCTGCCAGACTTGCTGAGTTTCTCCGGTAATTTCTGTTTTTGTTTCAGATTTCCAGAATCTGCTGTATAACATTGTAAATAGCACTTACAATAATTGTCAGTTACTTGTTTTTAGATTAGATTAGATTAGATTCCGGAAAGTGTGGAAATAGCCCTTCAGCCCAACAAGTCCATACCAACCCTCTGAAGGGTAACCCACCCAGACTCATTTCCCTACATTTACCCCTGACTAATGCACCTAACACTATGGGCAATTTAACTTGGCCAATTCACCTGATTTACACATCTTTGGATTGTGGGACGAAACCGGAGCACCCGGGGGAAACCCACACAGACACAGGGAGAATATGCAAACTCCACACAGACAGTCGCTCAAGGCCAGAATCAAACCTAGGTCCCTGGAGGCACTGTGAGGCAGCAGTGCTAACCATTGGACCACTTTTAATAAGTGTAGTAATCCTTTCATAGATCCGTAGAATACCTACTGTGTGGAAGCAGGGCATTCAGCCATCAAGTTCACACTGACCCTCTGAAGACCATCCTACCCACACTCACCCCCTACCCTATACTTGTAACCCTGCATTTCCCATGGCTAATCCACCTAGCCTGCACATCCCTGGTTTCCACAATCCTTGGTTTTAAAAATCCTTTTTCCCATCTCAGACCACAATCAAAAATGCAGAAAAATCAATAGTCTTCACAATGGATGTGGTATAGAATGATGTGTGCAGGCCAGGTCTAGAATGATCCATGCTTATTGTGTTTAGCCTCGGTCTTGTTTACATTAAAAGTCAATACCTTGGCTGCACTCCTCAATGTCACAATTCAAGCATCCCTGATGTGTATAAAGATAAGAAGAGGGACAAATAGATTTGAGGAGGGAGGGAGGCTGTAGAAGGCTTTGTAGAGGTTAGGAAAGTGGGCACAGAAGTGGCAGTACAAGATGAGAAAGTGTGAGGTCATGCACTGTGGAAGGACGAATAGAGGCATGGACTATTTTCTAAATAGGGAGGAAATTCAGAAGTCCGAAGTGCAAAGAGACTTGGAAGTTCTAGTCCAGGATTCTCTCAAGTTAAACTTGCAGGTTAAGCCAGTAGTTAGGAAGGCAAATGCAATGATGGCATTTATTTTGAGGGAACTTGAATATAAAAACAGGGATGTACTTCTGAGGCTCTAAAAAGGCTTTGGTTAGGCTACATTTGGAGTATTGTGTGCAGTTTTTGGCCCCATATCCCAGGAAGATTGTACTGGCCTTAGAGCATGTTCAGAGGAGGTTCATGAGAATGATTCCAGGAATGAAAAGCTTAACATATGAGGAATGTTTGAGACTCTGGATCTATACTCAGTGGAGTTTAGAAGGATGGGGTGGGGAATCTAATTGAAACATACAGAATATTTATTGACCTGGACAGAGTAAATGTTGGGAAGATGTTCCATTGGTAGGAGAGACTAGGACCCAAGGACACAGCCTTAGAGAAAAGGGCAGACCTTTTAGAATGGAGATAAGGAGAAACATCTTCAGCCAGAGAGTGGTGAGTCTGTGGAATTCATTGTCACAGGAGGCTCTGGAAGCCAGGGCATTGAGCATAGTTAAGACTGAGTTAGATAGATTCTTGAGTATCAAGAGGAACAAGGATTACAGGGAAAAAGCAGGAGAATGGGTTGAGAAACTTATCAACCATGATTCAATGGGCTGAATGGTCTAACTTTTGCTCCTAGGTCTTATGATATTATGGTCTATATCTATCTGCACTTAAGGAGTTAGTTGCTTGTGAGAAATGCTTTTCCATTACAACCTATTTCATTCTTAGAATGTTAAATAATGCTGCTCATCTCACACGGGTGTGATTTAACCAGGTCTGACAGCGAAAACTATAATAAGGAAGACATTTTAATAGTGCAAGTAAAGTGTAATGTTACCTAAAATGTGGCTTCATCCATGCCACCTATGGACGCTCAGTAATTTTTCTCTTCCCCCATCTTACACTACATCCAATTGCTGTCCCAAGTTTCAAAGCTGGGGAGAAGGAAGTCTGCTCGGTAGTTGACACTATTGGCCTGGGACACCTGGGTAGATGTCCACTGGTGCCTTTAAGCCTAGAGAACCCAGGCCAGCTGAGTATGTCATGTCCAGTTGCAAGCTCACCCTCCTCAGCTTGAAGTGTGCAGCTGATGGGGGAAGGTGGAATTTCCTGCTGGTACCACACTATCTCCCTGAGGGCAAAAGGCACCTGAAGTGAGCTCGAGGTGCCACATCCCCCTCTACCTTCCCATTGATACTGAACATTGCTCGAGCAGCTCTGTGCACATATTTGGTGAGAGGCATGTGTGTGTAGCAGAGTTAGTGTTGGACATGTGAGTGTGAAGTAGCAGAGAGAAGATGATGGTTTACCCTTGTGGAATCCAGAAGAAAATTAATCCTCTTTCTACTATTGGATGCCCCGCTTCAACACTGCCCGGGGCTGCAATTTAGGTCTAGGCTGGTTTGGGCTGGTGGCTGGACCTCTTGGAGAGGTCTGTAGGAAAAACTACTACCCTTCTTTCTGATACCCTATCCACTAGTACATACAGTTCCCCGTCCACAAAGCAGGGAGCTTAGCTTTGCTCTGGGCCAAAGCAGTAGCGCATGACAGTGTGAGGAGCAGACACAGCTTGCAGCACCTGAAGTGGTGTGTAATTGGACTTTAAATGTGGAGCCAGCATCCTGAACTCCTGTAGGTCCTGAGAGTGGCAAGCACTTCTGTCTTTCCAGCTACACAATTCCCCAGGAAGAGTGCCAAAAAACCTGGTGAAGGACAGAAGAAGAAGATTAAAGAAGACAACAGTCACTCCCAGCTATGGCAAATTGGATGCCATGAATCATCTTTACAAAGCACTTGAACTGAAAACTGAAAAATTCTGCCCATTTGATACTTCATGCCTACAAAGGTTAGAACATGTGAGGCAAGATGGCGGGGGGGGGTGTTGCGATAGTCAGTTCTGGTTGTAACAAAGGCATGAATGAAATTTTAATTAGCAAATAAGCTGGAGACAGGAGCAGAGTCAGGAATATGATGAGGTGGAAATAGTTTGGAGGTGGATATGTGGTTGGAAACTCATTTTGAGTTCAATATAACTCCAAGGATGCAAACAGTCTGGTTCAGCCTCATGCAGTTGCTTGAGAGAGGGATGGCTAGGTGGCTACTGAGTGAATAGTAAAGAATGGAACAAAGCAAGTGCAGTCTAACCCAGATGGATGATGCCAGAGAAATTTCAGAGGCAATTGGTGTGGTCAACTGTGCTAAAATTTGCAAATTGAATGTGGAGGGCTAGTTAACCTTGTCACAGACAGAAAGGATGCTACTCGTTCTCTGGAGATATACAGCAAGAGAATGAAAAGAAATGTATTCAGAAACTAGAAAGATTTCTTAGTGGACAGGATACTGTAAATGCTTGTGCATAGGGTATCAGAAAGAAGGGCAGTAGTTTTTCCTGCTGACCTCACCAAGAGGTCCTGCCACTAGACCAAACCAGCTTTGACCCAATTGCAGCCCTGGGCAATGTTGTGTCTTGATTGAGGTATATTTTTAAAAACCTATTTATCATCTTTGATAAATTAATTAAAAATAATGGAAAGAGCCTAAGTAAGGATTTGATTTCCCAGACAATGGTTGAATTTGTAACCACAACACAGAACTGTGAGGAAGCTGCAAAGATGCTTCAGTGTGATTTACACAAGTTGAGTGCGTGGAAGAACGCATGATAGATGAAGTAAAATGTGAATAAGTGTGAGGTCATCCACTTTGGTAGCCAAAACAAGGAGGTAGATTATTATCTGGATGGTGCTAAAGGAGCAAATACAACGAGACCTATGTGATCTTGTATACCTGTCACTGAAAGTAAGCAGGCAGCAAAGAAGGCAAATGATATGTTAACATTCACAGTGAGAAAATTTGAGTACTGGAGCAGGAATCCGTTTCTGCAATTGTACAGGGCCTTGGTGAGATCACACCTGAAATATTGTGTGCAGGTTTGGTCTCCTTATCTGAGGAAGGATGTTCAGGCTCTGGTGGGATTGAAATGAAGGTTTGCCAGACTAATACCTGGAAGGGAATGACTGCCGTATGAATAGAGACAGGGTTGGTTAGAAATATATTCATTGGAGTTTAGAAGACTGATGGGCATATTATAGAAACCTGTAGAATTCTAACAGGATTAGGTTAGATGTATTCAGGTAAGATGGTTCCAATGACAGGGGAGTCCAGAACCAGGAGTCACAGTCTAAGAATATGGGGTAAGCCATATAGGAATAAGATGAGGTAAGATTTCTCCACCCAGAAAAGCCTGTGGAATTCTCTGCCACAGAAAGAATTTGAAGTGAAAACGTTGAATGTTTCAAGAAGGAATTGAATATCGTTCTTGGGGTTAATGAGATCAAAAGTATGGGGAAAAATCAGGAAGCCACGATCAGATTGAATGACAAAGCAGGCTTGAAGGGCCAAATAGACAACTCCTGTTCCTAATTTCTATATTTGTT
The DNA here is from genome assembly GCF_004010195.1 of Chiloscyllium plagiosum. Classification (NCBI taxonomy): domain Eukaryota; kingdom Metazoa; phylum Chordata; class Chondrichthyes; order Orectolobiformes; family Hemiscylliidae; genus Chiloscyllium; species Chiloscyllium plagiosum. The sequence goes on along the minus strand of NC_057713.1, from coordinate 101,981,736 downwards.
TGGTTTTGAAATGTCACTTTTAAAAGCATGATGATCAAAGAGTGGAGTGGAAGTATTATCAGCTAGTGAGCTTCTTCTTGGGTTAATTCTCACAGTTTTTAACCTAGTTATTTATACATCAAAACATAGGTTTTGTTTTGGGTGAATTGGTTAAAATTTATTGAGTTGCTTTGTGAGGAGTGAATAAGCTCAGAGCTAAGCTGCTAAATAAAATGCTGGCGGGTGGAGAACAATTATTTGCTGGGTTATTAAGACTCTAATTGTGTGTTGTAGTAATGGAGCTTTTGTTTATCGTGCGTACATTCAAGGACTTTTTTTTACATTTTGGTGTGATTTTGAGGGATGTCACTGCTCAGGAGAGATAAGGTAGAAAGCTTTCCACATCTGGAGCAGCAGAGCTCAGATGTATACCAGCCAAGAACTTCTCACTGTGCCAATGTGATTTCTTCCTTTCCCACATCAGTGATAATTAGAGACCAAATCTTTCATGTCTTATTTCTAAAAGTACTGACTGACTGTGAAGGAAGTGCACCACCAAACTTAGTAACATGTTTGTAGATCTGCAGTTAAAGTTAAATCTGACACCTCTCACTGCTGGTTTGGTCAACATTATTTGCTGGGTCTAGCAGCAAATATGATATGATCACGGTGCAAGACACTTTGACGAAAGGCCGTTCAAATGCCAATCTGAAAGCCATTAATGTTTACCAACTAAAATGACACAGCTGCCAAAGCAGAGCAGATAGCAGTACAGTAGCGCCTCGACATATGAACGGCCCCGTTCACGAACAAATCGGTTTACGAACAGGATTGTACGTATAATTTTGCTTCAACCTACGTACGAAATTCAAGGTACGAACGAAGATACGAACGCAAAAAGCCCGTGTGCGACCACATGGTTTCACTGTTCTGCTTTGCTACGTGCTTGTTGAACGCAAATGCTCTCGGGCCCCGTGTGATCTCATTCAGTTCGTCTTTGGAGCGTGCGCTGTGAACAGCCGTCCAAGCATTCTTACGCTATTTGAGCAATGGGAAAAATTGATTCAGTTTGCAAACTTTTCGGTTCGTGAACCGGGTCCCGGAATGGAGTAAGTTCGTAAGTCGAGGCGCTACTGTATATCAAAACTGTTTCTTGGAAAATGCGAGCTGATCAGATATTTACAGCCAATGGTATCTTTACACTGTTCTCCACTGAGTGTGTCTTCAGCATACGAATGTCTGTCTCAACCAGCAAGCAGTCACTTTGAAACACCCTGTTTAATAAGTGAAGAGTTGGACTCTGTAGAACTGCTGTGGACATCTCGGGCCAACTTATGTGGTTGAATTATTAGATTAAACCTTACAGAACACATATTTGTTAATATTTGGGAGTGGGAAGGATACCAAAGGGAAAAGGAGCGAGCAAACAGCAGCAGGGAGGACACTCCCCTGTAGCACCAGGCATACCAGAGACTGCAGCAGCAGCAGCCTCTTCTGACCCCCCCGGGGACCTGACAGACTCACAGGAATTGGCTGCGGTGATGGAGAGACTTACCTTGAAAGTTGGGGCTGCGATTGAGGAGATCCGTGGGGAGATTCATGCCCATGTCCAACCTATTGTATCCATGCTGCATAAGCCTCAGGGAGTGGCTGGAGGAGGTGGAGGATCGAGGCCTTGGAAGCTGCCAGTCAGATCCAGGTGCTGGAATGAGAGGTGTGGGCCTTGCGATACCATATCGACGACCTCGAAAATTGAGGTCGGAGGATAAATCTCTGAATTGTCAGGCTCCCTGAAGGTGAACAAGGTGAGCAGCCAGTCATCTTTGAAAGCTGGCTGCCGAAGTTTCTGGGCCCTCACGTCAAGTCCAGCAGGCTGCAGATTGAAAGGGTTTATCGGGTTACAATGCACAGGTCAGGCCCAGTGCAGCGCTCCGCCCGGTCCTAATGCACTTCCACTCATATAAGGACAAGCAAAAAAGCCATAGAAGCTTCCAAGATCCCTGGGAAAAGATCCGCAGGCACTGCTGTACAAGGGGTCAAAAATCATGTTTTTCCAGGATTTCTCTGCAGCTTTGATTCAAAAGAGGAATTCCTTCGATAAAGTTAAAAAGAAGCTGAGGAACCTGGGCAGCCAGTACTCCATGAGATACCCCACAGTGCTTCGTTTCAGCCATGAGGACTCAGTTTATACATTTGACTCAGTGGATAAAGCTAAAAACTTTGTAGACACTTTAAAATAGATAGATTGGCCTGAAGAATACGGTTAATGTTTGTTCTCTTTTCTATCTTTCCCCATATTTTCCCTTCCTTTTTTTATTCCTTTCTTTCTCCCTAATAATTTCTTATTTTTTGGAAAGGGGGTTAAAAACCTTGGAATAAGTTGTTCGTTTTTTTTAATAACTGGATTTTCTGATGGGAAATTTTGTGATGTTCTTTGTTGTCTCCCCCCCTTTTTTTGTTTGTTCTGTTTCTCTTTTAGTCACAAGTAGGGGTGACAGGAAGCCAGGGATGGGTGGAGACTGTGTCTTTTTTCTGTTGATTTAAGGATCATCTCCTTGTTTTTTTTTTCTGACCTAAGGCTGGGGCACAGTCCGGGTTTGAAGGAGCTGTGAAGGAGGGGATAGGTAGGGTGAGTGCCCTCTATGGGCAGGGGGAATAGTCTTCCATTCAGAATTTTACAGTTGGTTTTCTTTGTAGTTTTTTGGTAGTAATAGTTGTATATAGTTATGATAGAGTAGGTTTTGTATATATAGTTCTTCGACTTTATGAGTCTTTATTTATTTGTGCTCAGGGCTTTGTAAGTAGGGTTCTCCCTTCAAGGGTCTCTGAAAGGGGATATGGCTAAGTGTCTTATTAAATGGTGCACCTGGAACATTAAGGGAAGTCATTTACCTGTTAAAAGAAAAAAAGTGCTTTCTAGCCTTAAGAGGGAAAGGGTTGATATCACTTTGTTGCAGGAAACCCATCTTGATGATGGGGAACACCTGAAATTACAACAGGGGGGGTTATGACCAGGTATTCTTTTCATCCTTTACTCTAAAAGTAGGGGAGTGGCGGTACTTATTCAGAAAAATCTTCCATTCACATTATTAGAGCAGGTGAAAGATGAGCATGGACAGTTTGTGATACTTAAAGCGCTGATACATGGGGAGGATTATGGCATTTTAAATGTCTACTGTCCTCCGGCACATGCCCTCAAATTTTTGATTAGTGCTTTCTCTAAGTTGAGTGCTTTTGGAACATGGCACATTATTATGGGGGGGATTTTAATTGTCTTTTGGATCCAACAGTGGACAGGATGCCTTGTGGGCCCCCAACTATTTCTTCACAGGCTAAGCAGGTGGTTGACTTATGCGAGTAGTTGGGGCTGGTGAATATTTGGAGATGTCTTCACCCTACCAGCAGGGGCTTCACCTTTTTTTCAAACCCACATAAATGTCACACAAGGATTGACCTCTTTCTGGGTCCCTCGGCCCTTCTGGATTCGATTATGGGTTGTAAAATTGGGAATATAGCTATCACTGATCACGCGGCAGTATATTTGGAGGTTAAGGCCAAGAGTGAAGGGCTAGGTTTGCGGCAGTGGCGTTTGGACCCTTTTCTTCTTAAGGATTCCAAATTTGTGGAATACTTGTTGAAACAGTTTCAGGAATTCTTGACTATCAATTCAGGCACGGCTAGTAGTCCATCTATGCTATGGGAAACTGCTAAGGCCTTTGCTAGGGGATTAGCTATTTCCTATTCGACTAACCAGAAATGACAGAAGGAGGAACAACAGCGTCTACTTGTGACGCGGTTGAAAGCCGCCGAGGTGGCACATTTTGCACGGCCTTTGGTGACTAAGCTACAGCAGATCACGGCCCTCCGGGCTGCCTTGAATTCAATACTGACACAAAACGCAAATAAAGAACTTGCTTTTGTTAGACAAAGGCTGTTCAAATATGAGGATAAGCCAGGGAAGTATTTAGCATATCTGACTTGGAAAAAGTGTGCTCCCCAATCCATTACTGCAATCAGAGGCAGCACCAGGGTCCTTACATATGATGCTAAAAAGATTAGCGAGGCTTTCCGGAGCTTTCACGCTGAATTTTATCGGTCTGAAGGTTGCGAGGTCAGGAGGGCTAAAATGGAGGCCTTTTTTAAGAACCTGGACCTACCAAGGGTAACCTTGGAACAGGCCTCTCTCCTTAATGCTACGTTGACAGTTCAGGAAATACAGGACGCAGCTAGGCAACTTCAGAGTGGGAAAGCGCCTGGCCTTCATGGTCTTCCGGGTGAGTTTTATACGGAGTTTATAGGGATTCTGTCAGGGCCCAATGTTGGAGAGTACAATCACTCCTATATGCATGAATGCCGACCACCATCTTTGAGAGAAGCTAATATTTCCTTAATTCTTAAGAAGGGGAAGTTTCCTGAGGATTGTGCCTCATATAGGCCCATCTCTTTATTAAATTCAGATTTCAAGATTTTGTCCAAGATCCTGGCGCTGAGATTGGAAAAGGTATTGCCCCATATTATTAAAGAGGACTGCAGGTCATCTAATAACATTAGAAGGTTGCTGAATATGATCCAAGTTTGTCAGCAACGATCGCTTCAGGGGTTAGTGATTTCCTTAGATGCAGAGAAAGCATTTTTTATGTCTTAGAACAGTTTGGGTTGGGTGAGATCTTTGCTAGGTGGGTGGAGGTTTTATATCGCCACCCTCTGGCCGCGGTCATCACCAACGGGGTGAAGTCTGGGAATTTTAGGATTGGTAGGGGTAGTGGGCAAGGCTGCCCCCACCCCCCCTCCCACTATTGTTGTTTACGTTGGTGATAGAGCCGCTGGCAGAGACCATTTATCAGAACGTCCACATAACCGCTCCGGAAGTGGATCAAGGGCACACAGATTACATTGTATGCGAATGATGTTCTCCTGTTTTATTGAACCCGATGACCTCCGTACCCCATTTGATACAATTTATCAATTCATTTGGGGCTATTTCAGGATATAAGATTAACTTTGCAAAATCGGAGGCTATGCCTTTGGGGAACCTTAAGGATGTGCCAGAAGTTGAAGGAGGCCCTAAGTTCCCTTTAAGTGGTCACAGGCAGGTTTCCGATACCTAGGCATTTTTATTACCCCCAGGTTTGATCTGTTATTTCGGACTAACTTTGCTCACTTGCTCGACAATATTAGGCGAGATCTCCAGAGATGGGAGGCTCTTTCAATTTCATGGCTGGGCTGAATATCTCTCATTAATATGAATGTTCTTCCTCATTTGCTTTATCCCATGTGTATGCTCCCTATAATGTTTCCCAGGTCAATGCTGCGGAAGCTTATGGGATGGTTTGGTTCCTTTGTCTGCATCGTGGGCGGCCCCTCATCAAACTTACTAAATTGCAGTTGCCTCAAGAAGGGGGAGGAGTTGATTTCCCAGACATCAGAAGGTATCAATTGAGTTCCCTGCTGTCCGTTGTCTGTGATTGGGTAGGTAACGATCCAAACTCAATATAGCTGGATATTGAGGCCTCCCAGGCAAAGTGCCCTCTTATTAAACTGTTGTTCATGGATCAGATGAGGACAGTTACGGATCACTGCCGGAACCCCATTGTCACTAGTACTGTCATGGCATGGAGGGCGATGCATCAGAGTGAGAGTTGCTTATCCAAGACTTCACCACTTAACGTCTATAGTTGGCATGCCAGGGTTCCGACCAGGGAGGAGGTACTCAGGGTTCAAACTATGGGCAGCGAGAGAATTTTATAGTTGGGAGACTTGTTTGAGGGGGAAGTTATGATGTCTTTTGCACAACTGAGCCGCAAATACGGGTTGCCCAGCAGAGAACTTTTCCATTTTTTACAGATTAGGGATTTCATCCAGAAGAAGACTACGCTTCTCACTGAGCCCTATAAGCCCGATACAGAGAGGTTGTTGCTACGTTCCACAAGCACCCTCTCAGTTAGTGCTCTCTATCGCTTGTGGGTGGCAGGCCCTAGCAGGATATGAACCGGATATGTGAGGTCTGGGAGCAAGAGCTAGGAATGGAGATCTCTTCTGAAACATGGGACAACATACGGGAGAATGCTCGAAAGATCTCAATCTGTAATAGGACATGCGCTACGCAGTTAAAAGTTCTGCACAGGGTTCATCTAGCACCAGACCGTCTGGCGAAGTTTAAAAAAGGAGCATCTTAAGTGTGCCCCAAATGTAAAATAAGTGTAGGTACTCTTACCCATTGCTTCTGGACATGCCACAGGTTCTGTGTTTATTGGAGCACTGTGGCGGGAGAGATAGGGAGGATATTGAGGACTGAAGTTAAAGTAGACCCGATATCTCACCTCTTAGGTCTACCGAATTTACCATCTTTAGACAGGCATGGGAAGAAACTATTTAATATTCTTGCATACTGTCCACGGAAGAATATTCTGACGAACTGGGTGTCTGAGAACCCGTCGGGCTTGCTGGTATGGCAGAAATTAATTATGGAGCACATTACCTTGGATTATTTTACAAACATGGTGCACCACACAACAGACCATTTTTATAAGACATGGCAGCCCTACTTGAGTTATTTGGATATAGGTTTGTCAGTTATCTTAACTAGGGCGTTTGTTTAACCATGATGGTTAGGTTTGTCAAGCCCTGGGTCCTGGAGGGGGTCTCCTGAGTTAATACAGGTATATATACAATGCTCCCGTTCCTTTGTTTGGGAATTTTGCACCGAGCATAGCTGTTCTATATTTTGTGAGTTTTTTTGGTTTATTTTTGATTTTCTTTCTTTTTTTGATCTATTAGTTATTTACTTACTTATTGTGTTGCTTTGCACAGTGTTAGGGTTTATTTTGTATTATAGGGTAGGTTAGTAGTTAGTCGACAGTAGTTTTTTTTCTTTTTATTATACTGATATTTGTTATTGGTTGTATTTTTCAAGAATTTTATATGTTTGTAAAGTTAAAAAAATTTTGCTAATAAATACTTACAAAAAAAAAGTGAAGAGTTGAAATTAAATTTGAAAAATTAGATTGGGAAGGTCAGAAGAATTTGGAAATCAGACAATATCTATTCTTGGGACCCATGCTTGGACCATTTCCAATTATTCATTTATCCATCATAAAGAGAAGTAAGGTTGGATTCATTCAGAATTATTAGTGCTTTCAATCTGCATCTGACAGCAGCAAACTCTCAGAACAGAACATCTGCGCATTCATGCTAGATGGCAGAGATGAAAATTACCTGCGCATAGAGCATATAGAGCTTATTTGAGAATCGTGTTAAGTGTAAGCACACCATGATTGGACAAAGATTTACCAACTCAGGGGTACACACCTCATGCTTTCACATGCTTACACACCTGCCACCAAACATTTATACACATGGCTCCCCAACAGCTATACACCCAGCAGTTCAATATTTATATACCCAACACTCCAGCATTTATACATCTGACACTCCAATATTTATATACCCAATATGCCAATATTTATACATTTGACACTCTAATATTTATATACCTGCCACGCCTACAATTATACATGTTTGATATCCCAACCTTCATAAATACCCAAAGCCTCAACATTTATACAAGACATCCCAATAATGTCTGTGACAGTTAAACACTTGACAGCTTGACATTTATACATCTGACCCCCTACACTTATACATGTATACCCTGCTCCTAATTCCTAACGTTATACATCCTAGTTCCTCACATTTATACAACCTCACCTAGTGGTGCCCAAATGTTGCTACACACTGGATTACTATTTCACATCTTTTAAAAAGAAATGAATACTTTTAACTGTTAATAAAATAAGCCCAATTTTTATTCAGCAGAAATCTTTAATGCTCAATTGTCTTTGTCACAAACCTGTTTTTATCAGCTTCTTTTGAAAAATGTTTTTTCAACTTTTTTCAATTTTTTTAACTTTACAAACATATAAAATTCTTGAAAAATACAATCAATAACAAATATCAGTATCAAACCTGATTCCCACTATTTGTCTGAAAAATGCAAATCTTTAGAATCTAGTATGGAATTGTATCTGCAACTAGAACATGTAAGACCCATTTGCGGTCAATTCTGCAGCAGTCCATGTTTCTCATTCTCTAAGCTTCGACTTCCTTAAAAGAAACCTATAGCTCTGTTCTGTGAGTTGACTGAGTGGTTGACACAACTTTAAATCATTTACAGTATCCCTAATTGCTTTGATATGTGGCTTTTAATTATTGACCCAGCCTCTCTGACTACCCTGCACTTTTATGGTGTAATTTAATCTTCAGAGATGTTGTGTGTCTGTGATAGATTGTCATCTCAAAGGTAGCATATCCTCCAGCCACTTGCTGTAAGCAATGAAGGTGATGAGCAAAATGTGAAGGATGTCGGTTCCTGGTTGCTTCAAGTTAGGAATGTTTAAAGGTTCGCAAAATACTGGTAGCAGCCGAATGGGACTTGGGCGAGGTGGGCAGATGTTTGTGTGGGATTTTAGGAGAAGCCTAATTAGGCTTAAATCAGTGGCCCTCAATGTAGAACAAAAGTAATCTTTAAATGAGCAGGACAGAAGATGGATAAATCAGAATGCAGTGGCTTGTGATATAGAGTTTGGATTGTAAATGAAAGTGCATAACAGTAATATGAAAATTACAACAGCAAAAGATGGAAACACTCCAAAGGCAAACACCTATTTGTGTTTTTATTTACAGGTTTTTCAGTAGTTGCAGTATTCTGTTCTCTGAGCAGCCGAGCCAGATAGCAAGCCAATGTTCTAAGATCCTGGGAATGATTGTGCTGGAGCAGAGTAAGGTGACTTATCAAAGACAGGGAGAACAAAAGGAGTCTGATAAATGATGTTAGGATAGAGAGAGACACTAAAGGGAACTTTACAAAGAGTCTGGAAGTCAAGAATGTACTTAAATCTAATCAGAAGAATTAAAAGCTGAATAACTTGGATATTTATCCACTTTGTCATGCAAGTTAGTTTGATTTGTTTCAATTTCTGCCATGAGACTCTAGCTGTGGAATGGCACTGCAGAGTCAGTGGACGTATTGTCACAGGGACCACCTGCATCATTTATTACCTGGTTACTCTTGATGAAAAAAGCCTCTTAATCATGAAAGTGGGTAATATAATTAGGTACTCAATGATTGTGTGGTTTCTTGAATGGGCTGCCTCACTGGAATGTAGCTCTTTGAATAATAAATCAAAATATGCACACACCTGTAAGGGAGGTCTACAGGAAAGGTGCCTGTAATTCTGAGGAGTTTTAAGCCTTTCTTTTATTCAGGCAGAATTTTAGTTATTTTTAATAAACCTGTTCAGACATGATATGGCACATTTCCATAATAATTGGGACTTGAACCCAGATCTTATGGCTCAGAGGTAGGAGCATTACCACTGTACCATATGACCCCCGAATCAGGTAGAGTTTTGAATTGAGCAATTGTGCTTCTAAACGTAAGTTGGAGGTCTGAAGGGAAAATGGGTTTTACAGGTATAGAACATAATGTAATGAAGGGTCTGAGTATTAAGCAATGATGCAGTAAGTGAAAACAGCAAAATCCCAAAAACATTTAATATGTTTGTATTCTAAAAAATAATATTCATATAATTTATGACTTTAACAAATAGAATTTGATTTGTGAGAAAGAAAGAAACCAAGGCCTTGGAACTTCTGGTGGAGAAAATGGTGGACAAATACTTAACATAGTATGGGCGGCACGGTGGCACAGTGGTTAGCACTGCTGCCTCGCAGCGCCAGAGACCCGGGTTCAATTCCCGCCTCAGGCGACTGACTGTGTGGAGTTTGCACGTTCTCCCCGTGTCTGCGTGGGTTTCCTCCGGGTGCTCCGGTTTCCTCCCACACTCCAAAGATGTGCAAGTCAGGTGAATTGGCCATGCTAAATTGCCCGTAGTGTTAGGTAAAGGGGTAAATGTAGGGGTATGGGTGGGTTACGCTTCGGCGGGTCGGTGTGGACTTGTTGGGCCGAAGGGCCTGTTTCCACACTGTAAGTAATCTAATCATAGTTTTAGGTATTTTCTGATAACTTGTTCAACATTGTTATAGAGTCATAGAGATGTATGGCATGGAAACGGACCCTTCAGTCCAACCTATCTATGCCGACCAGATAGCCCAACCCAATCTAGTCCCACTTGCCAGCACCCGGCCCATATCGCTCCAAATCCTTCCTATTCATATAGCCATCCAAATGCCTATTAAATGTTGCAATTGTACCAGCCTCTACCACATCCTTTGGCAGCTCATTCCATACACATACCACCCTCAGCGTGAAAACGTTGCCCCTAGGTCTCTTTTATATCTTTCCCCTCTCACCCTAAACCTATGCCCTCTAGTTCTGGACTCCCCGACCCCAGGGAAAAGACTTTGTCTATTTATCCTATCCATGCCCCTCATAATTTTGTAAACCTCTATAAGATCACCTCTCAGCCTCCGACGCTTCAGGGACAACAGCCCCAGCCTGTTCAGCCTCTCCCTATAGCTGAAACTCTCCAACTCTGGCAACATCCTTGTAAATCTTTTCTGAACCCTTTCAAGTTTCACAACATCTTTCCGATAGGAAGGAGACCAGAATTGCACGCAATATTCCAACAGTGGCCTCATCAATGTCCTGTACAGCCGCAACATGACTCCCCAACTCCTGTACTCAATACTCTGACCAATAAAGGAAAGCATACCAAACGCCTTCTTCACGATCCTATCTACCTGCGACTCCACTTTCAAGAAGCTATGAACCTGCACTCCAAGGTCTCTTTGTTCAGCAGCAGTCCCTCGGACCTTACCATAAAGTGTATAAGTCCTGCTAAGATTTGCTTTCCCAAAATGCAGCACCTCGCGTTTATCTGAATTAAACTCCATCTGCCACTTCTCAGCCCATTGGCCCATCTGGTCAAGATCCTGTTATAATCTGAGGTAACCCTCTTCGCTGTCCACTACACCTCCAATTTTGGTGTCATCTGCAAACTTACTAACTGTACCTCTTATGCTCGCATCCAAATCATTTATGTAAATGACAAAAAGTAGACGACCCAGCATCGATCCTTGTGGCACTCCACTGGTCACAGGCCTCCAGTCTGAAAAACAACCCTCCACAACCACCCTCTGTCTTCTACCTTTGAGCCAGTTCTGTATCCAAATGGCTAGTTCTCGTTATTGTACACTTTGCAAACAGCGGGTTAATTCATTGATGTAGACCGGTGAGCAAAAACTGTGTGTAACAAACATTTTCATGTTGGTCCACTAATACCACCAATAGTGATTTCTGGACACCTCTTTTTCGGTTATTTTGGTAGCTCCTGCCTTCTTGCTGGTTATTCAGTCTCATCAACCCTTACCTTCATGAAATATTGAGAAATATTACTATTCCTCCAAATGTGAAGCTACAGTAATTCTCAGCATAAAAAGTATACTACAAGTAACATGACACGACAAAGGAAGTCAGATAGAGAACGTTTACATAATTAATAATCAGGAAACCTCACTCCTGAGCATGGAGAGTGTTTTGACCATAAAATATTGAAGATGTTGTATAGCACAGAGGTACAATTGCCTTTGAGATGGGTTATCTTAAATTAGCTGCAGGATTAGGAAAACTAAATATAGAGAATATAAATCACATCAAGGAAGGATGCTAAACCATTGTGTGACTAAACAACTAAGAAGTTTCCAAGTTCCCCAATGACTTGAGTTCAGAAGCATGTTGAGGAAAGCATCAGAATAGGCATCAATTTCCAAATGACAAAAAGGCATGGTTACTATACTCAAGCCCAGTGAGTCCATCAGTCTATCTAAAAGAGCTCAAGAAAGTGTTAATAAGGGGAATCCACCTTATACCTATCGTGGACAAGAACTTTGTCAGTTTGTGTAAAAGTAGACTTGTCACTAAACTCTGATAAATGATGTTAGGATAGAGAGGGAAGGGACTTTACAAAGAGCTTGAAAGTCAGGAACGTGCTTAATCTAATCGGAAGAATTAAAAACTGGATTTTAATTGTTGTGGGTTCTGGCGGGTACCATGAGATATTCAATCAAGACTGCTTACTACCTCTTATCTTTCCTGAAGAAGGGCTTATGTCCGAAACGTCGATTCTCCTGTTCCCTGGATGCTGCCTGACCTGCTGCGCTGTTCCAGCAACACATTTTCAGCTACTACCTCTATCACTCCATTTGAGAGATTTTGCTTCAACAGGCTGCCATTCAGGATTGCTTCAGTGCCAGAGATTCTTTCAAAAGACTATGATTCATATTTTACATAGTTTAGGGAGTGTCATATGGTACGTGGATGGCATATTGATTGATGGGGAGACAGAATTCATGCACTTTTTAAATGTTTAAGTTTGATACGTTTATTCTCTACAAGCAATGTGAATTCTCCAATGAATCTACATACTTCTTGATACATTTTGTCATCAAAGATGGAATAAAATCAACTCCACAAAGAAGAAAAGGCAATATGGTGTAAAAAAAAGGTAATTGAGGAGTTTCCTACTCCAAAATCGGTTCATGACCTGAAAAGATGTCTCGGCACAGTAAACCTATTGGTGAATCCTTTCCCCCAAATGACAATGATTTCTGAACCCTCAAAGCAAAAGATGCAAAGATCATGTTGAGATTCAAATCACGAAGATGCTCACAAACAATCCAGCATCCATGTTGATGAAAGGCTGGTTCCCTTCCTTGCTGCAATCTATCATAGATAAGATATGAAAGGGACTCTTGGGATCACTAAGTAAAGACAGGTCCAGGTATCAGCGTGGTGGTCAAGAAAATCAAAGGTGATTGAGGACTCTATAGCTGATTGTCAAACTTGCAATGTTCATAGGTCTGAGCAGACAGACTATTTTCCCTACCAGACCATGGAAGTGAGTGGGAACAGTTCTATTTACGTTTGATGGACAAGTTATTTCTGTTAATTATTTTCCTAAGTGGGTAGAGCCAAAAAAAACTATGTAACATCAGAATCAGCTATCAGAATCTTGCATGAAATAGTTGCTGTAACTGGGATCCTTGCTGTTGATGTGTTAGACAGTGGAACACAGTTTGCTAACAGGTCTTCCAGCCAGTTGGTAGCCTTTTTTGAATTTGAGCTTGTACATGTACCCAACCTGCCAAGATATCTACAGTCAAATGGGAAAGTTGAGCATGAAAATGCTGATTTGCGTACAAATTTGGTACATTATTGAGTCACCTCACTCCTGTGAAACTTATCACCATCAGATTGTTGATGGAGTAAAAAAACTGAAAATTCAGTTCCCTATCCTAACAAAGAGGTTGCCTAATCAGTTGAAATCATGATACAATAAAAATGTTTGTAAGAAAGCACAGTCTGATCAGGGAGCAGCAGGCTACCCATTACAACAGGCATCACCATGCAAGACAGTTGGGCTAAAGGCAACACATATGGATAGGAATAGTACAGTACAATTATTTAAGAGTCAGCAGATCAACAGAAATTGTATATTTTTATAGCGCTATGGGAGATGTACAGAGGAAATGTGAGAGCCTCATCTTATTGCAGAACAATATGATGCTTCATTGGGATTAACCCAATGAGAAACATAATGACAAAAAAAATTTACAGGTCAAACAAGATGAAAATAGAGATGACAAGCCTAAAAGCTTGAGGGGCGATGTTGCATTAAGTAACATTTCTGAATTATTTAATATCATTAAGAACCAACCAATTGGAAGATGTCATACAGCCGAGGATAGGAAAAAGAGTCTAGCTCAAGACAGATATTTCATCAGTGTTTCTTAGTTGTAATGTTGAACTAGCCAATGTAACTTGTACCCATTGCTATAAACTGCATAATTTTTTAAGACAAGTGCTTCTTCTCATTAAGACTCACCAGCGGGTCATCCTCTCCCATTGTTAGGAATATAGTAGTTGGTTCCATGATGCAGAAAAAAATGATCACTTACTGTAGAAAAAAATCTCTCACCCAAAATCTTAAATCTGTATACTGTAATCCTTGTACCATGAGGTAATGGGAACAATTGTTCACCTTGCATCTATCAGATCTTCAATGTTTTGCTTGAAGGAGAACAGCCACAGCTTCTCTCACTTAACCCTGAAAATTTATCTTTTCATGGAACTGAATGCCTTGCAGCTACTGAAGTACTTCTAAATGTTATTTCATCAATTGTTGCAAATGAATTATGCACAGGAGGATCTCACAAATTGAATGTTTTGACAATCTGTTTTTGATGGTGTTGGTTGAGGACTGAATATTTATTGGAACCCTCTGGTGAGCTCTCCAGTCCCTCAATTAGAGCCATGGACACTTTTGCATACACCTGGATGGGCAATCAGGTTTCAGTTTAATGGGCAAACTAATTGTGCTATCACCAAAATAGCCCCTCGTTCTGTATGATACAAAATGCTGCTATTTTTAATAAGCAACTTGTACAATTCATATAAAGTGCAGATTTACTTCCTTGCACAGAGTTAGATCCACATCCTGATCTGGAGAGTAAACATTGTTCTGTTTCAGAGATGTGATGTTCCAATCCCAGAAAACCAAGAGCAAGATATTTGTAGGATAATGTGTTTTGGGGTGACTGGGTGATACTATTACTGGCTTCCCTAGCTGGAGAATAGGAATGTTCGCAAATATTCATACAACAAAACTAGCAAAACATCCCATAGTGTTTCACAAAGGTATGATGCAAATTGGATTCTAGGGTCAGGAACAGTCTAGAATGAGGTGAGATTATCGGACTCACTCACTAGTCATGATATCACCCATGATAATCAACAATAACAGTTGCATTTAAGATTCAAGGTGGAGCAATGAGTTCTTGAGAGGGAGCAGAGGATACTCAAGAGGATTTGGTGATTCAAGTAAGTGACTGGCTACTACTTCCTCAAGCATAAATAGGAATCAGCAGCAAATGTCGTCTTTGCCAGTGACACTCACATCCCAAAAACAAATTTTAAATAAAGTAACACTTCTGCCATGTTCTGATCTGGATCTATATTCTGTGCTTAAGCTGCAAATATAAGTGAAACAAAAAATATGCAACTACAAGTCTTGGCTCCAAGTGGTAGGGCTCTAGCCTCTGAGTAAAGTTCATATGTTACCTCCCCACTCCAAGACATGATCACTTGACACTTCCATGTCATCAGAGATACTATTTTTTGAATGGAATGTTATGGCTACTTTGTATGTGAAGAAGAGGATGAATTTGCACCAATGTATCCTGTCCTTATCTATCTTTCAACCAATATCACGAAAATGACATATCTGATTATTATCACTTTGCTGTTTGTGAGAGCTTTCTATGCAATTTGACCGCTGTATTTCCTGCATCATTGTAGTGAATATGTACCAAATGTTCAACTCCAGCTCAAAAGGCCTCTGGAGCGTCCTGTGGATGTAAAAGATGCAATAAGTGCAAATATCTTTCTTTATCAGGTGTATTTGTACAGGGCTATAGCCAGGGTTCAGGTTTTTGCTGAGTAAATATTGTTTCATGATTATATATGTATTACTTTATCATTGTTGTCTTTACCGCTGTTGGAGCAAGATTTTCCGTTCAATTCATTTATAGCTTGTCTACAGTTACTTCCTACAATTTAAGATAGAAAAGCATAGCCTTGGGGGCTGCTTGTTTTGCTTCAGTGGCAGCTATGGTGTTGGCACAGTGCTAAACAATTCACAAGGACTCCTGTGTATCAGCAAAGGCAGCCACCAAGCACTAGAGGTGATAAACATCTGATTCTGCACGGCTTGGCAGCTTTCAGGACCTCCTTTCCAAACTTACAACACTGAGATACATCTAAATAGAACCTGGGTACTGAGGCTCAGTGGTAGTGGCAGGACGATTTTTTTTGGGATCATCCACCCCATATGAAAGAGATAGATTTGTTCAGAGGATATTGTCACAAGCATTCCCGAATTAAAAATACAGCCAGTATTAATGTTAATACTTAGTGTGTGAACTTCATCAAGACCCATCTCATTAAAGGAGAAAGTGAGGTCTGCAGATGCTGGAGATCAGAGCTGAAAATGTGTTGCTGGAAAAGCGCAGCAGGTCAGGCAGAAGGGCTTATGCCCGAAACGTCGATTCTCCTGTTCCCTGGATGCTGCCTGACCTGCTGCGCTTTTCCAGCAACACATTTTCAGCCCATCTCATTAAAGGTCCAGTATTAACAACAACAACTTACACTCATACAATGATTCTACTGTAGCAAAATGTTCCAAGGTGCTTGCTAGAGAGCGATGTTGACATTTTGACAATGCCATGAGAAGAATTGCGATAGGCTCCTAAAGACTTGGTCAAAACATAAGTTTTGAAATGTTAAATGTGGAGAGGTGTAGGGAGGAAATTCCAGAGTTTCCAGTGTTTAAGGCACTGCTACCAATAGTGGATCAATTCAAACCATGCAAATGTAAGAGACCAGAATTGGAGGAGCATTGTGATCTCAGAGAATTGTAATGCTAGAAGAAGCTACTGATTTGGAGATGGTTGATGATGTAGAAGGCTTAGAAATTTAGCTTATTTCTTGGCTTTACAGACACTGATGGATTTTCTGTGTATTTCCAACATTTCATTTTCATTTATTTACATGTCCTTCAGTTCTAGGATGGCCCTTCGTGGTACATGGGAAATGGCCTGGGCACATTTCACAGATATTGCAGTGACTGGGTTTGACATTGTAGCAAAGACTTTGTGTGACCAAATAGGAGCAAAACCAAACCTAAAAAGCAGGCATTTTATTTGTAACATCCTGCCAGACATCTGTTGTTCTCTATATGACTTTCCAAAACAGAATCCTATGCCATTTGGCATAAGTACAAATCAGCAAGGTTAAAGTTAAGATCTCTGGATGGAGGAATGTATTTTCAAGTAGATAAAATTGGATTGCAACCTAAGCAGCTTAATCTTTATTGCTGAGTATGTTTTCAGAAGTTAAGTTTATTCATATAGAAGTAGATAAGTTTTAACATTTTTAATTGAGTTAGTTTGGTAAATAATGAATTGAACAGTGAGTCAAATTTGTTTTCTAAAGTTACCTAATGTTAAACCATTTCAGACTCTGCTTCTGAGTAATTCATTTATTTTGATCAGTTATGATTCAGGTCAACCTTTCCTTTTCTTCAAACCTTTCCAAATTCCACAAGATAATAGATAACATCTGGCATCAGTGGATAGAGAGACAAAGGAGTTTTAAAACTTTCTTTGTTGGCCTCATCTGAATATTGTTCTATAATGGGCTGAGCAAGAAAGTACAGCTTTAACCACAGCAACATGGCCAGGAATCTAGGTACCTTAGTCTTGCTTGCATTTGTGTGAATACTTTCACCACACAAACTGCAGCTTTTTGTAAAGGTTCATCATTAACACCTTAATAAAAATGACACTTGCCAATGATACTCAGTTCCAAGAATAAAAAAATTGCAGACATTTTACTCATTGATTTATCTCACTCTTTGAATTGTGTGTACCTTGAGTTTGGAAGTAGTATATGTTGGTTAGATACTGTGGTTGATTTTGGGGGTGTGGTGGTATGTGGAACATTGGGCAATGTAGGTGTTGGAGGTTGTTGGAATGTGGATGGTAGTGGGAATGATTGGGTAGTAGGTGTGTAGGTGGGATTGGGTTGTGTGAGTATGATTGGGCATGGTGGTAGTGGGGATGGTTGAGTAAATGGGGGAATATGAATAGGTATATAATGGTGGAGGTGGGATTGGGGAGTGGGAAGTTGGTGGGAATGAGGTGTAATTTGGGGGTGTAATGGGGTAGAGAGAGATTGGGGAGGTGTGGCTACATAGTGAGAGTAGTCACCATGGAGGATGGTTAGGTTGTGACATATAATTAAAAGCAGTGTAGTGGGAGTAACATTAGACACACTGCTGCTTGAATTGAGTTTCCCAAGGATAATGTTTCATCCACCATGTCATTCGTGGTTCAAGTGAATGTTGACAAGATGACAGTTAGTTAAACACACTGAATTTGTGATGCTCTGCATTAAACCTGTTCAAAACTCTTGTTTTTTTCTGACAAATTAATTCCAATGTGTTATCTAAGACCTTTCAGAGAGCCTTGATAAGTGGAGTTTTTCAAACAAGTCTTTTTTTTTATTTCTAGCAACAGCAGGAAGGAATGTTCCTTAACAGTCGTACATCTATACAAACAGCCATAGATTACAAAAGGGTGTGTCGATATTTTTCCAAGTAGTAAATGTTCTTGTTAAAACAATGTCTATTTTCAACCACTGATAATGTTGTCTTGCAAAGGAAATGGGAGATATGAGGATCATAAGTCGCCAGCAATTGAGGGAGGGGGAGGGGGTGGAGGCTTGTATCATCCTGTTATGGTCTTTCATAGATGTTATCCTTTCTTTGTCAGTGAAAGACTTGAAGTTTAAAGGGAAATCTTCCTATTCTGGGTGTTTTTATATCATTCCTAATGGGCAGATTTTTAAGTGGATTCTTAGTAATTCCTTTAACAACACAGTTAAATTTGAACTGTGAGATTAGAGAGGTTGTGTTGATGATAAGTGATTCTCTTCTGGGATGATGAACAGTGCACAGTTCCAGCAATCCAGCCTTGGTGTCAGTGGAAACCGTGACACCACCAAACATCTTTTCATTTCCACCATAATTCTTTGTCATGAACTATTCAGTTTTGCAGTTTGTAAGAATTTCACTTACATTTCTGGAGCTCTATTTTTCAGTGTAACTGTCTTTTGTTTGTTGACTGTGAAACCCCCATCACTGATTATTATGGGTGAGATATTCAAGAACCATATTCACTTTCATACCACAGAAAGAATGATTAGCTTTGAACATTTTGTTACTTTTCAAGCTTCTATTTTCAGTCATATCTTTTAATGGCTATCGCCATTAAAAATTTTTAAGTTACTAGCCCTAATATTGCACTCGTCTGTAAATAGAGGTCCAGGTTACTATAAATGCAAGCAGAATGGGAAAGACAACATTTGATTACTAGTTTGTGCTGATTTTTCTCTCAATTGTTGCTGTAGTACATCCTATGCCCTTGAAAGAAATAAATTAATCCATCAAGTGCCCTTCACCATCTCAAGACTTCCCAAGTACCAATTAAGTATATTTGAAGTACTGTATAGTCATCATTGTAACACTAGAAGCACAACAGCCAATTGGTTTGGGAGAAAGAAACAATCTGCCAGTATTTTCAAACCATGACTCCTGTCGAAAAGGTTGAGGTGGTGTGGGGGCATGGAGGGTGGTTGGTTAGTGGTCTATAATTAAAAACAGAGAAACTCTTTATGTACTGTCCACACTAGATGCACCGCTGCTCAAGTTGAGCTTCTCATAGATTGTTTATTTGTTGATGTCTGATGAGCACAAGGCTATCTCCTTTGTAATATTCACGTCATAACGGTTTGGTCATATCTGCTGCTTGGACCACAAGTGGTCCATCAGTGTTTCCATTTACTTACATGCACATCTTGGTATCCTGTTTGAGAATTTAATTCTTGTTTAGACAATAGAACCAAACGCTGCTCCTTCTAAATCGTCAGACCTGAAAAATTCAAAGATGGAGTAAGAAATATTTCTCTGGAACTTTGTTGACCTCAAAAAGCTCCAAAAGTGCATTACAACTACACCATGAAATGCTTTTCAGAAGTGTAGTCGCTGTGTGATGCCAATTTATGCATAACAAGATCCCATGAGCAACAGTTGAATAAGTTACCACATAATTCGATTGAAAGATAAATATTGACCGAAACACGTGCTAATCTGCATAGTTAGTGCCAGATAGTTCCTGCACTGCCCCAGGATAAATGGAAAACTTGAATATGGAAAATAGAGCTTCAGAAAGCAGTTCTGAGGCTTCTTAATAATTGTGAATGTAATGGGCAATGCAACAGGGAAGGGAAATTACAGAGGGGTCCGTCGACAAGTGAAAGCATTTTAAATATAAGTCATTGAAGGATGGGAAGTCAGTAAAAGTCCCTGAAAATACCTGGACAAGGTAAGAATTAAAAGGCAGAGACCTGAGTTTATAGGAGGTTGGTGCAGGGGTTGGAGGGGTTGTTTCAGGGTATGATGATGACAAGTTTCAACAGCATAGTGGATGGAGGTGGGGCAAAGCAGTCTCGTAGTCTTCACAATGGACCGGATGTGGGGATAACTGGTCAGCTCAGGATCAAGTGTGATACTCAGAAATTATGGGTGATTAATTTATTAGCAATTCTTTAATCTTTGCTCAGCAAGATATATTGTCAAGACTTTTCGTTTTAATTTAATTTAAAATATGACCATCTCTAATACATACTGGTTACTTTTGTTTCTTTAGGTAGGTTAGTTATTGCTACTTACATTCTTGCTACAGAAAACTTTGAAACTGTAAGCAAAAGTTGAATTCTCAAACTATCTATCATTCTCTGCCTGACCTAATTCAGTATGGGGAAAGCAGTTAACAGCTGAAGTTTAGATCCTTAGTGTTATTTTGCATGAGGCACAGCAAAGTAAGTACTTCAGCAGATGTTTTGTGGCCAAGTTTTTTCAAAATATGGGCCATGCAAAAATACTTAATATGTAACAGTCTGCAGGAATGTGAAACTTAGGACAGGGCGTAAACAACATCAACTTCCCTCCACATCCCACTGTCACTAACTATCCCAAAATGTTCCTGGAATCTCGGAGCTCATCTTTCTTGCTGTACTCAGCATGTTGCATTCAGAAGGCTTTTACTAAGGTTAGCCTGTTAGGATTCAGTGGTACAAGATTTGTAGCAGAGTGCACATTGTTAAAAGACTCTATTGGGAGCTTTTTACTGTAAGTTTAAAGAAGGTTTGCTATCTATATATCTCATAGGACCTGTCTAGGTGCAATTCACATTAGGTTCAGGTTGTTCATACTGAATCCAAATCAGTTGCTCCTATACTTTTCAGAGTTTTGGGCAAACCTATAGCAAGCACCTCAGTATACTGAAGTTGTATGACCAGCTGTGCCTGCATAAGATACCAGTAGCAAGAAAGGACAAGCAGTGACCTCTACCAAGTCAATATGTCCAGCATTCCTGATGAAGGGCTTTTGCCCGAAACATCGATTCTCCTGCTCGTTGGACGCTGCCTGACCTGCTGTGCTTTTCTAGCACCACATCTCGACTCTAATCTCCAGCATCTGCAGTCCTCACTTTCGCCTATTTTCCAGATGAACTCTGATTGCCTCTCCCATATGTACTTAGCAACAATTGGACTTGCTGACACAGAAGGAGCCTTGTAGTACAATGGTTGTGTCCCTATCTCTGGGTCAGGACATTAGGGTTGAAGTCCCACTTGCCATGGAGGTGTGTCATAATGTATTCAAATAGGGCAATTAAAAGTATTTTTTTATGAAACCTAGAATGAGAGCATGTGTATTGCACTGTGAACGACTCAATTAGCACCCTTACACTGAACAGTGATAGTAAATAAGCTTTAAAATTGAAATGTTCTTCAAAGTTATTGTGTCTATCATTAATAGAGAAATAAATCAATATCGTCCAATCTCAATTTAAAAAGTAAGTAAATTCCTCATCTAGGAATAGCAGAAGCAAGTTATTCTCTAATTTATTTTTATTTTTGAATGCATAGGCAATTTATTTAAATGCACACACTATAATTTAAAGGGGCTGACTTGATCATGGCCTGATTGGAAAGTTTTTGGGTTGCTGCATGGCCTCACAGTTCGAAAGGAAAATTAATCAATTATCATCTCAGGATAAATTGTTGATTCATATCAAAGACTGCAACTGGAGAATTTTTTTGTTTGAAAGAAATGGAATCCCACATGCTTAAAAATACAGTCACTGCATTGGAGATCAATGTGACATTTTTTATATACAGTCAATTAACGTTTTTCATCCAGTCTCTACAGTGTGGAAACAGGCCATTCAACCCAACAAGTACATACCAACCCTCTGAAGAGCATCCCACCCAGACCCATCCCCCACCCAGTATTTCCCATGGCTAGCCCATCTTCACTATGGGCAATCCACCTAACCTGCACATCTTTGGACTGTGGGAGGAAACCAGAACACCCAGAGGAAACCCATGCAGTCATGGGGAGAATGTGCAAACTCCACACAGACCGTCGCCTGAGGGTAGAATCGAACCTGGGTCCCTGGCGCTGAGGCAGCAGTACTAACCACTGAGCCACCATGTTTTGATATGTGTTTGGATCACAAGGTGTGATGGCAGGGTTGTAATCACAGATGATAAGATAGCAAAGATCTTCCTTCTCAATGGTAGAAATGAAAAATTGAAAGATATTTTTGAGATACTTGCACCTGAGCAAAGTATTTGATTTTAATTCACTCATGGGATGTAGTCATTGCTATTTGTACCAGTATTCATTACCCATCCATAATGGCCCTTGACTATTATGATATCTCAACCAAAAATGCAGTAACAACCTGCTTCATGCCAAAGAAAAATATAATACACAAATCAGAAAGTGATGGGGATACTCAGCTGGTCTAGCAGCATCTGTAGAGATAAAAACAGTTAATTTTTCAAGTCTAGAGCTAAAGGAAGCTGGCAAATGGTGCTATTTTTGCTGATTACGGGGTTGGGGGATAGGAATGAGTTGAATAGATGAAAATGGTGGCCAGACAGAGAGAGAGAGAAGAAAAGGGAAGCAGACAAAAGGATTGCAGTTGATAAGGCAGGAGACAGATAAATGCTGAACTGATGCTAACAGGAAGTGTGAGTAGTTGAATCCATGTTGGCTGTGCTGGGAACAACCCATATAGCACAGGATCTGGAAGTGAGGCAGGTGGATAATGAACACGAACAGAGGTGTTCACACTGTGAAATTGTTAAACTCAAAAGTTGAGCCCTGAGGTTTGTAAGATACTGAGTTGGAAGATGTGGTGGTGTCCTTGAGACTTGCGTTGAGCTTCACTGGAACACTAAAATTGGCCTGAGACAGAAATGTTGGCGTGGGAACATCATGGTATGATGAAGTGGCAGGCAACTGGAAGTTTGAGGTCATTTTTTACAGATGGAGCAGAGGTATGCCGCAAAGCAGGAACCCAGTCTGCATTTCATCTCCCCAGTATGGAGGAAACCACTTTATGAGCAGCAATTACAGTAGACCAGATTGAATGCAGTGCAGGTAAAACATGGCTTTGCTTGAAAGATGTGCCTTGGGATTGGATAATATAGAGGGAGGAGGTAAATGAGTACGTGTTACACCTTCTGCAATTGTTTGTATGCGTCTGTGCTGTGAGGTTATAAGGAGGTGTTGGAAGTGAAGGAGGAGTGGAACAGGATGTCCTGGAGGGAAGGTTCCTGCGGAAGACTGTCAGGAGAATGTGACTAGTGATGGCATCCTGATGAAGCTGGTGGAAATGGAAGCTTATGATCCTTTGAATGCGGAGGTTGATGAGGTGAATAATGAGGCCAAGGGGGTCCCTTTTTTGTGGAATGGAAAGAATGGGGTGAGGGCAACAGTGTGGGAAAAAGCAGCAAATTCTCAGTTTTGTTTTACTACAATATGCAAATCAATTTACTTCTGTTGGATTAAATAAGCAGCAAACAAAACGGTTGAACAATACTGAACATGATTGTCTCTCTTTCTCTCTCTCTCTCATCAACTATGCTGAAAAGTATTTGAGAAAGGCAAAAAAAATGGGCAGAGCTACTGGAGTTAGCAAGATTGCTTTCACTTTCGCAGTCTGAAAATTCTGAAGTTGAATCTGCCATCAGTAACTGTTAACACTCTGAGTTCAGCTCCTGTGAATACTGTTAAACATACAAGTGCCAGGAAATCCACCGCAAAGCAACAATAGCAGTCTCACAAGCAGAGTTGCGACTTCTCCAAAGAATTTTTCCACTGTGAGGTTGCTTATGTGCTTGGCAAAGCAGTTAAAGTTTGTGGAAAACTCGACAACTTTGCTTGTGTTCATTTCTCATCAGCAAAATCAACTGCTATAACAATCACCAGCAGAATCATGGCATGTATATAAAATGTGCGAGTGATCTTTAGTTATTCAGGCATAGATTCTGTCATTGATACTGGAGCATCTGTCGATATCATGTAAGACAATTATCGATAAACTTCAGGACAACTGTGCAACACTGCGGTCACAGTCTAAGAATATGGGGTAGGCTGTTTTGAATTGAGATGAAGAGAAATGTCTTTACACAAAGAATTGTGAGTGTGTGTAATTCTCTGCCACAGAGTGCAGTTAAGGCAAAACATTAAGAGTTTTCAAGAAGGAACTGGATATAGTTCTTTGAGCTAAAGGAATCAAAAGGTATGGGAAGAAAGCAGGAACAGAATACTGAGCTGAATGATCAGCCAAGAAGGATTACACCCAAAATGTCGACTTCTCCACCTCCTGATGCTGCCTGGCTTACTGCGTTCTCCCAGCCTTCTTCTTGTCTACCTTGGATTCCAGCATCTGCAGTTTTTTTTTCGTTTCTGAAGAGCAGACTCAAGGGCCAAATCCCTACTGTGACTCCAATTTTCTATGTTTCTATGAACACATAGAAACATATTAGTGAGGAACCGAAATACTCCGTTTGAGGCCTCCAGCTTGCTCCAATAAAATTATGGTTTATCTGTTTAAGTTCCACAATCCTATCTGCTCCCAATAGCCTATCATTTGCTTGCCTAACAAGAATCAATCTACCTCTGTCTTAAAAATATTCAATTACTCCTCCACCCCAGCCATTCAAAGCAGAGAGCTCCAAACTCTTACAGCCCTCTGAGAGAAAAAGTTTTTCCCTCATTGCTGTCCTGAAAGGGCAACCTCTTTTTTTAAAATATACTTTCTATAAGTGGACATACCCATGAAAGGAACTGTTCTTTCCATGTCCACTCTGTAACGACCCTTTAGGATCTTATATATTTAAATCAAGTCATTCCTCTAAACTCCAGGAGATACAAGACCAGCTTTTCCAATGTTGGGTTGAATAGCCTGTTCCAACTGTAGAAATTTGATGAAAAAAGTTAATTGATTGTGTATAAAAAATGTCATATTGATCTCCAATGTAATGATTGCATATCTGCTCTTTCCAGGTATCAATCTAGCAAACTTCCTCTGAACCACCGTAATGCATTTATGTGCTTCCTTACATAAGGAGACCAAAACTATGTGGCACTAAGCAAATTGTCTTCAGGCTCTGATGGACTTCAGCCAAAGGTCTTAAATGAGACGGTAATGGAGCTATAGATGCATTGGTTTAATTTTCCAAAGGAGCAAAGAAGGAAATAACACTTCTATTTAAGAAGGAAGGCTAGGTAGAAAACAGGAAACTGTAGGCCAGTTTACTTGATGACTGTCATGGGTAATAGTCAAGAGTGTGGTGCTAGAGAAACCTAGCAGGTTGGGCAGCATCCGAGGAGCAGGAGAATCAAAGTTTCGGGCATAAGCCCTTCATCGGGAATACTAGAATCAGTTATTATGGAGGTTATAACTGGCCACTGGAGATGCGATCTCACTAATGCATTATATAATTGAGCCATAACTTCTTTACATTTGTGTTCAACCCCTCTCATTATAAAAGATAAGCATTACTTAGCCTTCTTGATTGCTTGCTGTACCCATATACTACATTTTTGTGACTCGTGCTCGTGAACACCGAGATCACTGTGCACCTTGGAATTCTCCAGTTGTTCTCCATCTAAGTAATGTTCTGCTATTTTATGCTTCTTGTCGAAGTAAACAAATTCACATTTTTGCACATTATACTCTGTCTATAAACTCCTTATGTCCAAACTCCCCTATCTAGCTTTATGTCATTTGCAAATTTAGCTACCATGCTAAATACTCCCTCATCTAGGTCATTGTTAGAATTTGTAAAAACCTGACTCAGCAACACAGACCCCTGCAGGACTCCACTCATCACACCCTGCCAAACAGAAAAGGACCATCTATGCATAATCTCTGTTTTCTACCAGCCAGCCAATCTACTAATGCGTTACCTCCTACACATGGGTTCTCACTTTGTGCAATAACCTTTTGCATGGCACCTTGTCAATGCCTTCTGGAAATCTATGTTCAGTATAATGTCTCCTTTATCCACAGCACATGTTGATCCTTCAAAAAGCTCCAATAAATTGGTTCAACATGATATCCCTTTCACGACACCATGCTGACTCTTTCTGATTTATCTTGGGTTTTTCCAAGTGTCCAGTTATAACCTCCATAATAATCAATTCTGGTATATTACCTATGAGAGTCATCAAGTGAACTAGCCTGAAGTTTCTTGTTTTCTACCTAGCCTTGCTTCTTAAACAGAAGTTATATTTCCTTCTTTGCTCCTTTCCAGTCTGATGAACCTATTACCTTCCAGTGAGCCTTGGAAAATTAACACCAACACATCATTACCTCCTTAATCATCTCTTTAAGACCTTCGGATGAAGTCCATTAGGGCCTAAAGACTTGTCAAGCACAACTCCCATCAGTTTGCTTAGTACCACTCGTGATTGTAATTTCACCAAGTTTCTCTCTCCTTTCCACCTCTTGATTTATAACTATGAAATATTTTTTCATCCTCTGTAGTCAAGGAAGAAGCAAAATTTGTTCATTTCATACATTCATTCCTTATTATCGGCTAATAACCTTCAAATCTCACTCTCCAGAAGGGCAACACCTACTTACTCTTTTCCTTTCTAACTGTCTGTAGAAACTCTTGCTATCTAGATTTAGTAGCTAGCTTCTTCTCATACTCTTAATTTCTTCTGATTTAATATTTTAGCTGTTCTCTCTGTTCTCTATATTCTGCTCAGTCATCTGACCTGCCATTCATTTTTTGTGCAATTATATGATTTTTCTTTAGTTTGATGCTTTTTAAAAGTTCTTTAATTCACCATGGATGATGTTCGAAGTTTTATTTGTGGTAGAAGTATATGTACAGCTATTCAGAGTATTCATAAATATCCCCTTAAATTCCTGTCACTGATTCTCTATGGCCTGTCTCCTTGCTTTGTATCCCAGTTTATTTCAGCCAGCTTAGTTGTCATGCCTACGTAGCTGCACATCTGCGAATAGGCTGGATCTGTTTTCGCAGGAGTGTCGGAGGCTGCGGGGTGACGTTATAGAGGTTTATAAAATCATGAGGGGCATGGATAGGGTAAATAGACAAGGTCTTTTCCCTGGGGTGAGTGAGTCCAGAACTAGAGGGCATAGGTTCAGGGTGAGAGGGGAAAAATTAAAAGGTATCTAAGGGGCAACGTTTTCATGCAGAGTGTGGTGTATGTATGGAATGAGATTCCAGAGGAAGTGGTGGAGGCTTGGTTCAATTACTGTATTTAAAAGGCATCTGGAGGGAGGCATCGGGAGGCTGCTGAGCAAGGTGAGGGCCCATGGTGTTCGAGGTGAGCTGCTGGGATGGATTGAGGATTGGCTGTCTAACAGAAGGCAGAGAGTTGGGATAAAAGGTTCTTTTTCAGAATGGCAGCCGGTGACGAGCGGTGTCCCGCAGGGTTCGGTGCTGGGGCCACAGCTGTTCGCATTATATATTAATGATTTGGATGAGGGAACCGGGGGCATTCTAGCGAAATTTGCCGATGATACGAAGTTAGGTGGACAGGCAGGTAGTACTGAGGAAGTGGGGAGGCTACAGAAGGATCTAGACAGGTTGGGAGAGTGGCCCAGGAAATGGCTGATGGAATTTAACGTGAGCAAGTGCGAGGTCTTGCACTTTGGCAAAAAGAATAAAAGCACAGACTACTTTCTAAATGGTGAGAAAATTAATAAAGCCAAAGCACAAAGGGATCTGGGAATGCTAGTCGAGGATTCTCTAAAGGTAAACATGCAGGTTGAGTCCATGATTAAGAAAGCGAATGCAATGTTGTCTCTTATCTCAAGAGGGTTGGAATATAAAAGCAGAGATGTACTACTAAGACTTTATAAACCTCTGGTTAGGCCCCATTTGGAGTACTATGTCCAGTTTTGGTCCCCACACCTCAGGAAGGACATACTGGCACAGGAACGTGTCCAGCGGAGATTCACACGGATGATCCCTGGAATGACAGGTCTAACATATGAGGAACGGCTGAGGATACTGGGATTGTATTCGTTGGAGTTTAGAAGATTAAGGGGAGACTTAATAGAGACGTACAAAATAATACATGGCTTGGAAAAGGTGGATGCTAGGAAATTGTTTCAGTTAAACGAGGAGACTAGGACCCGTGGACACAGCCTTAGAATTAGAGGGGGTCATTTCAGAACAGAAATGCGGAGACATTTCTTCAGCCAGAAAGTGGTGGGCCTGTGGAATCCATTGCCACGGAGTGCAGTGGAAGCCGGGACGCTAAATGTCTTCAAGGCCGAGATTGATAGATTCTTGTTGTCTAGAGGAATTAAGGGCTACGGGGAGAACGCTGGTAAGTGGAGCTGAAATGCGCATCAGCCATGATTGAATGGCGGAGTGGACTCGATGGGCCGAATGGCCTTACCTCCACTCCTATGTCTTATGGTCTTATGGTCTTATGGATGGGTATATGAATGTGAAGGGTTTAGAAGGGCCAAGTGCTGGCAAATGGGACTAGATTAATTGAGGATATCTGGTTGGCATGGATGAATTGGACCAAAGGGTCTGTTTCCATGCTGTACATCTCTATGACTCCATGACTCTATGAGCATTTTCCATACAATAGAGACAAACCACTGAATATTCTCAGGATTATTGGAACATCAGGATCATTCTAAGGCACTAGAACGAATGTTGTATTTGATACCATGTCCGCACATAGTAACAGATCCATACATAATTGTACCAATAACATTCTTGAATTGTCTGCTGATCGTTTCACTGCTATTGACATGCTGGAAATGTTACATGGAAGTTGACTTAGACGCTAAAGTGCCCACAGTTGTACATCAACAGCAATACGTTCTTTCTTATGTCAGAAAGCAGAAGAGGAACTTCAATGATTACTTATCTTTACATTATTGAGCAAGTTGAGACCAAACCTACATACAAGTTATGAAGAAACCCATGAGTGATAACCAAGTTTGAATCTGCATTCATATATAAAATCACCAAACCAACCCATGTATTGGGAAATACATTTGACATCAGTAATTGATTATTTCATTCACAAAATGAATGCGGCTGTATTTGACGTCAGTGGAGACTACCATTAAATTTGAGTTTGCAGAAGAATTGCACTGTTTTACAGTATTCTTCACTCACTTTTTGATACAAGGTGCAACTCAGTAATTGCGGTATTTCAGCACTTATCTTCCTGAGCTTCTCCATGGGCCTATTAATCAATGTACATGATTGACATGTATATAGTGAAATGTGAAATTTAAGCAGATAAAAGTGCTTGTGAAACAGGATGGTCATGCTAAAAAGTAAACAATATCTCAGAAAAATCAATGACCACTGGTTTGCAAATCACACAAAACACATCTTTCTTCAGTTCTTAAAAGCATTGAAAACACCATTTGTAAGCATTGCATTTGAATCTGACATTTTATTGTTTAATCACTGAGTAGCTTGCAAGGGCTATTTCATGGGTGTTTGAGTGCCAATTACATTGCTGTGGGTCTGATGTCAAATATAGGCCAGACCAGGTAAGGACAGCAGAATGTCTTCCCTGAAGGAGATTAGTTAATCAGATGGATTCTTATGATAATCAACAATACTTTTGTTGGCTTTAATACTGAAATATTTAAGGTTTATTTGTTTGAATTGAAAATCCACCAGCTCAGTGAAACTTGAACTGTTGTGCACAGAACATTAGCTTGGGCCTCTGGGTCAATTGTCCAGTGATTACCCAAACTGTATTACTTGTTTTACCAACCATTAATATCTTAAGTGAAAAAACATAAGTTAAATGAGACTAGTGAGATCAGTTCTGAAAATGAATCATATTGGACTCCTCAATTGACCCTGTCAGACTTGGCAAGTTTTTTCAGCACTTTCAATTTTCATTGTATTAAATGAGACTACACCGGATGTCAAATGATATTCTACTCATGAGAGAAAATATCCATCATATTGTAATGATTATGTTACAAAGTAAACTGTTTTCTGTTGGTGAACAAGCCTTCTATCTGAAACAAACAGAAAGTGCTGGAGAAATTCAACAGGTTTGGCAGCATCTGTAGAGAGAAAACAAGAATTAATGTTTCAAGTCCAGTGACCCTTTGTCAGCGTCTTTTATCTCACTGTCGCTGACTGAATACATTGTTAAATTAGTACAAAATTTTATATTTGTATTGGTGTTACTGATGAAACTGAATGTTTACATTTGAGGTAACAGCTTTGGAAATAAACCATTGAAATACGCTACAATAACAGAATTTGTTGGAGAATGCCAGGAGGCCTGGCAGCATCTATGGAAAAAAAGCAGAGTTAACATTTCAGGTCCAGTGACCCTTCTTCAGAATTCATTATATTGATCTATGTTATATCAACTCACTTAGTAAAAAGAAGAGTGTAGTGCATTTTATTCACTTAAGACTACCATATACATATAACAGCAGATAGAGTCTGAGTAAAATAAAGCAATCCATGTTTTAACAACACATACAACATGGATTCAATGCATCTTCTTGAATTCTCAAGAACTTTAGATTTATATTTCAAATACAAAAACAAGACTCCCACTGACCAATGTGTGTACCAATCGCCCTCAAAAATGAACTTAAATTGAATGTTCAACCTTTCCAGTAACACTTTTACATATGCAAAATTTTGTGTGCTAATGTGAGGCCATTGTGAGTGTGAAGGGGAATGCACCTACTGTGAGCCCGTTGAATGCATCAGGGGGATTAGTATACTGTGTATTGTCAGTGAGAACTCAGTGCATGTGTCAGGGAAATTGGCTGATATTGTTACTGTGAAACCTGTGTGTGTTTCAGGTGTGGTGCATCTGTCAATGTTAGCCCCCACATGCCTCAGGGAGACTGGATCTCCTGTCCCACTCAGCACTTTTCATCAAGGACTGGTTCTTTTTTTTTGCTTTTTCTCTCCTTCCTCTATATTGATGTTGCAATTGTACATGTTTGTTGTGGGCAATTTTAGGTCTTCATTGGCCAAACCTCAAAGCCACTTACTAATTCAGCACGTTTGATCTTTCGCAAATAACTGGGTTGCACAGATGGAGCAACACCCTAACATTACATCACATAGCTATTTCCATCTACATCTAGTGAATCTCTGGCCAAAATCACAACTTTTTCAATCTCATGAAGCATTATAAATATTCCAAAGTAAATATTCCTTTCTTGCATGACATATTGTGTGTCAAATATAATATGTATATCATTCAAGAATTCTGCTTTGATCCATTCAGATTTCCAATTCTCTATTGGGTAAATCACCCTACCAGATAAAAAGTCTTTCTTTACTCATGACCGAGGGGCTTGTTTATGGAACAACCAAAATCCCACGGGGATGGTGTTAAAGGTCAGCAGTTTTCTGCATAAAATAAGCAGAGAGTGATGTCAGATTACTCAAATTGCATGCAGGAAAGCTAAATTTAAACTTTAATGTACACTGGCTTTATCATTGCCTTGCGTTGTCTGGACTGCTGCTTTTAATGGTAATATGTTTGTTAGAAATGAACATAGTACACAATGAACAATTCTTGCACAGAACTCTGATAAAAGACACACTTTGTTGAATCTTTCATTTTATAAAAACTTTTTTGATTAAATTTGTAAACAAAAACATTACAAAAGCACTTAAATTTGAATATTACGAGGACTTGCAAGAAAATTCAGTATGTACGATTAGAACAGTCTCCATATTTATCTAATATATTCCACATACAGTACGCAGCCTGAGGGCAAAAGTTTCAAATTACTAATCACAAATAATGCAATAGATATGAAAAGTGGACTCTTATAGGGGTCTGACTGACATGGACTATAGTGAGATTTGTAGCAGAATCTGCTAGAAATACAACAAGGCCTATCTCGTTGTCTGGGTGCAACTTTCTGCCTCTTTTTTACATCTGCTGACCATCAATGTGAGTTTCTCACTAGGAGTGGTGAGCTCCCTGTTAAGGGGGATTATTGTTTGTTCAACATCTTATTAATTGCCCATCTCACCTCATTAATATGCAGCTTATCTTACCAAACACACCAAACCAGCTAGATGTCAAGAATCCGCGACATGGAAGTCAGAGCAGGTACCTGGCAACGTCAGCTCACTGCTGACTGAAAAAAGCCTCTATATCGGTCAGCACACAGCGGCATCTCAGGGTATGAACCATGGGCACTGCACACACCCCTTGGCCACAGACATTGGTACCTGATATTTGCACACCCTTCAGGATTTTTAAGGAACCTTTCTAATCCACATTGAGCACACTTAGGAAGCACGGATCTGCATTGCAGGATAGACCAGAACCTGGCATTGAAGGTTGTCTGCAAGGACACTTTGAGCACAGAGACAAGTACCCAATCTAAGGATTGGACAGGCTGCAACTCAGCTGCTTGATTGCTCTCTTAGTGTAGTCCAGCAACCAGGCAGCTTGTCTTGCTGGTCAGCAGTCCTCAAGCAACAGGACACACAATTTGCAGCATGGCAGTGTACTATGTCAATCTCACATCTAATGCATGTGCCAGCAGCTCATGCAACAAACACACTGCAGCAAAAAAATTAGCCATATCTCAATGTCTTAAGGGAGTAAAGCTCACAAAGTCTATGGAGGCATCCATCAATCAGGGGCTCCCAGTACAGTAAATCAAGGGCAGCCTTCCATACCAGTTCAGGAGACTAGCCAGTCAGACATTAGTCAGAGTGTTCTCAGTCAAGGGTCTGTGCCCCTGTAGCATTGGAAAGACAGGTGCAATAAGTCCTCTAAGCCCAAAATGACCATCTTGTAGAATAAATGTAACACAGTCGAGGATATATATAGGTGTCATCAGGCGTCAAGGGGAGTAAGCAGAAATGGAAGTGGAGGACGCAACTTCCTTTGGTGTTCCCTAAAAGGAGATTTCTGAGCGGCCTGTGTGTGGTTCCTCCCATAAGTTGTGTGTCTCCTGTGGTTTCTTCTCCAGGTGGAATCCTCTTGTCATGTGACCAATGACGAGTGTGATGGAATGAAGATTTTTGGGCTCTTCCAGCTGTCTCTGAGGGTGCTGGAACTGGATGTCCATGGCAGCCATCAACTAATCCATGAAGGCAGCCAGACAATTGCATGCTTGAGGCAGCTATAGTGTAGCTGCACTCGTACAGCCTCTGAGCTATGAGGATCATTGCCTCCCACATACCTGTCTGCTGTTCCTGTTCCACTCTGTGCATATGGACAAAGTCCCTGATTGCTGTTCTTTGGCAATCCTCTGAGAAGAAGATGCCTTCCTCTCCACCACCCCTTCAGGTCCATGTTGGAGAATTGCAGCACCATCTTCCCCTTGGGGCTAGAATTGGACAAGAAGGATGGTATGGGGCAGAGTAGGTACTTCATGAGGTAAGTTTGGCAAAATATGGTGAGAGGTTTTGCAAGAACTTGCAACAAACCTCCAATAACTCAACATAACTGACATTTAGCTAAAAAATGTAATATTCAGCACAAAGTTCTCTAAACAACATGGTTCACTCTGGTGTGCCTCAGTACACTTTCAGTACTCTTGATTTGCAACATGCATTCTTTGTGAGGCAAGCAGCCCAAGGGATATTATAATTCTCATTCACTTGGTATACTAGAGCTGAAAGTTCCTAGGCAGTGACCTTTCTCCATTGTACCTCTGTGGCACCTGTCCCAAAGTTTAGTGCATCGCTCAGCATGTAGCCCAGGATCTTGGAAGATGCAAGTCTGCAACACTCAGTGGAGGACAACTCCATGCACTGGACAAGCAACAATCTTCAGACAGACCAAAGAGTGCATTTCACCAAGTTGATGGTTCTGTAGGCACAGTTGACGCTCATGTGAATATCTGGGAACAGCTCATAGAGCTTAGAATCCTGTGTCATTCAGTTGCTCAGGATTAACCTCAACAAAAACTATTGTACATCTTTTCAGACCTCTTTTGCAAAGTCTTAAACCACAAAGAGGTGGACAAAAGTCTCTTGCCTGTCATACCCACCTCATGGGTAATATTCAGAAAGGGTGAGACCATGAGTATAGCATCTGTTAGGAAGGGCTTTTCTCATGAACAGCCAAACTGAACCTTTGTGTTTTTTAAATAAGTTCTGGTGATGAGATATTTGTCAAAGTTTTTCATGTTATACCATTGGGAAAATTTGTCAGAAATACCAAAGTTAAGGGAAAATACATTTCTGAGAGGAGTGCTGATTGGTTGACAAATGGACTCTGATTCATAGAGCTTTTGCCATGAAGAATGCACTGACAAAGAGGATTGATGAGGGCAGAGCGGTAGACTTGATCTATATGGACTTCAGTAAGACATTTGACAAGAGTCCCCATGGGAGATTGGTTAGCAAGGTTAAATCTCATGGAATGCAGGGAGAACTAGCCATTTCGATGCAGAACTGGCTCAAAGGCAGAAGACAGAGGGGGTGATGGAGGGTTGTTTTTCAGACTGGAGGCCTGTGACCAGTGGAGTGCCACAAGGATCGGTGCTGGGTCCACTACTTTTTGTCATTTATATAAATTATTTGGATGTGAGCATAATAAATATAGTTAGTAAGTTTGCAGATGACGCCAAAATTGGAGGTATAGTTGACAGCAAAGAAGGTTACCTCAGATTACAACTGGATCATGATCAGATGAGCCAATGGGCTGAGAGGTGGATGGAGTTTAATTCAGATAAATGCAAGATGCTGCATTTTGGGAAAGCAAATCTTAGAATCATATAGTCATAGAGATGTACAGCATGGAAACAGACCCTTCAGTACATCTCGTCCATGCTGATCAGTTATCCCAACCCAGTCTAGTCCCACCTGCTAGCAAGAGGTCATTGTCCACATTGGAACCAACGATATAAGAAGGGAATAGGTTGAGATTCTGAAGGGTGAATACAGAGAGTTAGGCAGGAATTTCAAAAGGAGGTCCTCAAGAGTAGTAATATCTGGATTACTCCCAATGCTACGAGCTAGTGAGGGCAGGAATAGGAGGATAGAGCAGATGAATACATGGCTGAGGAGCTGGTGTATGGGCGAACGATTCACATTTTTGGATTATTGGAATCTCTTTTGGGGTAGAAGTGACCTGTACCAGAAGGATGGATTGCACCTAAATAGGAAGGGGACTAATATACTGGCAGGGAGATTTACAAGAGCTGCTTGGGAGGATTTAAACTAATAAGGTAGGGCGGGGCGAGATAGTAAGGAAAGAGATCAACCTGAGACTGGTGCAGTTGAGAACAGAAGAGAGTCAAACAGTCAGGGCAGGCAGGGACAAGGTAGGACTAATAAATTAAACTGCATTTATTTCAATGCAAGGGGCTTAACAGGGAAGGCAGATGAACTCAGGGCATGGTTAGGAACATGGGACTGGGATATCATAGCAATTACAGAAACATGGCTCAGGGATGGACAGGACTGGCAGCTCAATGTTCCAGGATACAAATGCTACAGGAAAGATAGAAAGATAGGCAAGAGAGGAGGGAATGGCATTTCTCAGAAGGGATAGCATTACAGCTGTGCTGAGGGAGGATATTCCTGGAAATACATCCAGGGAAGTTTTTTGGGTGGAACTGAGATTATTGGGATTGTATTATAGACCCCCTAATAGTCATAGGGAAATTGAGAAACAAACTTGTAAGGGGATCTCAGTTATCTATAAGAATAATAGGGTGGTTATGGTAGGGAATTTTAATTTTCCAAACATAGACTGGAACTGCCATAGTGTTAAGCGTTTAGATGGAGAGAAATTTGTTAAGTGTGGACAAGAAATTTTTCTGATTCAGTATGTGGATGTACCTACTAGAGAAGGTGCAAAACTTGACCTAGTCTTGGGAAATAAGGCAGGGCAGGTGACTGAGGTGTCAGTGGGGGAGCACTTTGGGGCCAGCGACCATAATTCTATTAGATTTAAAATAGTGATGGAAAAGGGAAGCCTTCAGAAATGAGATAATGAGAATCCAGAGAAAGTATATTCCTGTTAGGGTGAAAGAAAAGGCAGTTAGGTACAGGGAATGCTGGATGACTAAAGAAATTGAGGTTTGTTTAAGAAAAAGAAGGAAGCATATGTCGGGTATAGACAGGATAGACCGAGTGAATCCTGAGAAGAGTATAGAGGCAGTAGGAGTATACTTAAGAGGGAAATAAGGAGGGCAAAAACGGAAGATGAGATAGCTTTGGCAAATAAAATTAAGGAGAATTCAAAGGGTTTTTGCAAATACATTAAGGACAAGAGGATAACTAGGGAGAGAACAGGGCCCCTCAAAGATCAGCAAGGCGGCCTTTGTGTGGAACCACAGAAAATGGGGGAGATACTAAATGAGTATTGTGCATCAGTATTTACTGAGGAAAAGGATATGGAAGATATAGAGTGTAGGGAAATAGATGGTGACACCTTGAAAATTGTCCATATTACAGAGGAGGAAGTGCTGGATGTCTTGAAATGCTTAAAGGTGGATAAATCCCCAGGACCTGATCAGTTGTACCCTAGAACCCTGTGATAAGATAGAGAGGTGATTGCTGGGCCTCTTGCTGAGATATTTGCATCATCAATAGTCACAGATGAGGTGCCAAAAGACTGGAGGTTGGCTAATGTGATGCCACTGTTTAAGAAGGGTGGTAAAGACAAGTCAGGGAACTACAGACCAGTGAGCCTGACGTTGAAAGTGGGCAAGTTGTTGGAGGGAATCCTGAGGGACAGGATGTACATGTATTTGGAAAGGTAAGGACTGATTGGGGTAGTCAACATGGCTTTGTGTGTGGGAAATCATGTCTCACAAACTTGATTGAGTTTTTTGAAGAAGTAACAAAGAGGTTTGATGAGGGCAGAGCAGTAGATGTGATCTATATGGACTTCAGTAAGGCATTCGACAAGATTCCCCGTGGGAGACTGGTTAGATCTCACAGAATACAGGGAGAACTAGCCATTTGGATACAGAACTGGCTCAACGATAGAAGAGAGTGGTGATGGAGGGTTGTTTTACAGACTGGAGGTCTGTGGCCAGTGGAGTGCCACAAGGATCGGTGCTGAGTCCTCTACATTTTGTCATATATGTAAATGATTTGGATGCGAGTTATAAGAGATACAGTTCATAAGTTTGCAGATGACACCAAAATTTGAGGTATAGTGGACAGCAAAAAATGTTACCTCAGATTACAACAGGATCCTGATCGGATGGGCCAATGGGCTGAGAAGTGGCAGATGAAGTTTCATTCAGATAAATGCAAGGTGCTGCATTTTGGGAAAGCAACTCTTAGCAGGACTTTTACACTTAATCGTAAGGTCCAAGGGAGTGTTGCTGAACAAAGACACCTTGGTGTGCAGGTTCATAGCTCCTTGAAAGTGGAGTCGCAGGTAGATAGTAGATAGGATAGTGAAGAAAATGTTTGGTATGCTTTCCTTTATTGGTCAGAGTATTGAGTACAGGAGTTGGGAGGTCATGTTGCAGCTGTACAGGACATTGGTTAGGCCACTGTTGGAATATTGCGTGCAATTCTGGTCTCCGTCCTATC
>NC_057713.1:101910456-101944077 GCF_004010195.1 Chiloscyllium plagiosum | reverse complement strand
GATGGAGGCTGGTACAATTGCAACATTTAAGAGGCATCTGGATGGGTATATGAATAGGAAGAGTTTGGAGGGATATGGGCCGGGTGCTGGCAGGTGGGACTAGATTGGGTTGGGATATCTGGTCGGCATGGATGGGTTGGACCAAAGAGTCTGTTTCCATGCTGTACATCTCTATGACTCTAGGATTGACTAATTAGATGATTAGTTCTTGCACACAGTAAATAAGCTATAAATTGGAGTTAAAAATCACACAACACCAGGTTATAGTCCATCGGGTGGTTGTGCAGCACTCTGAAAGCTCGTGCTTCCAAATAAACCTGTTGGACTATAACCTGGTGTTGTGTGATTTTTAACTTTGTACACCCCAGTCCAAGTCATAAATTGCAGTGTTTAATCTGTCTGCATTCTTTGTTAGGTGCCAGCAACGTCAAAGTCAAACAGGGGCTTTTCTTAGTTGTTGTGGGCCAATTGTGATTACTGAAGTCACCAGCTCACAATGATAAATATTACATCAGGCTACAGGCAATGCTCACATAAAGTTGAAAGCACTCCGCAGCAGAAAGTGAAACATTTTCAAATAATTTCATTAGAATGGGAGATTCACCCATCAGAAAAATTAGTTTTCATCTTTCCTATTGACCCATTTTAACCATCTTGATTAGATCACCCTCAAACTCCTAAACAAGGGAACCCAAGTAAAGTTCTGAAAGTGTAGTGTGAAAATCAAACTTGAAAACAGTAGAAAATTAAATAACAGACATATGTAATATCACCAAAAAGCACATAATGAAAGAAAGTTCACACTAATTGTAGCAAGTGATTGGCTTGTTTTCATAGCATGTTTAAAAGTGACCAGTTTTGCTTCGAGCTTCTTGAGTTACATCTTCCCACACTTGTATTTAAAAGTGGTAGCTAAGAATTTTATTATATATTATGGAAGTAACATATTTAAGTTCTTAAGTTTGAAGTCTGCTTCTAGTGATTGATGTTCTGTGCAGATGGTAGTTGTGGCATTGATATTTAAAGAAATCCTCCAATCTGCACTTCCAAATTGAGTTGGACCAGAACTCCTGTTATTCAGAGAATCCACCAAAACTCCTCATCACCAGAAATGATCATAAGGTAATATTAGATCAAAAGGGCTGGAGGGAAGGAATTGAAGGTTATAAGGATAAAGACAGACATATATCATGGAGTTCTGTGGTAGCTCACGAACTTCATTCAGTATTTACGTCTCAAATATGACCATCTATAAGGCACAACACTAGACTGGGGGAGGAGGAGGTAGATATAGAAGAGGAATGGAGAGCGTAGGAAGGTTCTCTACAGATTTACGAAGTAGGGAGACAGTCAGTTAGGGTTAAGGAGAGTTTCTAGGGAAGGGGTTCCTGCATGGCACTTAATCCTGTTTCCAAACCATATTAAAGTTCTCTGTACATTTCATATTCAGAATGTATGATAAAGGTTTGAAAAGGTGCAATGTTGAATAAAGTTATACTGCAGCAAGTGAAGTATGCAATGAATGATCATCAGTTTGAAAGCTCTGACAGTCAATTCAAACACAGAGTAGCCCCCCACACACTCAAAGAAAAATGTGTTTGAACTCTTCAAAGGAAACCTGGAAAGTGAATGTGAACAGGTGAAAAGCATTGCTCAAAGCAGCTTTGCTACCGAATATTAATGGTATTAAATCAATGGAAAATCAAGTAGGAATAACATGTAATTGCAAAGCACAAAATATGCAAGCCTAAATTTACAGAGCCTGATGAGAAAACAATGAATTTGAATAACCAATTAATCAAAATCTAGTGCTGTTACGTTTCTAACTTGCATTAAATAAATGTGATGTATTAAGTATTACATCATGAAGAGAGCTGACTAGCTCTCCTCTGGATGTCTCAGAATTGCTTCATATTTGGACAAAGAAGGATAGCTGTGGGTGTTTTAATTTAAGATGGAAGTTATTAAATCTTTACCCTTAGTTGAGTTAATTTAGCTGAACATTTTAGCATGATTTTTAAAAAATCTTCAGGTCAGAAGTCCACAAATATCCCAATGAACTCATTGGAGTGTATTGGAACTACACAACAACAACAACAATTTACATTTATTTAGTACCTTTAGCACAGTAAAACATTCTAAGATGATTCAACAGTGAGTAATAAGATAAAATTTAGTACTGATCCACATAAAGGGATTTTTGGATTGATGACCGATAGTTAGGTGAAAGAATTAACTTTTAAGGAAAGTCTTTCAGACAGAGAGCGGGAGAAAGTTTTAGGGAACAAATTCCAAACTTTAGGATGCAGGAGCAGGAGGTACTTCTTAAGAGGTCAGAATTAGTTGAACTTTTGATTAAACCAGATTATGAAGGACCCACATCTGATCTCTGATTTGTGTTGACTTCTGATTTACCACTGATCTCAGTGCTCCTGATTTTGGAAATGAATAAAGAGAATGGAGAGTGGGGGTGAAGAGTGTGTGGAGTTGCATTTAGTAACCCTGATGGAAGTGCAATTTTTAGGGTATCTGGTTAAGACAGAATCTGATTGGGGTTTTTTTTGCCATCAGAAATGGTGTGGCTAGTTATTGCAAAGGTTCACATTTAGAAAGTGAGAATCTGCAAGATGCAATATATGTAGCAAGTTATTCCTGGTACAGAGGAGATGAAAATGCAACCAGGATGATAATTCTGCAGCTGATGGAAGCTCCATTCAGCACCAAGTTTTAGGAAATATATTTTCATTCAAAGTCTTTAATTGTTTAAACATGGCAAATTAACTGTTGTGTTGGTGACTTCCTGGAAAATATTTCTCTTTGGGGAAGGACCATGAAAGAGTCTGGTAGCAGCATTCCCTCTCATAAGATGGTAGTTTGTGATGTGATAGTCAGCTCAGTGTTAGGCACCATCTGACATAGATCAGGAGCCCCATTCTGGCATGCTAGTCTCGGCTACATGTCATGCAGAGATGGTTCAGTGAACTGAGAAAGTGCACACTTCATTGAATTCTGTTTTCTCTGTGGTGTCTTCTTTGCTATTTGAGCTTCTTATTTCTGCTTGCCTTTTCCAATGCCCATCCAAACAGTCAGTCTCCAGATATCACAGCCATCAGCGACTGTCTCCCAGTTGTCAATGTCATTGTCTCCACCTTCATATCTCGAAAGAACGAGTACATAATCTTGTCTGAAATCACTGCATGTTAAATTATTCCTGAATGTTTGGATGTCTCTAGTATCCTTTGAACAATAATCAAATCATGACTCCTTTGAAGAACAATGGCAATTTTATTTATAGATTCCCATCAGACAGATGTTATATAGAATGTGAATTTACAGACATAGACATATCTCTTGAGGCTGAGCTAATAGAAGTCATCTTTGTTTTACCTAGTCTCTAGACTAGTGCATTGTCTTTGTACCAGCGATTACATAAGGAAAGCAATCTTTGTCAATGCTCATCAAAATTAAATGCAGCTCTATCTCACTAGCATGCTCATAATGCAGATTGATAGACAGTTCTGTATCAAGGAGTCTCCTGGCTGTGTTAAGCATTTGAAAGATTTTGGTCATACCTTTCATTTACTTTTCCTAGTTTCCATTTATAATTTAAGGATTAGAAGATTGTGGAAAGCATGTTATTTGAAAATATTATTAATTTGATCAGAAAACTGATTTGAAGTACTATTGAAGTTTTGTCTCTCTTTAGCCAATTGTTTATTTTGCTTCCATGTGCATTTATATCTTAGAATGCGTACAATTTATAATTTAGCTTAGAATT
Source organism: Chiloscyllium plagiosum (assembly GCF_004010195.1). NCBI lineage: Eukaryota > Metazoa > Chordata > Chondrichthyes > Orectolobiformes > Hemiscylliidae > Chiloscyllium > Chiloscyllium plagiosum. The sequence continues at coordinate 101,940,299 of NC_057713.1, read as the reverse complement.
TAAATAATATCAAGATTGCCTTTTAGCCTTAAAGAGATCAGAAATATACAGTCGACATCCCATACTGTTTCTGTTAAATGTGCTAGAGACACATTTGCTTAGAGACACAGAAGCTTATGTTTAAACTGTCTGGAATACAGATTTGATTCTGGAAGCTTATCCTTTGTAGTGACTTGAATAAAGATCGTTGAGGGATGAGCACTATTTTCATCAACAAATACATTTTGTTTAGCTAAACTAAAGGGCCAATTTTTAGCTGAATCTACAGATTTTTGTTTCCCGCCTAACCACTAACATAGTGCATAGTGCATAGTGAAAAAATTCTGCAGAGGCCAGTATTCTCTCACCAAGTCACCCTTCATTTACACATGGAAAGTCCTTGACACTGATCTAGCTTCCTCAGAGCCAGTTCTCAAAGTGAACAGAATCTCTGACAATCCTATTTATATCTGTTAGTCAGGGTTCCCTGATTGGACCAGATTAACAGCCGCAATCAGGGAACTCACATTCTATGAGATCCACCTGGCTAACTTCGTTACAATCACTGCATATAGCATATTAACTGCACTGGTCCTCTGTAGGGGGAAAACAGAATTGATATACAAAAATTCTGGCCAGCAGTTTAAAAGAAATGTATGAGCAGACTTAAATTTAAGTAATTGCATAGCAATGTATTAATCATTGAGTCAGTAGTGTCATTATGAAGCAGAAACTGGCCATTCAACCTATTGAGTCCTTGCTGGTCTTTATAAAAACTCAAATGAATTTTAAATATTTGTCAGCTTTCTAGGTTGGGAATCACTGGGAGGCACATTAGGAGGCAAAAATGATGTAAAATGCAACCCAGTATGGCAGCATGAGCAAGCAACAGAATGAAGTGGCTCCCAACATACTGTTAGCTGGCTGTCAAAATGGACAGGCTGCTGTGGGGAATGGGTTGGTGAGGAAATCCTGCATTTGGCATTATTCTTTGTACCAGTATCAAGTAGTGGTCGGGATCAGGGTTTTGGAAACATACAGAAGGAATGGCACACTGTAAACTTTAATGAACAAAGACTGCCCAACAATACTGTGCATGACTCAAGTATTTCCTGTAAGTCAAACCTGGGAAATACAGCTCAAAGAGTCAGGAAGTAAAACCTTTCTTACGGTGGGAACCAGAATGGGGAAAGATGGAAGAACACAGTATGAATTGAGTGGAGCATGATGAAAGAGGCTGGGAATCAGAACTCAGCAGGAATAGGGGCCTGAGAATAATGAAGGTGGGGACATGCTCAGGCATGTGGTGAGTAAAAGGCAAGTTTTGCTGTATTTGTTTGAAAGGGTTAATACTGAGGAGTACCATAAGCACCAGAAACAATGATGATGTCACATGGGCTTATGAGCAGAAAAGATTTGGATCTTGAAGGAATGAGACCTAACTTGTGGCCCGCTTCAAAATCTCTATAATAATGCCTATCAAATCAATGTACTTGTAACTAATTGCTAACTTGCATTAAACTATTTAGTGTTACAAGAGACTCTTCTAATTTGACCAGGAAGTGAGCTTTCCTCTACCACACTTGATCTGGTAGACTATATATTTTCCCATACATAAAGAGGACAGTTGCAGCAACATTCCGCCTTAGCAGCAGCTCATGTAGCATAGTGAATTGGCAGACCCATACAACACAGTATGGAATTGACACAAATATGGTACAAATTGCACGTGAGCGTTCTTTCAGGTCTGACTGGTTAATAATGCTGGAATTTCATCCATTATTGTGACCTGAATGCTGAGAATTCTTTATTCCCTCAATTGGATTTCCAATCAGAAATCTGTATCCAAGACAAATATTTTATCAAAAATATCGCTGTTGTGTCTATAAAGCAGCTGAATTGATACTATTGCTGTTGCTAATGCTGTATTTTGTATGAGTTGAGTATGAACTATTAGGAACTTTTGCACAATTTAATAACAATCAGTGAAAATTAATTAGTTCAATTAAATGTTCAGAAAATTTAAGGATTACTCAGTTATATGACATTAGAGTTGAATGATGAAACCAAACTATCCTCCCACTCCTGTCTGCAGTTAGAGGTGGTGACTTGTTGGTGGTTATGTTGCTGTTATTGTTAAGTCGCCTGTCTGACTATCTTAGTTGCATCTCTCAGTCTTTTTATACAAGGCACACCTATTTTCAATTTTATACAGTTTTATATAGGAGAACGTGAGGTCTGCAGATGCTGGAGATCAGAGTCGAAGAGTGTGGTGCTGGAAAAGCACAGCCAGTCAAGCAGCATCCAGGAGCAGGAGAATCGATGTTTCGGGCATATGCCCTTCATGAAGAAGGACGTATGCTTGAAATGTTGATTCACCTGCTCCTTGGATGCTGCCTGACCAGCTGTGCTTTTCCAGCACCACACTCTTTGACTACCGTTTTACATAATATTTTAGAGAAAGTTGTGTGAACATATTTCTTTATAAATGCTAATTTTAAAAACATTTCTAAACTGTACCTACAGACGATGATGAAACATGTATTCTGTGCAAAATAACTTACAAAACTACCTGTTTACAACTTAGCTTTTGCTTCTCTGTCCTACTGTTTAATTCCGGTTGCGCTTATGTCCAACAAGTTCTTTGGAGCATATTATGCATTGTTTATAAGGCAACTTGTTGTGAGTTCATACAGTTAAAGTCTTATCAGATGTGGTTCAGTGAGTATAACTGGTGTTAGATTCGAGTCCCACTCAAGTGACTTGGACATATAATCTAGACTGAGACTTTCAATGCAGTACTACTCTGTCAAACATGTTGTCAGATGAGATTTTAAATCAAGATCCTGTCTGTCCTTAAATTGGATATAAAAGATCCTATTGTAGCTATTTTGAAGAAGAGCAGTGGAGTTCTCACCAGTAGCCTGGACAATATTTGTCTCTTAATCATCACCTTCAATTGGCTATGGATTTCTATACTGTTTTGTCAAAGCTTCCTTTGTTAAGATTGGTTGCTGCATTTGTCCACGAATTAATGCGAACTACATTTCAATAGTTTATCATAGTTTGTGAATTTCTTTGACACATCTTGAGGTTGCAAAAAGTGCTTTATAAATGTATTTTTTTCTGTCCGAAGTCTCAGGTATACAAATGGAAATCTGTTCCATTCATCTGTACAGTTCAGGCCAATAGCCTATTTTTATCCTGTGTTGTAGTGTACATTCAAGGCAATTGCAGTGAGGTTTCCAGAGAGTTGATCATTCATCAGGATAGTTGCTACTTTTGTCAACTGTGCCTCTTTCAGAAATGTTGTCACTTCCCAATTTTGAATAGAGATCTGTCATAAGAAGCAATTATTAATTTGTTTTCCAGAAGTGTTGAGGTATCTGTAAATGAATTAAATCTCTGTCCCCTCTGTGATTACCATTACCTAATTTCCTGTAAGCAAATAAGCATACACATTTGAAGCAGGATTAGGCTATTCAGCCCCTCAGGCCTGATCCACCATTCAGTAAGATTGCGGATAATTCATCTGTGTTTTGACTTCAACATTTCTATCTATTCTTGATAACTTAGGTCCTCTATCTTAAATGTTTAATGACCGTGTTTTCTATTGCCTTCTGAAGCACAGAGTTGCAAAGTTACGCAATGCTGTAAGAGAAAAAAAGTATTTTCATGTCTGCTGTAAAAGAATGACCGCTTGATCTGGACCCACACACAGGAGGAAGCATCCTTTCCACATCTTCCTTGTCAAGTCCATTCAGGATCTTGTATATTTCAATCAAGTCACATCTCACTCTTCTAAATTCCAGAGGAAGCAATCTAGTAAACATCCTCTGAACCATCTCCAATGTATTTAATGAAATCTTCATACATTATTTGAGATATTGTCTCACCAATATCCTGTACTAACTGAAACATAGCATCCTTACTTTTATGTCAGTTCTTCTTGTTATAAAGAACAACATACTCAGCCTTCTTAATTGCTTGATGTACCTATGCATTAATTTCATGTGATGCATATATTAGAACACCTTGATTACTTCTGCACCTCAGAATTCTGCAGTTGTTCTCCATATAAATAACTTTTTTTCCTTCCCACTAAAATGAATCACTTCACATTTTCAAGCACTATATCACATCAGCCAGATTTTACCCACCCACCTTTCCAAGTGCAGACTGCAGGCTGACTTAAGATGAGGATCCACAATTAGATGTTACTTTGGTCTATCAACTTTTCAACAAGAAACTTTTACTTACATCCCATTGATTTTAAACAAAAGTGGTTCGAAAGGAAAAAACTTATGTTCACCAAACTGAGTTTTAAAATTGTAACACGTAGTAGGTATACAGATATGCTTTTAGACCATATGAGACCAAGGCTGCTTTTCAACTATACGTACTTCAGATTCACCAAGAAAGGCAGAATGGTAGCCCAGCGGTTAGCACTGCTGCCTCACAGAATTAGGGACTGGGTTTGATTCCACCTTTGAGTGATTATCCTGTGGAGTTTACACACTCTACCTTTGTCTGCACGGGATTCTTCTGGGTGCTCTGGTTTCCCACAGTCAAAGATATCCAGGTTGGATAGTTTGACCATGCTAAAAATTGCCATGTACTGTCCAGTTAGGTGGGTTAGCCATGGTAAAAAACCCCATGCAGGGTTCCAGGGATGGGGTGGGTCTGTGTGGGATGCTTTTCAGAGGGTCTGTACAGAATCGATGGGTTGAATGGCCTTTTTCCTGCCCTGTAAGGATTCTATGACTCTTCGTAGGTGCTACGAACCAGAGTTACAACCAGAGTTACAGTCACATCTACATCATAGGAGGAATGACAGTCAAAAATAATCGCGCTGATCTTACTTTGTCGAATCACAACCCAAAGAAATCTTGACCTCAGAAGATTTTCTTTATTTTGTGTTGAACAAATGTTTCTTCATTTATTAAACTTGGTAACAAAGTATTGACCCAGCCTCTAGATATAATTGTATCAAATCTCATATGGGAGTCAGTGATTTGTACCCACATCACTGGAAATATTTTATTTGAATCACACGTAATATCCTCCTCACTGGCATTACACCACCCACCAGGAATTGATCAAGCAGCATCGCTTGTCAATTAAGCACGTGACAGAAACAAAGAGATAATAAGGGAAAAACCATAGCATTAATAAAAAAATTAGTCATTCTCAAGAATATGGCAGGACTAAAGTAATACTGTCAACGGTATTCAAAATGGTGCTATGTATACTCCCCAGTTGTTAATGAACATCCAAGGCTCACCGTTGGATATGGCCATTGAACAAAAAAGCATGATTTCTAGTGAACTTTTCCCTACATTCCAATTGTCAAAAATTTTAAATGAAAATTGCATCTTTATACATTTATGGAATGGAATTTTTGATCTGATTTGGAAAGTTTCAGTGGAATATATGTGTAGTTGACATTTTTGTTAGAAATTTTGCAGATAAACTATATAAGCAAGCCTGACAGAACTGCATTGAATTGCCCTAATGTGCATATGGTGAAACTGGCATAATGCAACTGTTTGCAGAACTCATGCACATTTAAGGCAGACAGTCTGCAGGAGTAAATATGAGACAGACCTACCTATTTGAAGACAAGTTCTGGCTCAATTTGAGGAATGAAAATTGATGACTGTTGAGAGAGGGATAGCGCATGCTTGAGGTTAGACCTGGGATATTGCTTTGGTTGGCAGGAATGTGCTTAGATCCAGCAGGAAGAAAAGAATAATTACACATGTTTGATTTGTTGGCAGTTTGCAAGAATATTTGCATTTTTATTTAGCAGTGCTGGTTTCTTACAACTGTCGGCATCTTTCTGAGCCATGAATATTTATATTGCCCATGTTGACTTATATTTGTAAAATAACATTCCTGTGTCTCATCATTTGTAATAAAGAATATCACATACTGAAGAATGTGCAGGTATCTTTTCTCAATCAGTGACATCCACGACATTGTAAAGTTCACGGTCAGTGTTCTATGACACTGCACATGAGGGAGAGGGGTCCAAGCAATGTCTCGTGGTCAGATGAATGGAATTAAAGGTTTTTTTTAAATTCATTCACAGGATGAGAGCATTGCTGGCTAGACAGCATTTATTGTCCAGAGGGCAGTTAAGAGTCAACCACATTGCTGTGGGTCTGGAGTCATAGTTAGGCCAGACGAGGTAAGGATTGCAGCTTCCTTCGCTGAAGGACATTAGTGATCCAGATGGGTTTTTCCAACAATCAGCAATGGATACATGATCATCATTAGACTCTTAATTCCAGATTTTTTTTATTGAATTCAAATCCCACTGTCTGCCATGACAGGATTCAAACCCTGGTCCCCAGAACATTATCTGTATTAACAGTCCAGCGATAATACGAATAGGCCATCACCTAGGAGATAAGGGAAGGTGATGGCTTTATAGTATTAATGCTGGACTGTTAATCCTGAGACTCAGGCAATGCTTAGGGTCGAGGTTCGAAGCCTACCTTGGCAGATGGTGGAATTTGAATTCAATGAAAAGATCTGGAATTAAGAGACTAATGATGACCACAAATCCATTGACAATTGTTGGAAAACCCTTCTGCTTCACTAATGTACTTTAGAAAAATGAACTGCCAGCATTACATTATCTGGCCTACATATAACTGCAGACACACAGCAAATGTGATTGACTCTTAACTGCCCTCTGGGCAATTAGGGTGAACAATAAATGCTGGCCTATCCAGCAACGTACTTATTCCATGAATGAATAAAAAAATTTAGATGACAATGCATGGATGTAATTTATTTACATTTTAAAGTTATACATTTTTTATTTCCACGTCCACTTTTATTGTGGAAACTGCCTGTGTAAACATGTTGTGGTGGGCACCCCTCCAAATAGTAGTAGGACTGCAGCACGTAGCCTGGTTGTGGTGTGTAATTACAGCAAGGTGTGTGAGTATGTCAACCACTTCCATTATAAATGTTGACATAGGAAATTGTCATGGAAAATTAATATGGAATGTGCGTAGTCTGAAAATTGTTAATCTGTTAAGAGCTCAGACATAAAAGAGTAAGTTTGGTGTCACTTTTAGAATTTTGAAATAAGCTTCAAAAGTTCATTTGCTTTAATGACAATATTTTAACATGGCAATAGTGAATCCATTCTCTTTGGGCCATTTGTGAAATATTTATTCTTTGTCAATTTGTTTCAAAGCCATACATTTCTGTAAAAGACTCAAAAAGCTCATCCCACCTCAAGGCCTTCATAGACAGGATCATTGCCTTGATGTTCCAGAAACTTGCTTTGTTCAGTGATACCCTGAGCAGAGATTGGGCATTCCTAGTGCTTCATGCGTTATCACCTATAGTGTGTTGATCAATGTTTTTAAATTTCAGTACAGTTCAACCAAGTCAAGAAAACTTGAGGAAACTTTTTTTTAAAACAAGTTAATTTTCAAACAGTTCTGCAGTGCAGATCTATCTATGTGATAAACCAGTACACAGTAACCAGTGTGAAAATATGCATAACAGATCGAACTTTGATTTGAAAGAAGACATGTCAGAGCTTGGATGAATTGAGACCTGTAAAGATCTGCAGAAAGTCTGATACAGGAATAGGCATAAGAAGAAGTCAAGGATTCAGCTAAATGTGTTAAAGTTGATATTCCTGTGTTTATTAAATGGGAGTTTTACTGTGAAGTATAATAATGCACTATAGCTAAACAATTACTCTGAGATACGAACATTTTCCTCAAAGTGACATTTCCATTTTTAGTCATCATCCCACACCTTGAAGGTGATAATTTTGGGTCACTGTACACCTGCAAGCGTTCTGTCTACTTCACTAATTATGAAAGGGATGCAGGAATCCCTGGGGGCTGTATTGATCATGACATCTAATCATCACACTCTCAAACCACAAAAATCTAGAACTGACTCAGTGTCAATAACGAAAACCAACATTTATACAGTGACTTTAGCATCATAAAGTATCCCAAGGCACTTCACCAGAATGTTATCAGACAAAAAAATTGATACTGAGTCATAAAAAGATATATTTTGGCAGGTGATCACAAGTCTGGCCAAATATCAGATTTTGAGAAGTATTTTGAAAACAGGCAGAGAGGTGGGGTTTGAATTAAGAATGCAATTCCACAGTTTAAAACCCTAACAGCTGAAGATGTGGTGACAGTGGTGTAATGATTAAAATCAGGGTTCTCAAGAGGTGCAGAGATTGGAACCCTTTGGAGGTGTTTGCAGATAAAGGCAGGAATTTTCATGTCTTTATAATTTAAGGACAGCATTTGGAGCTAGTGCCAGATTTTGCCTACTGATCAGGATCCACATTGACATTCAGTTAGATCTCTGGTGTTTATATTCAACAGCTCTTAGTCTCTCTTGCTACCAGACTCATCCCTATTACAGGTAGAAATTCATAGTTAAGGGGTTTGAGGTCAGGAACTGATATTAAAAGTCATAAAATCTCACACACAGCAGGAATTCTTGTTTTATGATGTTTTCGCTAATGTACCTAGTTAGCAAATGGAGAGCACTTTTGATTAAAAGTGCCTGTATATGATGTTCCATTTTTGAGGTAAGAGACATTTTCACCTTCCTATTGATGGGTGGAGGGAGCAAGGTGTAGTTTCTGTGGACACCTTGTGAGCCAGTTTCACTCAGAGAGAAAGAAGGCCTCTTCAATTGCTACCAGACAATAAGAGTTTCTAAAATTTAAGATTGAAGAAAGGGAGTTTAGTTGCTGACTGTTCTGCATAACAATCTTCCTAGGTTTGACCACAAGATCTCCAGGATATTAGTCAATGTGGAAGCTCTCAGCATCCACAGCACGTACTGTCATAAGTCATTGAGATGCACAGCATGGAAACAGACTCTTCAGTCCAACTTGTCCATACTGACCAGATATCCTAAATTAATCTAGTCCCATTTGCCAGCATTTGGCCCATATCCCTCTAAACCTTTTCTATTCATGTACCCATCCAGATGCCTGCACCACTTCCTTTGGCAGCTCACTCCATACACACACCACCTTCTGCATGTAAATATTGCCCCTTAGATCCCTTTTAACTCTTTCCCCTCTTACCCTAAACCTTTGGCCTCTGGTTCTGGACTCCCCCGCCCCAGGAAAAAGACCTTGTCTATTTACCCCATCCATGCCCCTCATGATTTTATAAACCTCTATAAGGTGATCATTAAGCTTCCGACACTCCAGGAAAAAGAGCCCCAGCCTATTCAACCTCCCCCTACAGCTCAAATCCTCAATCATTGGCAACATCCTTCATATGGGGGGGAGACCTGAATTGCACACAACATTCCAAAAGTGGCCTAACCAATTTCCTGTGCAACCGCAACATGAACTCCCAACTCCTATACTCAATACTCTGACCAATAAAGGAAAGCATACCAAACACCACCTTTACTATCCTATCTACCTGTGACTCTACTTTCAAGGAGCTATGAACCTATACTCCAATGTCCCTTTGTTCAGCAATACTCCCCAGGACCTTACCATTAAGTATTTAAGTCCTGCCCTGATTTGCCTTTCCAAAATGCAGCACACTCCTCGGCCCTTCTTTGCTGTGCACTACACCTCCAATTTTGGTGTCATCTGCAAAGTTACTAACCATGGTTAAAAACAAAAAAACTGCAGATGCTGGAATCCAAAGTAGACAGGCTGAAGGCTGGAAGAACACAGCAAGACAGGCAGCATCATGAGATGCAGCAGTCATTGTTTCGGATGTAACGACAACATCTCCTATGTTCACATCCAAATCATTTATATGAATGATGAAAAGCAGTGGATCTAGCACTGATTCTTGTGGCACGCCACTGGTCACAGGCCTCCAGTCTATAAAGCAACACTCCGCCACCCTGTCTTCTACCTCAGAGCTAGTTCTGTATCCAAATGACCAGTACTCCTTGTATTCCATGTGATCAAACCTTGCTAACCAGTCTACCATGGGAAGACTGGTTGAATACCTTACTGAAGTCCATATAGATAACGTCCAATGCTCTGCCCTCGTCAGTCCTCGTCGATACTACTTCAAAAACTTCAATCAAGTTTGTGAGACATGATTTCCCACACACAAAGCCATGTTGACTATCCCTAATCAGTCCTTCTCTATTCAAATACATGTAAATCCTGTTCCTCAGGATTTCCTTCAACTTGCCCACCACCAACGTCAGGCTCACTGATTGGTAGTTCCTTGGCTTTTCCTTACCACTTTCCTTAAATAGTGGCACCATGTTAGCCAACCTCCAGTCTTCCGGCATCTCATCTGTGACTATTGATGATCCAAATACCTCAGCAAGGGGCCCAGCAATCACTTCTCTAGCTTCCCACAGAGTTCTGGGTTACACCTGATCAGGCTGACAACAAAAAATAAAATTACTATAAAAACTACTGAACTGTTATAATTGCATCATAGTATGCCTCTTTGAAGGGAATCCAGATGCTCACACTCAATCTGGCCAATCTATGATTCCAGTTTAATTTTCTGTGGCCTTTTCAGTGCCATTCACAACCTGAGAATAAATGAAACAGAAACCACAAACCTGACCCAGGTATGAATCATGCATTATAATTTAGGACATCTTAATAGGATAAATGTCATTTTCATTGGAATACTGTCCTGATCTCCATTAATATCACAGTCTGAAATATTTCAAGGTGTATTCTGCTGTTCAATATAATTAAATTACAAAACATACTTCTTACACCTTCACAATTTAATTGTAAAATAGTATACAGCTAGTATCTCCCTCAAGGGCTTTTTCTTTACACATTATTTTGTATTTGGGATAGGATATCAGTACTGCAGTTTCCTAGTTTCCTCTAGGTACGTTCATTTTTTTTTCTGGCTGTTGCTTGTGTTACTGTATGTACAGTAAGATGAAAATAATGCCAACAAAATCATTATTATGTGTGCCTTGGATTCGTATCTTTGTTGTGAGAGTGACCAGTTCTGCTGACTACCTGATATTATTTATAATTCTTTCCATGATAGAATCTGGGTCAAAATGATATCCACAGAATGTACACCATTGAACCACTCATATAAAGACCATTAGACATAGAAGCAGAGAGAGGCAATTCAGCCCATCAAGTCTGCACTGCCATTCAATGAGCTTATGTCTGATCTGATAATCCGATAACTTTCCTGCCTTCTCCCCATTCCTTTGAATCCCTCACTGATTAAAAATGTCTATCTCAGCCTTGAATATACTTAAAGACCTAACATATAGTATGAAAATGATTGAGAATTCAATGTCCCTTAAAACATACGAATTCTAGACTCGAGTACAAAATATAGAACATAGTAGATTTTTAATGTCTCTACTGTAAGTTAAGGACATCTGCACTGGCAACTTATTGTAAGTATTTATCTGCTGGAATGAGCATAATAGTGCAGTTATTTTATTATTTCATATTTTATTTTTGTTTTACTCTTTGTTCATAGCTATAATGAATTACGATTATTTGTCTTATTTGTAAATATCATCACAATTTGTCTTCTGCCACTGTGATGATTTCTCAATAAATCAAGTTATCTATCTATACTGATGAAGATCATGAAGGAACAATTAATCAATAATGGGCAACCATGCATGGTGCTGCACGTGGGAGTGATAACTATGTTTAGCTGAACAATGAAATGCTATTAGATATAAGAAACTTAATTCCAATAGCGGACACAGACATGATTCGGCCATCAGTTTAAAGTCATATATTCAGGCTTTGTTCCCTTTCTGTCATGCTGCATTGCATCTTCCTGCCTACAGTGATTCTATTGTACTTTCACCAAAAGTGTGGATAATTAAATGTGTCAAGTTTACTTGGGCAGTTCCCAATGTAAATGTAGGTATTGGAATTTATAATGAAAAGTGTTGACCTGGTGTGTGCTTCAATGTAAGGTTTACAATAAATAAATGTTGTCAAGAAGGTGTTACTGTGGAAATGTGTTACTGTCTTAATTCTAAATCTGAGTGGGTAATTTTTTGTTAAGCGAATCTATTAAGGGATATGGGTCAGAGAATCCCTACAGTGTGAAAACAAGCCATTTGGTCCAACAAGTCCACACCAACCCTCTGAAGAGTGTCCCACCCAGACCCATTTTCCTACCCTATTACTCTGCACGTACCCTGACTAATGCACCTAACATACACATTCCTGAACACTATTGGCAATTTAGCTTAGCCGATTCACCTAACCTGTACATCTTTGGACTGTGGGAGGAAACCGGAGTACCTGAAGGAAACCCACACAGACACGGGAGAAAATGCAAACTCCACACAGAAGTCACCCGAGGCTGGAATCAAACCCAGGTCCCTGGCATTCTGAGGCAGCAGTGCTAGCACTTAGCCACCGGGCTGGCCGATCAAAGGCAGATGTGTGGAATTAGGCCACAGATCAACCATGATCTCATTGAATGGTGAAACATGCTTAAGGGGTCGAGTGGCCCATTCCTGTAGCTTTGTTTCTATGTCCTATGTCCTAAGAAAGTATCTGCTTTATCTGACATTCTCGCTTTTCCAGTTCGACACATGAGCAGCAGTAGGTCATTCAGTCCTTTTAACCTTTCCCTCAATTCTAAATCATGGCTGATCATCTAACGCAATGTCATTTTTCCTCTCCATTCCCATATTCCTTCATGCCATTTGTATCTATTAATCTCTTAATAGCTAGGTTTCCACAGCTGGAGTAGAAATTCCAAAGATTCCCTATCCTGTCAATAAAGAAATGCATTCTTCATTTCAGTCAAAATGGCTTGCCAATTTTTCTAAAGTTATGTTTCAGGTGCTAGACTCCCCATCCAGGGAAACATCCTTTCTGTATATCTTCTACCAAGCATTCTTTAAGTTTCAATAAGATCATCTTCATTCTTCTTCACTTTATAGAAAATAGGCCCAATCTCCCCCGTAAAAAGATATAGTCGCCATCCATCTCTGGATCAGTCTGAGGAACCGCAATTGACATTCCCACTATGGAAAAGGGGATCAAAACTGCACACAATACTCTAGATGTATTCTCACCAACGTTCTATGTGATGAAGCAAGACATCTTTCCTAATCAACTCCTCCTGCAATAAAGACCAACATACCAACATACCACTTGTCTTCCTAATTGCTTGTAACTCCTGTGTGTTGACTTTCAATGAATTATGAATAAGGATACCCAGGTACTTTTGGTAACCAACATTTCTCAACTTTTTTGCATTTAAGAAATAGTCAGCACCTCTGTTCCTTCAATCAAAAGGTTAACTTTACACGTATCCACCCAATATTCTATCTGCCATATTCTTGCCCACTCACCTGGATACTGTTCAAATTCCCTTAAAACTTTGTTGCATCATCCTCACAACACACATTACAATCTGGTTTTGTGTCATGTGCAATTAGCCCCATATTAAGACAATGTGAATCTCTGTGATAATGATCCAGCGCATCTCCACATGGCAATGTACGTAGTTATAGCAGGTGAGTACGTCTGCTGTGGAATACTGAACCTTCGATATTCACATTTTACTGAGATCCTTTTCGCATTTACTGATATAACCTGATCAGATTAATTTTTCTGCAACTTCCAATTTGATGCCTGTGGTACTGTCCCAATGTCCGTCTGGATCTGATAAGTCAATCAACATAATTAATTCCTGGACTGTATAAGACCATAAGACATAGGTGTGGAAGTAAGGCTATTTGGCTCATCGAGTCCACTCCACTACTCAATCATGGCTGATGGGCATTTCAACTCCACTTACCTGCACTCTCCTGTAGCCCTTATTTCCTTGCGAGATCAAGAATTTATCAATCTCTGCCTTGAAGACATTCAACGTCCCAGCCTCCACTGCACTCTGTGGCAATGAATTCCACAGGCCCACCACTCTCTGGCTGAAGAAATGTCTCCTCATTTCCGTTCTAAATTGATTCCCTCTACTTCTAAGGCTGTGCCCACGGGTCCTAGTCTCCCCACCTAACGGAAACAAATTCCCAGCATCCACCTTTTCTAAGCCATGCATTATCTTGTAAGTTTCTAACCGATCTCCCCTCAACATTCTATACTCTAATGAATACAATCCCAGGATCCTCCGCCGTTCATCGTATGTTAGGAGATTCGTGTGAATCTCCACTGGACACGCTGCAGTACTAGTATGTCCTTCCTGAGGTGTGGGGCCCAAAATTGGACACAGTAATCTAAATGGGGCCTAACTAGAATGTCTCAGAAGCACACCACTGCTTTTATATTCCAACCCTCTTGAGATAAATGAGATTACATTTGCTTTGTTAGCCACGGACTCAACCTGCAAATCAACCTTGAGAGAATCCTGGACTAGCACTCCCAGATCACTTTGGCTTTATGAATTTTCTCACTGTTTAAAAAATAGTCCATGTCTGTATTCATTTTTCCAAAGTGCAAGACCTCACATTTGCTCATATTGAATTTCATCAGCCATTTCCTGGACCACTCTCCTAAATTGTCTAAATCTTTCTGCAACCTCCCCAACTCCTCAGAACTACCTGCCTGTCCCCCCAACTTTGTATCATCGGCAAACTTCACCAGAATGCCCCAGTCCCTTCATCCAGATCATTAATATATAAAGTTAACAGCTGCCATCCCAACACTGAACCCTGCGGGACACCACTTGTCATTAGCTGCCATTCCAAAAAAGAATCTTTTATCCCAACTTTCTGCCTTCTGCCAGACAGCCAATCCCCAATCCATGCCAGTAGCTCACCTCGAACACCATGGGTCCTCACATTACTCAGCAGCCTCCCATGAGGCAACTTATAAAAGGCCTTATGGAAGTCTAGATAGATAACATCCACTGGGTTTCCCTGGCCTAACCTACTTGTTACCTCTTCAAAGAATTCTAACAGGTTTGTCAGGCATGACCTCCCCTTACTAAATCCATGCTGACTTGTTCTAATCCAATCCTGCACTTCTGAGAATTTAGAAATCTCATCCTTAACAATGGATTCTAGAATTTTACCTACAACCGAGGTTAGGCTAATCAGTCTTTAATTTTCCATCATTTCTCTTGATCCTTTCTTGAACAAGGGGTTACAAAAGCGATTTTCCAATCATCTGGGACTTTCCCTGACTCCAATGATTTTTGAAAGATCACAACCAACCCCTCCACTATTTCTTCAACCACCTCCCTCAGAACTCTAGGATGTAGCCCATCGGGGCCAGGAGATTTATCAATTTTTAGAGCTTTCAGCTTTTCTAGCACTTTCTCTTTTGTAATGGCTACCATACTCAATTCTGCCCCTGACTCGCCTTAATTGTTGGGATATTCTTCATGTCCTCCACTGTGAAGACTGACACAAAGTATTTATTAAGTTCTTCAGCTATTTCCTTATCTCCCATCACTAGCCTTCCTGCATCAATTTGGAGCGGCCCAATTTCTACTTTTGCCTCTTATTTGTTTCTTATGTATTGAAATAAACTTTTACTATCATTTCTAATATTACTGGCTAGCTTACCTTCATATTTGATCCCCTCCTTCCTTATTTCTTTCTTTGTTATCCTCTGTTTTTGTAGCCGTCCCAATCTTCTGATTTCCCAGTGCTCTTGGCCACTTTATAGGCTCTCTCTTATTCTTTGATACATTTCCTGACTTCCTTTGTCAGCCATGGCTGTCTAATCTTTCTTTTCTTTGGGATGAACTTCTGTACTGTGTTCTCAATTACACCCAGAAACTCATGCCATTGTTGCTCTATTGTCTTCCCCACTAGGCTCTGCTTCCAGTCGATTTTCATAAGTTACTCTCTCATGCCCCTGTAATTACCATTATTTAAATGTAACATCATTGCATCCGATTTTGCCTTCTCTCTTTCAAACTGCAGACTGAATTCTACCATATTATGATTGCTGCCTCCTTAAGACTTACTTTAAGACTGGTTCATTACATAGCACTAAGTCCAGAATAGCCTACTCCCTTGTGGGCTCCATCACAAACTGTTCCAAAAAGCCATCCTGTAAGCATTCCATGAATTCCCTTTCTTTGGCAACATTATTCACCCAGTCCATTTGCATATTTAAGTCCCCCATGATTACCGTGGCCTTGCCTTTCTGATATGCCCTATCTATTTCCTGATACATCTTGCACCCCTGGTCCTGACCACTGCTGGGAAGTCTGTACATAACTCCCATTATGTTTTTTTGCCTTTGTCGTTCCTCAACTCCATCCACACATCATCTGACCCTATGTCATTCATTGCCATAGATTTAATTTCATTCTTAACTAACAAGGCAACCCCGCCCCCTCTGCCCACCTCCCTGTCTTTTCGATAAGTTGTAAATCATTAGGTGTTGAACTGCCAGTCCTGAACTCCTTGCAACCACGTCTCTGTAATGCCTACCACATCATAATCATTCACGAAGATTTGTGCTGTTAAGTCATCTACTTTGTTACAAATACTATGAGCATTCAGGTAAAGCACCTTCATGCTAATTTTTTTATCTTCATGATTTCCAACATCTCTAGTAATATGTCCTAAGTTATCCTTCCTTTTTGCTTCATTCCTAGTCTGCCTTGAATTTAAACTCTGCACACATGCTAACCTGCTGCTTATCTTTCTACTTGACTCCATACTCCCGTTCCTTTCCCTTCCCCCGACTCACAAGTTTAAAGTTCTAGTGACCACCCTATTTATCCTTTTCGCCAGAACACTGACTCCAGATTGGTTCAGGTGGAGACTGTTCCATCGGTACAGATTGCCCGGTTCCAAAACTGATGCCAATGTCCCATGAAATGGAATCCCTCTTTTCCACAACAATCTCTTAGCCACGTGTTTAGTTCCCTAATTTTCTTGTCCCTATACCAATTAGCACGTGGCTTGGACAGTAACCCAGAGATTGTGACCCTCAAGGACATGTTCTTCAATTTCCTTCCTACTGCTTGATACTCCCCAAACAGGTCCTCCTTCCTAGCCTTGCCTATGTTGTTAATGCCAACGTGGACCACACAACTGGATCTTCTCCCTCCCGCTCCAATATCCTTTCAAGCCGGTCGGAGATGTCCTGCACCCTGGCACCGGGCAGGCAACACACCATGCAGGACTCGCGAACCGGCTCACAAAGGATCTGTCCCCCTAATTATAGAATCCCCCGATAACAACTGCTTGTCTTTTTGCTACTCCCTCTTGAATGGCCTTCTGCACCATGGTGCCGTGGTCAGCTGGCTCATCCTGTCCACAGCCCTTTTCCTCATCCATACAGGGAGCAAAGATCTCATATCTGTTGGACAAGGTCAAGGGCTGAGGTTCGTCCGCTCTTGAACTCAGAATGCCCCTACCTGCCTCATTTACAGTCACACACTGTTGTTCCTGATCACTCACTGAATTTGCATTACTTAATCTACCGAGTGTGACTGCCTCCTGAAACAAAGCTTCCAGGTAACTCTCCCCCTCCTGGGTGTATAGGCTAGTGCATAAGCAATGGAATCACTGAGTCATTTGGGAGCTTCAGTGTTAGACACCTAACAACTGTTGCATTCAGAAAGTAAAACAAAGTTCTAGATTGTGTGCTGATTTTTTTTAAAAAACTCATTCAAGTTTAAGCATTTAAAATGCTGGGTCCTCATCAGAAATAGCAATGCAGCAATTATGAGGTGATTGGGATTCTGAAATGGATTTAGCTTCATGTTGAGCCTGGACTAGGATTAAGTTTGTGACTGAAGTAACTGTGGTTGTAATAAGAAAATTAATATTCTTTGGTGTGGAGCC
Organism: Chiloscyllium plagiosum; assembly: GCF_004010195.1. Taxonomy (NCBI): domain Eukaryota; kingdom Metazoa; phylum Chordata; class Chondrichthyes; order Orectolobiformes; family Hemiscylliidae; genus Chiloscyllium; species Chiloscyllium plagiosum. Next base: position 101,922,569 of record NC_057713.1, on the reverse strand, counting down.
AAATTTCAAAGCACAAAAATAGCTAGCTGAAAAATCATGTTTTTTTCCAGGCTGGAAATATCAAACAAACTGCCTCTGGCACCCTGGAGCACAAGTTACATTCAAGGTGGAGTCTGCATAATGCTTCATAAGAATAAACCACTGTCTGTGTGTGCCAACAGATTGAAATGTGGCAGCATTAGAAAGAGAGTGCCTCTTATTAATATCTATCACTGGAATGAAGCATAGTTTAAGAAATGAAGCCTGTACTGTATTTACATATCATAGCATTCCTTTTAAGGTTATTCATTAATTAGCTGTTTCGCCTTTTTCAAAGTCTGAGCACTCCCTTTATAAAGATTCAGGGTTAGAAATGAGACTTCAGGGCAGCATAAATGAATATGCTGCTTATAAAGAACTTAGAATTGTGTAATGTTACAGCATAGAAACAGGCCAATTGACCCTTTGCTGTATCTCTTCTCATGCTTGGACCCTTTTTGGTAAACAATTATATAATTCCCTTTTAAAAATACTTCCGAACTTTGCTTTAGTTTCAGACTAAGTTCATGGTAGAATGATCTGTTCATACCTCTAATGTACTGCACCATGGGCACCATTTCATATTTGCCAACATTTTATTTGGGTTTCTGTCTGGAGAGGAACAGCATTTCGATCCTCACTGGGAATATTCAATAGTTAGGTCAGCAGTGAAGAACAACTACATCAGAGACACTTCTCGAACAATATCAGACATAGAAGCAACATCTGAAAAATCAACAGAATTTGATGAATACTACATTTCAGCATAATGTTGTTATTTAAATGTGTATGTGTGTGTGTGAAAGAGAGAGAGAATGTCATGGCTTTACTACTGTGAAGATCCCAGCCCCACTTGCACCTTGTTCTCCTCCTCAGTCTCCAGAACGAAAAAGACATTTCTCATGAGACTGATGAGAGGATCTCAAAAGGCAGGGAAAAATTACAAACCAGGTTAAAGAACAAATTAATTGGCCAACTTGATTCACCTTAGAAGGAGTATTCCGCTAAAGGTTAAACGAAAGATGATAAAAGTACCTTTATGTCTAGCCTTGTTTTGTCTGTAAGAGATACCATCTCTTCAAGCAATCTATCAAAGGTAAAAATAATCTATACAGGCCTATTCTGAGGGCATATCCTCCTCCCACCTACCCACTCCTATTTGCTCCACATTCACAGGATAAATTGTTTATCTTTTTTTTCTAGCACTTGGCAGAGTGTTGCAAATCCAGTAATGGATGGGAGTTCTATGTTTGTAACTAGCTCCTATATCTTAACAGTATCTAAGACAAGTTCTGCTCATCGCTCTTCCAATAAATCTTCTATTTAGAGTTCAACTTCCATTTTTTCTACTTGATATTGCATTCAGCTCAACTTTCTAGCAGAAGAGAATGCATCTATCTCTCCCTCTCTTTTGTCACTGATTCTTTTTTCCTGCCTTATTCTACTGCATATCTTGATGAGAATCTCAGCAGAACTATTTTAGGAATTTAAGAAACAGAGGGACAACAAAACAGCCTATAGTAACAGGGCAGACTTCAACATACTGAGCCTTGTTCTCAATGGTCAGCAGCTTTATGGCTAAAATTATATTGGTGATATTGTTCATAGAACCCCACTTATAAGTACTTTGCATATTCTGTGTCAAGCAGTTAAATGCAACGGATGTAAAAATAGATATCTCGATTCTCAATTTAAAATAATCTGCAGTTTGTCATGAACGTTTTTTGTTCCTGTAACTGTTTCACAATCTTAAATTTAAATATTATCACAATCTCACGACGTTTTTTTTATCCCCCCATGCTACATGATCAGCACTGGCAAGGTCAACATTTAATATGGCCCAAAGTTGATCTTGCCACTGGAAGCTGGTGTTGAGCTGCCTTCTTGAATCCTGCAGTTCCTGGGTAGCTGCAGGTAGGGCGGGAGTTTCAGGATTTCAACAATGACAGTGAAGGGAAGCCAATATAGTTCCAACTCAGGATGGTGTGTGACCTGAAGGGGAATCTACAGATGTTGGTATTCCCATGCATCTGTGACGCTTGTCTTTCTAGATGTTAGAAGTGCCAGATTTTGAAGGAGCCTTGAAGGGTTACTGCAGGATACCTTGTAGGTGGCACACTTGTGTATCACAATGAAGGAGTGCAAGTTTAAGGTGACAGGTATGCTAATCGCATGCATTGCTTCATTCTGAATCATATTGAGATTTTTGAGTGTTCATGGAGTTGAACATGCAAGCAAGCAGAGACTAATCCATCACATTCCTGGCTTGTACTTTATAGATTGTGAACTAAATTTAGGGAGTCAGGAGGTGAATTCATCAATGTAGAATTCTCAGCCTCTGGGTTGGTGTTGTAGCAACAGTATTTGCATGCAGTTCCTGTTCAGTTTCTGGTCAGCGGTAGTTCCTAGGATGTTGATGATAAGAAATTCAGTGATGACAATGTTGTAAAATATCAAGGAGATATGGTTAGGTGCATTCTTGTTGGAGATGGTTATAGCCTGGCACTTGTGTAGTATAATGTTACTTGCCACTTCTGAATGATGTTCAGGCCTTGCTGCACATAGCCACAGACTACTTCACTATTCATGTATGTGGATTCAAGAAAAAAAATAAACTTGCATTAATATAAGTGCTTTTCACAACTCTTGACATCCCAAAACATTTCACAGTTGAGTTACTTGCAAACTGTAACTGCTGTTATAATTAGGTAAACATAGCAACTAAACTGTGCACAGCGGTCTTTGAAAAATAGTAAAAAGGAAATTATGTGTTAATCAGTTGTCAAGGGTGTTGAGAAAATATCACTTGATCTTTAATATTAGGGATGGCTAGTGGTTTACTTGTAGCTTTCTACCTCACACAATACAGTATTGATTTCTCTTCTATAGTCCAAAAATTATACTTTTCCCAAACTTCCCCAATATATTGGGATTTGCTCCTTTAATCTGTGTCCGGTCTGTGTTTTTGTACATCCTGTGTGTCCTGAGTGTTAGATTCATTTCCATCTTCAAGGTTTAATCATATCCTTAATATTCCCTCCACATATTAAAAAATTTATTCATCTTTGTGGGCAGCATGGTGGCTCAGTGGTTAGCACTGCTGCCTCACAGTGCTAGAGACCCAGGTTCAATTCCAGCCTCAGGTGACTGTGTGGAGTTTACATATTCTCCCCGTGTCTGCGTAGGTTTCCTCCAAGTACTCTGGTTTCCTTCCACAGTCCAAAGATGTACAGGTTAAGTGAATCGGCTAAGCTAAATTGTCCAGAGTGTTAGGTGCATTAGTCAGTGGTAAATATAGGGTGGGGGAATGGGTCTGCGTGGGTTACTGTTGGAGGGTTGGTGTGGACTTGTTGGGCCAAGTGGCCTGTTTCCTTACTGTAGGGAATGTAAACTTCTTCAGAGTCTTTTACAGGAGACAAGACTTTGGTTTAAAAGATAGACCTTCTGAAGGTGAAGCACTCCTTCAATATCATATGGGAGTGTTGTCCTGGATCTTGAGCTTATCCACTTGGACTGTATCTTGAACTATGACATGGCTGAAGAGGTGAAAATGCTACCCACTGAGCCACACTCTGCTTTAGCTTTGCTTTTATTAAATAGCATTTTGTCAGTAATTTACATTTAATAGTAAGTTTCAAAAATAAACTTGGACAAACATTCACAGATTTAAACTAGTTATGAAGTAACATCAACAAATCAACAATATCAAATTTAAGATTAATGTACCAATAAAATTTAATTTGATACTCTAACATTCCAATCACTTCATGGAGCTAACTAGCCACATCCTTGTCCCAACTTTATGCTTAAGAGTTAACTTGGATTGTTTTAATATTAGGGATGGCTTAACCAGAGTGGTTTACTTGTAGCTTTCTACCTCACACAATACAGTATTGGCTTATCTTCTATGGCCCAAAAAATTATACTTTTCCCAAGCTTCCCCAATATATTGTGTTTGCTACTTTAATCTGTGTCCAGTCTGTGTTTTTATGCATCCTGCATGTCCTGGGTATTAGATTCATTTCCATCTTCTAGGTTTAATCATATCCTTAATATTCCCTCCACATTTATTCATGTTTTTGGGATGTGGGCATTGCTGGCCAGCATTTATTGCTGGTCCTTAGTTGCCCTTGAAAAGATGATGGTGAACTGCCTTCTTAAACTGCTGCAGTCCACCTGCTGTGGGTCGATCTACAATGCCATTAGGGAGGGAATTCCAGAATTTTGACCCAGCGACAGTGAAGGAATGGTGAGTGGCTTGAGGGGAACTTGAAGGTGGTGGTGTTCCCATATATCCCATTAATGATTCCTTACCTCCTCATCAGCCTTAATTTGCAATCGTATTTGGAATGCTTCTATCATTCATGTATACTGATCTTATTTGCTTCCTCATGTGCCCTTTCAGCCAATGTCAGCCTATCTGTAGACCCAGTTCTTGAATGTCTGTCTCGGTATTTAGACCTACTTATTGATGCCTTCAAAGTCTGTGGTCTGTATGATCATGGCTTCTATTCTCTCCCTTCCCCTCTATTTCTGCACATGAGTTTCCATTGCTGCTCAATATTCATGTAATAATCTTCAAACATCTCCCTTACCAGATATTTGTGTAACTTTGTAAAAATAAAAGGCAAAGGATTGACTATGTTTGTTGACAGTCAGCTACTCAAGTTTGTTTATAATACTGATCAACAAAACATATTCTTATATTCAAAAATTTTGAGGTTTCTTACTCTATTCCATGTTAAAGTTTGCTTACAACTTTTTAAACCACATGACTATTTCTTGCCTGTCCTATTCTTCTCCTCAACAAGCTTGTTGCATCAGTCGCAATTACTGATATGAAATGCTATCTGTAAGAACCATTCCTGTTGCATTCCTTCTCAAGAAGCCCACATAGTTTTGAAGGTGGGGTGCTTAACCTGCATAGTATTCCTGATGTGACCTCGCATTGAGTCTAATAAGGTTAGAACAACTTGTTTTTACTTATCACCAGCTTCTAATCAAATGCCCTTGAGAATTAGCGTCACTTGATTAACCTTGGGCTTTTTTTTGGCATGTTCTTGTTTTGAAGGTGAGAGTTGTTAGATTCATGTCACCTGATCACAGCCAGATGCAAAATGAAGATTTCTTTATAGAATCCTTATCTCTTCCATTTTCTGCATGCTCTATACCAGTGCACATCCATTGCCTACACTCAAAATACCTGTGACTGTTCAATGGTATTGCCAATTAATGGATCAATTTCACTTCATGTCGGAGCTTTGCATCCTATAAAGAGGGGATACAACATTGTTTTCAATTCTACATCCCAGAGGAAGGAGACAGAAGAAAGAAGTTAAAATAACATGATGTCCACAAAAGAATAATATGTTTACGTGTCAGTAATATTTGCAGAATTTCTCTTGATCTGCAACCTTTTCTACTAAAAAGCAAGGACTCCACAGAAATTCTGCCTCACAATGTCATCAAGTTGCCCATTAATACTTTTACACAGACTCTGATATTTTTTATTGAATGGTCAGTGTTTGCGTCATGGTCCTTTAGCCAACGGCACCTGCATGCTTACGTTCAGGATTGGTATACAAGGACACAGCCTCCAGGATGCAATCACTGACTATTCAGTGAAAAAGGTCAGAGTCCATGCAAATGTATTAATGAGCAACTTGGTTACATTGTGAGCTAAGGAGGGAGTACAATGAAGGTATACCACACTGATTCCTGCGATGTCAGGACTGACTTATGAAGAAAGATTGGATCAGTTAGGACTGGAGTCACAGGAGTTTAGAGGAAAAAGGGAAGAATCTCATAGAAGGCTATAAAATTCCAACAGGCCTATACAAGGTAAAAGCAGGAAGGATGTACCCAATTATTGTGGAGTTCAGAACTGGAGTCAAGTCTAAGTATACAGCATAGGCCATTTAGGATTGAGAGCGGAACATTTCAGAGAACACCTCTGGGACACCCAGACCAACCAGCCTAACCACCCCGTGGCTCAACACTTCAACTCCCCCTCCCACTCCACCGAGTACATGCAGGTCCTTGGACTCCTCCATCCCCAGACCATAGCAACACGACGGCTGGAGGAAGAGCGCCTCATCTTCCGCCTAGGAACCCTCCAACCACAAGGGATGAACTCAGATTTCCCCAGTCTCCTCATTTCCCCTCCCCCCACCTTGTCTCAGTCCCAACTCCTGTTCCTTGGATGCTGCCTGACCTACTGCGCTTTTCCAGCAACACATTTTCAGCTCTGATCTCCAGCATCTGCAGTCCTCACTTTCTCCTAGAAAATTCTTCACCCAGAGTTTGGTGAACTTGTGGAATTCTCTGCCACAGAAAGTGGTTGAAGCCAAAAAATTGAATATTGTCAAAAAGAAGTTATAGTTTTCAGGGTGAAAGGGATCAAAGGAAATGGGGCAAAAGTGGGAAAACGGTATTAAGTCAGATGATTAGCCATGCTCATCTTGAATGGTGGAGCAGGCTCAAAGGGCCAGATGGCTTATTCCTGTTCCTATTTTCTATGAATCAGCCTAGGTAGTCTTGGTGGTTGATTTAAAAGTAACTTGAACTGATGTATTAGGTTGTGGTCAGTTAATTAAGTAGAAGACATCGCACTACTTCATATCTTGTTTCTTGCCCATCCTGATCTTAATCACACACTGTTGGTGGCTGCCCCTTCAGCTGTCCAGGAGATAAGCTCTGAAATTCCTACACTTCTCGCTACATTTTGACCATACTAAATTAGTCCTTGAAACTTATCTGTTTAGCCTGACTCTTAGATACCTGGCCTAACATTTCTTGCCTGATAATGCTCCTATGAAACACTTTGTAAGTTCTACTATATTAAGAGGGTGCAATATAAATGCAAGTTGTTCTCATCAACGATGATTGATTCCAGTATTATTATTGGGAAAACATTGAGTGATAAAGGAAATTAGGCTAGTTATCAAATTATAAACTCATTATATTTTTGGCACTTACAAATTTCAGGCAGGCTTGATGACATTAATGTGTTGCTGTTTTCTGGTCTTCTGCTGATTGAGTTTTGTTACTTGTGGAGAAACTTAAGAGTTCTACACTTATTTCCTACCTTTGGTAATGAAATAAACAGGAAAACTCTGTGATGCTGTTGAATACAACTGATGTTGCACCAGAAGAAATGAGTTTTGTAACAAGATGGCATTTTATCATTTGCCTTAAGTTCATCTGGCTGAGGAATTATGGTGGGTGCAAAATCCAAAGATGAAACACAATAAAATAAATATGTATTTTGTAAACTTTTGATTGTAAATCATTGGTGCTGCCAAAATTGGAAAACTGTGGATTACAATCTGGTCATCAGAGTACAGAAATGTTTTTGCTAGCTACTTAAAGGTTATGCTAGAGAACAGCCAAAACGATTGTGGGAATGAAGGGAATGTATCATTATGTGCAAACATGTTAATTGGGCATCTCCTCACTGGCAAAGAGAAGTTTGAGAGAATGATGTGTTAGCTTCTTTTAGGACTCTAAAGGACTGGGTAACATAGAGGATAATGAGCTGTTTAGCCTTGTGTAGAATAGCAGAACCAAAATATGAGGCCTGCGCTTGAAAGAAGGAAATTAACATAAATCTGTGAAATAAGTTTTCAGCAAGTCTAATTAGTCAAAGGAAGCAGTGGAAGATGTTAGGCTAAATTCATTCAAATACAAGTCAGAAGAATTTATTTCAGCATTACCATTTTGTACTATGGTATATGAGTAATTTGTGTTATGATATATGGTGACTACAGCCTAGTTAATGACAAGCAGGTGACTTTGGATTTATGGTTCCAACAACTCTTGACCACAAGGGTATTTCTCACCTCATGTGCCAATCTGTTGCAGACACATTTATAGAAGTTGTCAATGGTGGCTGATAAATAACTTCATTATTGTTGTTTCATTGGATTACTCTTTCATTGGAGAAAGTAAACTAAATGGATCCTGGAATAAAAACAGAAAGTGCTGGAGAAACTCAACAAATTTGGCAGCTTGAGAACTGAAAAACGTTAACTCTGTTTCTCTGTCTGCAGATGCTGCCAGATTTGCTGAGTTTCTTCAGCACTTTCCGATTTTATTCCAGATTTCCACTGCATCAGCAGTGTTTTACTTTTATTTAAATGGTTCCTGGTCTTTCTTCATCCAATACTTTCAATTTCTGTAAAGAAGCAAAAATGTATGTTGTCTGCTGGAGAAAGCACTATTTTAAATCACACAGGCATGCCTTGCCATTGATTAATTTGGTCCTACAAGATTGATTAGGGGTAATTTTCCATTTCACAGATTTCCTGTTAATATTGCTAAAACATTTTAAAGATAACGGCACTGTATCACAAAGTTAGTTGATTAATTCTCATGGGGGTACTCACATTGCAGTTGGCATATATGTAGTTTTGAGTATGTACTTCATTCATCAGAATAAAATTTTACTGCGACATGGTGGTACTTAGAAAATAAGACTAATGTGATTTGACATTCTTTTTACTGAGTAGCTCAGATTTCTAATGATTTCCACACAGAAGCTGTTCACTGCACAGTTTACCAGTGCAAAGGACCCGAGGTGCCTCGATTACTTGATGCTTTGAAAGGCACTATTGTTTATGTTTGGCATTGAATATAATCTATAAGGGTTTGCTGTTATGTTAGTTGTATCTTCATGGTGTCTTCTAACACGCTGTAATAATCTCACCATTGAACTCTGCACGTTCCTCCCCTCCCCTTTCATGAAGGAATTAACTCCTTGTTGGGTACAGTTCCACACGGACTTGGTTCTCTTTGTCATTTCTTCTTTTAGCCATTATTCATTTATCAGTCACACAGGGTCTGAAGGCTGTTTGATCATGCAGTTCATCAAAATTTCGTGTGACCCACTCAGGAATGGGGGCTATGCCCAAAACTGTAGGGTCACAGTGACTAACTGATGACTTGAAAGTCAAACATCTTTGGGTAGACAAGGAACAGAACTTGGGGTCTTTCTTGTCTTAATTGCTGACTGAGAAACTGTGTGGATCCATTGACCCTCTGGGGAACCATGAGGATGTGTGTAATCATTATTGCAATCATATAATCAATGGCCTTAGTATAAATCAGAATACCACTTAGAACAAATTTTTAATCTCTCAGAGTCGGGGGATGTACGGAGTAGCCAAGAAGATAGATTTAAGGTCAAAGATCAGCCATGATCTTTGTGAATAATGAAGCAAGTTTGATCGGCCATATGTTTTACTCCTGCTCCTATTTCTTATGTTACTGTGTTTCTTATGTTCAAACATATGAGTGACAGTACATAGCACAGTGGCATCTTACATACCTTTGTTGAATATAGCCACTTTCATTGGGACTCAATGTAGGATCATGATTTTGTCCCAACTGAGTTCAATGCTGATTTTTTTTATAAACACTGTTACTTCATTTTTTGTTTTGTAATTATATTAATGGGGGATGACCATGGACCTAGGTTTGCATGAGTCGTGAATTAAAAAGAAGTGGGTCATTTGACTTTTTGAGTGTGTACCACCATTCAGTATGATCATGGCTGATCATTCAAATCAGTACTGTTATGGCATGGCAGTAAACCCTTCTACTAATTAAACCAAATACACAGAAAAGCTCACCTCACCTCATAATCTGTTAGAGTATGAGTGATAGAGAACTACCAAATTTCCATTATTTAAAGAGAAAATAACAAAAAAAGTGAACATTAAACAACAATTTACAATTCTAAGCCTCCTTTCTCTTAAAGATTTGTTACCTACTTCCCACTCTATAACAATATACTAATCCAATAATGCCCCTATCAAATTTACAGCAACTCAATTTTCAAAACCAGACAGCGGCTGTCGTCTCCGGTATCAATCTTCCTCTGTTTGTAGATCTCCCTGGGTCGTCTTTGGCCTTCTGCAAATATGTTTCATATGAAAAAGGTACCTTTGATTGAGAGTGTTTTCATGCAGTCTGTCTTACAATGGCAGGTCGTGCTGTTTCTGGCTATCCAAAATATACGAGGAGAAAGTGAGGTCTGCAGATGCTGGAGATCAGAGATGGAAACGTGTCGCTGGAAAAGCGCAGCAGGTCAGGCAGCATCCAGGGAACAGAAGAATCGACGTTCCGGGCATTAGCCCTTCTTCATTCCTGAAGAAGGGCTAATGCCCAGAACGTCGATTCTCCTGTTCCCTGGATGCTGCCTGACCTGCTGCGCTTTTCCAGCGACACGTTTCCATATCCAAAATATACCCCAAACCTCGGATCGTCTCATTGGTTCGATGTTGTCAAAACAATAAAATTCAAATGTGATTAAATTTTAGTATCTTGGGGCATAATTAAAACTGATTGGTTAAATTCGAACTGCTGTGAAAACAATTGCTATCTAGGTTTCAGCCAAATGTTAGATCTTTCAATTTTCCAGCATACTCTGTGACATGACAGGTGCTTGCCAGCTTTCACTCTCTTAAAGGAACAGTACATGTCTTCAACTTCATAACAGTACCCTGTTCCTGCTTTCTCCCTATATCCTTTGATCGCTTTAGCCTTAAGAAATATATCTAACTCATTTTGAAAACGTTCAATGTTTTGATCTCTGCCATTTTCCATGGCAGTGAATTCCACAGACAGCACTCTCTGAGTGAAGAAAATTTCCTTCATTTCTATCCTAAACTGGCTACCCCATATCCTTAGATTGTAACCCCTGATTCTGGTCTCCCTGGTTATCAGAAATCCTTCCTGCATCTATCTTGTCTAATTCTGTTAGAATTTTATAGATTTCTATGAGATGCTCCTTCATTCTTCTAAATTCAAGTGAATATAATCCTAACTGATCTGTCTCTCCCTATTTGTCAGTCCTACTATCCCATTAATCGGTCTGAAAAACTTTCTTTGCACTCTCTCAATAGCCAAAATACCCTTCCTCAGATAAGGAGACCAAAACTGCACACAATACTCCAGGTATGGTCTTGCCAAAGCCTTGTACAGTTGCAGCAAGTTATCCCTGCTCCTGTACTCCAATCCTCCCCACTATGAAGGCCAGCATACCATTTGCCTTCTTTACTGGCTGCTGTGCCTGCATTACCTACTTGCAATGACTGCTGAATAAGGACACCCAGATCGCTTTGCACTTCCCCCTTTCCCAAAATATGGTGGATAACCTCACATGTATCCTGCTATGTATTTTCCCACTTGCCTAACTTGTCCAAATCACACTGAAGCTTCTCTGCATTCTTCTCACTACATGCCCTCCTACCCAATTTTATGTCATCTGCAAACTTGGAGATATGACATGTAGCTTCCTTATCTAAACATTGAGCTACATAGAACATAGAACAAAGAACATAGAAGAATACAGCGCAGTACAGGCCCTTCGGCCCTCGATGTTGCGCCGATCCAAGCCCACCTAACCTACACTAGCCCACTATCCTCCATATGCCTATCCAATGCCCGCTTAAATGCCCATAATGAGGGAGAGTCCACCACTGCTACTGACAGGGCATTCCATGAACTCACGACTCACTGAGTAAAGAACCTACCCCTAACATCTCTCCTATACCTACCCCCCCCCCTTAATTTAAAGCTATGCCCCCTTGTAATAGCTGACTCCATACATGGAAAAAGATTCTCACTGTCGACCCTATCTAAACCCCTAATCATCTTGTACACATCTATCAAGTCACCCCTAAACCTTCTTTTCTCAATGAAAACAACCCCAAGTGCCTCAGCCTTTCCTCATACGATCTTCCTACCATACCAGGCAACATCCCGGTAAACCTCCTCTGCACCCGTTCCAGTGCCTCCACATCCCTCCTATAGTATGGCGACCAAAACTGCACACAATACTCCAGAGTCTTATACAACTGCAACATGACCTCAGTACTCCAGAACTCAATTCCTCTACCAATAAAAGCCAGTACGCCATATGCCTCCTTCACCGCACTATTTACCTGGGTGGCAACTTTCAGAGATCTGTATACATGGACACCAAGATCCCTCTGCTCATCCACACTACCAAGTATCCGACCATTAGCCCAGTACCCCATCTCTTTGTTATTCTTCCCAAAGTGAATCACCTCACACTTAGTTACATTGAA
>NC_057713.1:101890382-101910209 GCF_004010195.1 Chiloscyllium plagiosum | reverse complement strand
TTAGCTACGTTGAATTCCATTTGCCACCTTTCTGCCCAGCTCTGCAGCTTCTCTATATCTTGCTGTAACCTGCCACATCCTTCCTCACTGTCACCAACTCCTCCGACTTTCGTATCATCCGCAAACTTGCTTACCCAACCTTCTAACCCCTCTTCCAGGTCATTTATAAAAATGACAAACAGCAATGGTCCCAAAACAGATCCTTGCGGAACACCGCTAGTGACGGCACTCCATGAAGAAACTTTGCCATCAACTACTACCCTCTGTCTTCTTCCATCCAGCCAATTCCTAATCCAAACCTCCAACTCACCCTCGATGCCATATCTCCGTATTTTCTGCAGTAGCCTACCATGGGGAACCTTCTCAAACGCCTTACTAAAATCCATATATACCACATCTACCGCTTTGCCCTCATCAACCTCCTTCGTCACCTTTTCAAAGAATTCAATAAGGTTTGTTAGGCACGACTTGCCCTTCACAAAACCATGCTGACTATCCTTGATCACATTATTCCTATCCAGATGTTCATAAATCCTATCCCTTATAATTCTCTCTAAGATTTTGCCCACAACAGAAGTGAGACTCACCGGCCTATAGTTACTAGGGTTATCCCTACTCCCCTTTTTGAACAAGGGAACCACATTTGCTAGCCTCCAATCTTCTGGCACTTCTCCTGTAGACAACGAGGACATAAAAATTAAGGCCAATGGCTCTGCAATCTCCTCCCTTGCTTCCCAGAGAATCCTAGGATAAATGCCATCAGGCCCAGGGGAGTTATCTATTTTCACCCTTTCCAGAATTTCCAACACCTCTTCTCTACATACCTCAAAGCCATCCATTCTACTTAATTGTGACTCGGTACTCACATGACAATAATGTCCTGTTCCTGAGTGAATACTGACGAAAAGTATTCATTCAGTGTCTCCCCAATCTCTTCAGCCTCCACACGCAACTTCCCACTACTATCCTTGACTGGACCTATTCCTACCCTAGTCATTCTTTTATTCCTAACATACCTATAGAAAGCCTTAGGGTTTTCCCTAATCCTACCGACTAAGGACCTTTCATGTCCCCTCCTTGCTGCTCTTAGCTCTCTCTTCAGGTCCTTCCTGGCTTCCTTATAACTCTCAATAGCCCCAATTGAACCTTCACGCCTCATCTTTACATAGGCCGCCCTCTTCCATTTAACAAGGGATTCCAATTCCTTATTAAACCACGGCTCCCTAACTCGACCCTTTCCTCCCTGCCTGACGGCTACATACTTATCAAGGACACTCAATAGTTGCTCCTTGAACAAGCTCCACATATCAATTACGCCCTTGCCTTGAAGCTTACTTTTCCAAGCCACACATCCTAAGTCATGCCTCACCGCATCATAATTTCCCTGGCCCCAGCTATAACTCTTGCCCTGTAGTGCACACTTATCCCTCTCCATCACTAGAGTGAAGAATCCAAGCACTCGTTCCTGTGATAGCTCGAATAGGGACCATTCATGGGAGAGTCAAGAGTGTGGTGCTGGAAAAGCACAGCAGGTCAGGCAGCATCCGAGGAGCCAGAGAAACGATGTTTTGGGAATAAGCCCATCATCATTTCCTGATTCTCCTGCTCCTCGGATGCTGCCTGACCTGCTGTGCTTTTCCAGCACCACACCCTTGACTCTGATTTCCAGCATCTGCAGTCCTCACTTACCCCTCATGGGACAGACTAGGACTAGAGGGCACAGTCTCAGAATGACGGATTGCCAGTTTAAGATGGGGATGAGGAGGAATTTTTTCTCTCATTTGTGAATTTCTTGCCACAAAGAGCTGTGGTGGCAGAGTCCTTGTATATATGTGAGGCTGAGATAGATAGAACCTTGATCAGTAGTGGATTAAGAGTCATGGAGAAAGGGCAGGAAAGTGGATGTAAGGCACGTAAGATCAACCATGATCTTATTGAATGGCTGCGCAAGCTTGAGGGGCCAAATGGTCCACTCCTGTTCCTGTTTCCTTTGGTCTTATGGTTGCTGCCTGCCACTCGGAAAAAGACCTGTTTATTCCTACACTTTTACACTGAGTGCCAACCAATTCTAAACTATTCAGTACACGACTTCCAATCTGATGCGCTTTCATTTTATATACTAATCCTTATCGAAAGCCTTATGAAAATCTACATAAACCACAACAATGGTTACATCCTCAAACATTCCAGCAGATTTGTCAAGCATTACTTCCCTTTCATAAAAGGCACATGCTAACTGTGCCTTGTCTTGGTATTTGAATTGAGTTGAATTGAATTTATTGTCACGTGTACCGAGGCACAGTGAAAAGCTTTGTCTTGCGAGCAAACAGGCAGACCACAGAACTAAGTAGCATACATAGTAAATAATAGGTAAACAGTGGCAAAAACAAAAACACAGGTACAGGTGAATGTTAAGAATTTTTGAGTCCATTCAGTATTTTCTTCTAAGTGCTCTGCTACTACATCTTTTATTATGGACTGTACCATTTTTCCACAACTGATGTAAGCTCAATCCATACAGATTTTGATTCACCAGAGCTAATATCCTTTCTCGCAATCACATCAATTTCTTTCTTAATCAGCAGTGCTACCCTATCTCCTTCTTTCTGTTTGTCCTTTCTAAAAATGAATACCCCTGAATATTCAGTTCCCATTCCTGATGACACTGAGCCACATCCCTGTGATCCTCATTATATCCTACATGCTTGGATGTATTTGCACAACTGATTCATCTATTATATTGTGAATGCTCCATATATTAAGGTACAAGATCTTAGGCTTATTTTTTTAAAAATTCTTCATCTCGTTCACTGTGGCCTTGCTCAATTTCAGTTTTTGAATTATCTGTGTAATATCTTTCTTCTTTCCCATTCTGCCTTTTGTTTTAGTCCTTATTGTCCTGTCATCCATCTTCTGTATAGATTGCCATCTCCCTGCCATTTTAGTTTAAACTGTCCCCAACTGCACTAGCAAATATTCCCCCAGGACGTCAGTTCTGTGTTGCTCAGGTGCAACCTGCCCAGTTTGCACTTGTCCTACCTCCTCCAGCAACAATCCCAATGCCCGGGAATCTATAACCCTCCCTTGTACCATCTTTCCACATATTCATCTGATGTATTTTGTTATTTCTATTTTGACCAGCACATGGCACTAATCCCAAAACCTCAATTTGAGGTCCCATTGGTTAATTTGCTTCCTAACTTCCCATTTTAGAACATCATCCCTTTCCTTATCTAGGCCATTGGTACTGATGTGTACTGTGATCACTGGCTATTCAGCTTCCCAGATCAGAATGTCCTGTAATCCCTTCGAGACATTCTTGACCCTAGCACCCAGGTGGCAACGGACCATCCAGGAGTTTTGTTTTCAGCAACAGAACTATTTATCTGTTCACCTTACTATTGAATCCACTATTACTATAGCATTCCCACTAGTTTTCCTTCTCTCCTAAGTAAGTGGGAATACTTTTTGTGAGGATGTATTAAAACCATTTTCATTGCAAATAGATGATACAGTATTATTTTAAAATCATTCCAACTATTTTTGTAACTTAAAACGTACTTCACTCTATTCCACTATTTTGGTAAACTCTGAAGATCTACAAATAATTTGTGTAGTGCCAGTTTCATGCATTAGGCCTGAGATTTAATTTTGGAATAGGGATCTCATAGCGCACTCTTCTATTAAAAAAAATGGAGTTCCACCAGTTTAGTGTATTTTTGACTTGGACTTTCCATCTGTGATTTTATTATGGCTTTTGTCACCAGCTGGCAGTTTTAAAATGATCCTTTGATAAGCCGAGATAATTTAGATGGTCTGCTGAAAACAGTCCAAAAAGCAGTGCATTCTTTTTCACTGTGACCAATAGTTAGGAACCTTGACCATATTGAGGACATTGATGTGCCAAGTTTGTGGAGTGGACAGTGCTGGAGTCCATCATCAATTGCTTCATTCTTTTGAGGACTTGCCAGTGTGAATGCTCTGCAGTTTCTGATTTGGCCTGAGAGTTACATAGGCAAGTCCTTTTCACTGCCTCTGGATTCAAAGCTAATAGGAACTATTCCAATGTTAAAATAGCTGCTGAGATCCACTTTTTTTTTAACAAACACTCTTTTTAATTTTTTTTTAAAATGCAGAAATGGGAGGAGAACACTCTACTGCCACTCATCAAGAACATTCTACTTTTATTCCACAGGAAACCTGTATCACCAATTTTTCAAAGACAGGCCACAAACAGTTGGCTGCAACATCAAAATAAGCTGCCAGTTTCATAAATAGCAGCAGCCAAGAGGCCCCAGAGTGTATAGTAAAAGGTATTGTACTTATTGTATAAAAGTAGCATTCGATGATGTACATGCAGCAGTTTAATCATCCTTTTGGCCCTCATTTAATTTCTGTGGCAATTCTTTCCTACTGCATACATGCAATTTTTTTTATTTTATGTTAAAATAATAAACTTAAAATCAGCAACAATTTTTTTACAGTCCCCTATTCACACCATAAGAAAGGTGTTCTAAAAATAAACTTGCAATACTGAACATGCACACATAGTAATAATAGGCTGTAAGGATATGTTGATGAGGTAAAATTAAGGGTTATGAGGGAGCTCATTAGATTCTTTGACTGAATGACCACTCTCTCTGCTATAAATTCAATGTAGTTTTATGCATTACTTGCATCAGGTTCCCAGGAGCTTTCAGAGATCAAGAACCAGTAGCAAATGAAGTACAGTCAATCTTTTGGAATACACCTCAAAGTGAGATTGTCTGGAGTACAAGGGAATCCAGTAAATCAAATTGACTGTAGGAAGTTTCTCAGAAGATAAGTTTGTCAGTGCATTCTGATGTGTCCTTCCAAATTACATTTCAATTCCACACTATGTGATAGTAGCCCAGAGAAACTGATGAATTTTAGAAGAATGTACAAGTGATTAACCTTGTGTACACACTTAATGCTGAACCTTCTAATCTCTATGTCAGTACAATTTCCAACAAACTGTTACTACTGAAATGATATGCTGTACAGTGTTAGATACCAACTATCAGAGAATTCCCCAAATCCTGCCAGCAAATGCAGATCAAATTTAATATGTTTTTTTTACAGGCTGAGATTATTTGTATTGAATTATTGTCGACTGTTCCAAATCTTTCTTGATGTTTCTTTGTAACACCAAAATAATATTTAGATATCTTTGCACACATGCAATTTAAAAAACAAACTTTCATGGATTGTGGCTAGGCCAGCATTTGTTGTTCTGAGGAGAGGTCATCGGACCCGAAATGTTATCTTTGATTTCTCCACAGATGCTGCCAGACCTGCTGAGCTTTTCCAGCAATTTCTGTTTTTGTTTCTGAATTACAGCATCTGCAGTTCTTCCACGTGTAGTTGTTTATCCCCTGTTGTACTTAATAAGTTGGGCTTGATCTGCCTTCATGACATGTTACAGTATATTTATTTCTGTAGTGGTTTTGTACAACAAAGTGGTTTGTTGGACTATTGCGGAGAATGTTTAAGAATCAGCCACATTGCTTTGGGTCTGCAGTCCCACACAGAGCAGATGAGGAATGGCAGATTATTTTCCCTAAAGAATATGAGTGAACTATATGTTTTTTTACAATAATCAATTGTCAGCATTACAAAAACTTGGGTTTCTGGTTTGGATTTATTAACGGAATGGACTTGCTAATTAAATTTAAATTTCAACAGTAGCTATGGTGGGATTTGGACCTGTGTGCCCAGAGCATTAAGCTGGACTCCTGAAGTCAGTGACATTTTCAGTTTACCATTGTCTAGCCCAGTAGTGGCAAAATGGTTTGTCCATGGGGTGTGGGAGAATAAATGAGTTTACATTGGCTTGGTATTTGGCTGTGTATAACAAAGAGGGTCCAGAGCTTTGTAGTGTACTCCAGGTGTTAACAGAGTGTGTGATCATGTGTAATCATGTAAATAGACCTGTTGTTTAGAAGTATGCCCTTTCCTAATTCTATGATAGTGCAACTGCGATGTCGCACTAGATCACTTTGAACTTAGAACTGGACGTTGTGCCTTTACCACATGTCCTCTCAACTATACTGAAGCAAAATATGGATTCCAAAAGGTGGAAATCTGAAACAAAACAAAATGCTAAAAACACTCAGCAGGTCAGATAGCATTTGTGGAGAGAAACAGTTAATGTGAAATGTAAATGATATTTTATCTTTATACTTTATAATAGAAGCTATGACTGCTTCTCTTTCATGGGCTGTGTTGATTTTAGGATTACTCCTCTCTTTAGTCACCTCTCAATTTAAAAGTGTTCTCCACATAAAAATCTGAGTGATGCAGCAATGGCAAGGTATGCGGCAGAGTTGGGTGAGAGGTCCAGCTCAGCATCGAAATCATCTCGCTCCATCTTGTATGCTTTTCGCAAGCAACCAAGTGGCAAAGAGCTGCCAATTGTCCAGACGAATCTTTGTTAAGTTTCTTGTTGACGGTCTAACTCACCTCATTAATATCCAGCTCCAATCTTACTGAACCCTACTTAATAAACTAGCCGTTGGGAAAACTTGATATAGAAACCAGATGGAGCTTGGTTCTTGAAGCCTGGTGGATTCAGTCACCACTTTCACTGAATCACTTCCATGTTTCCCATGACAAAACTGCAGCCCAATGCACAAATGATAAGCATCAGCCATATCTACCCTTCCTTTATGAATATTGGCATCCGACAATCAGCAAGCCCCGACCACCATCCTGACACCTCTCTAATACACGCAGTATGCCCTGGAAACCCAGATTTGCACACCAACAACCAGCACTGCATGGTTGCATCAGGCAAAGTAGTCACACAGGAACAGGCATCCAGCCCATGGCTTGGGTCAGGTTGTCTCCCGATGTTTGTCGCTTACTCTATTACATGAGTGTGGAGGAGAAGGAAATTATAAGAGCAGAATTGTTAGCAGCATCTGAAGCAAAGGTTATGTTCTGAAGGAGATTAACTCACTGTTCTGGAAGGCTGGAAAGTTCCTAAGCAAAAGACCTCATGCTGTTCTCAAGCTTTTTGTTGAGCTTCATTGGAACAGTGTAAATCAAAGACAGGATTGGGTGGATTTGACGGAAAATTAAAATGTCAGGCAACTGGACGCTCAGAATCACACTTGTGGACTGAACAGAAGTTTTCCACAAAAGCAAACAACCAGTCTGTGGCTACTGCCTCTGAGGACAAAGCATTCTTTCCAACATAGAATACAGCTGAATATGAGCTAGGAATGCATTATACAAAATGGATAGAGGTACATGAAAATCTCTTTTTGATCAGGAAGCTGTGTTTTGGGCTCTGGTTGCTGAAATGAGAAAAGGTAAAAAGGGAAGTGTTGCATTTCCTGTGCTTACACAGAAGGATAGCATGGAACGTGGAGCAAATGTTGTGGGTGGTTGTGTGAGCCAGCATACTACAGAGGAACTGTTACTTCAGAATGCTGAAAGGAAAGGGTGGAGGAAAATGTGTTTGGTGGCGGCATTGGTGGAAATAATGGACGGTGATCTGTTGAACATGAAGGCCAATGAGTTCACAGGGGACTTTATTGTAGTTCTGTGAGGGAAGGAAAGGGATGAAGGTGAAAGTGTAAATAATGGGACAGATTCAGTTGACCACAATAATGGGGGGCTTTTCCACTGAGGATATAGAAACAGACAATGTTGGTTTTGGTCACCTAGATATGGACAGAGAAGGAATTCTCAGATTTCTTTACCCTAAATTAACCTGCGTTTTTATCCAGTTTTTCACTTCATTTTGGGAAATCACATTGTTCTGGGTGAGATGGAATCACAGGAAAAATATATACTGAGATACAGAAGGTATTGTAATTGTGTGGGACAGGCTGAATGGATCAGAAGATTTTTACTTGTCTGTCTCATTCTTAATTCCTTCATGACCTTCTTTTATGATGTAAGACTCTCTGCTCTCTGTTTTTTCTGAACCACGACCAACATTCTTGTGTGCAGCCTATCCAAGCCAAATCGCTAGTTGGCGATCAGTAGTGGAAACCTTGCTTGATGTTTTCCACTCCTCACTAGCACAAGAAGACCGAGCCCAATGTTTGTGCCCTGTTGTCACCCTGATTGAGATCAATAACATTAGCCCACCATGGGGATTAAGCCTGAACCAGACCTTGTCTGTATGAGTCAAGATCGACAACTGATCACAAATTCCTGTGAGACCTCGGTTCACATTTGCGGTGTGAAATGTAATGTTCTAAGTAAATCTGAGCTGATAGCCAAATTGTAAAGTTCATTGTTTTCCTCAAAAATGTGATGCTGATCCACAGCAAAGAACTGAAATCAATTTCCTGTGTTTAAGTTGAGTTTGATATTTATAGTCTTCATACATTGCTACATAGTACAGTTCTTCAAATTTCTGTTGTTTTGTGTCCAACTCACATCCCCAAATCATACTATATCTGCAGGAACTGATTATCACCCAATTGATTCAAACTGAAGCCTGCTGGCACTAATCACTGGTTCACAAGACTGCCTGGGAGTAAGTTATATGGTCTGTCTTAACCCCAAAGGACTAAAAGGAGGGCTAGAAGAAAATGAAGGGACTTACACCTTGAAAATATAGATGTTTGGTTACTGCAAAACCAAACAGGATAATTTATAATTCAGTACCTTTTTTATGAGGCCTTTTAATATTTGGATCGAGTGTCCATGTTCTTGCTCAGCACCCTTACAACATTGTACAACAGAAAACAAAATGAAAGCTGTGGCACTAATGTTTTATCACAATGCATTATTTACAGTAACATAAAGCTGGCAATAAGTTTTAGACTGTAATTCACTTTTCGTATTCTGCTGACATTGATAAACTGCTTCTGTTTCAATTCTACAATTTATGACATCAGCAGAATGCCTATTAAGTTACAATCTTGTTTCTTCGTCCGACTATCGATTGCTCCCTGTCTAATCCGATCTACCTAACGATATCTTGGGATTGTTGTCTACAATATAGATTCCACTTCAGCACAGTAAGAGAGCCAAATGTTCATTTCAAAATATACCTACCCTTTTTTGAAATTTGTTTGTGGGATTATGAGAGTCATTGTTTGGATCAGTATTTATTCCCTGTCCCCATAATTGCCCTTGAGAAGGTCATGGTGAGCTACCTTCTTGAACAACTGTATCCATGATAGGTGTTTCTACCATATGGTTAGGACAGGAGGGCTGTCATTCAGAACATTTAAACCAGTTCTGTTTGAGATTATCACAGGTTTGGGCCTGCTCTGAAGAGAGCATTGGAGCTCTGTTTCTGAGTTTCTGGATCCCAGTCAGCCAACTGTGCATCCCAGTCAACTCACAGATAAAGTTAGCTATGAAATACAATCATTCAGCAGTAGCTATTGGTAACCCAGCCATGGATTCCAGCCAGCCAGTTGTGGATCCTGAGCAGCTACTGGCAGATCTTGGTCACCTAGCTGAAGGGCCCAAGCCAGCTGTGGATTCTGATCACCAGGCTATAGATCCTAGTCAGTCACTATCGTTTCTGGTCAGCCAACTCAAATCCTGATCTTCTAACTGTGGATCCTGGTCAGCCAGCTTTGAATCCTCATTACCCGTTTGTGGATTCTGGACAGCAACTGTGCATGGGAACAGGGGAATGGCTGAAAGCAGTTTGTGGTCAGATTGTAGAACATTTAGTGACTGTAGACAGGCGAAAAAGCATTCTCTAGCTTCTCTTGTGCTCAACTGAAGAATTTTCAAAGATAAGCCAGTGCCCACAGTTTCTTGATTGTGTATAGATCATTGCAAAATGATATTAACAAGAATCTGAAAGATTTGCCCCGCTGAAGTAAATTATTTAGAGGGTATAGAATGGGAACAAGAGTGTACCCAGCTGTGAAAAGATATGAAACTGTATACTTCAGTGCTATTTTCAAGTGGCATGAAATCCTCTTGACTGGGTGTTTACAATCAGACTCACAGAACCAGTTCCAATTCAGTGAAATTGTGATTTTCAAAAAAACAGGCCCCTTTCAAGTTTTTCCTCAATGTTTTCCAAAATACAGTTGCTGCCATTTGGGAGGGGATGTAGACAGTCTGGGGACATTCACGGTTATCACTCAATCTAAGCCTTGGGTTTGAATAAATACAGGTGTTTACAACATTCTGAGCTGGTTACTATTGTAACAATCTCTGCTAATCGCTGTTTCCCCTGCGGTGCAGCATGAAGTGGGTAGTCATTTATCATTATAAATCTCCAGAGGAGGATATATTGCAAAAGGCTTGCTGAACAGTGGGTGGCAACTGAGCATCAAGATCTTACCTGAAGATCAGCCACCCTTCAACAATCCTGAACTTCTGAGCAGCATGATGGCATGAACTTAGTTTGTACTCATTTTTATGATAAAGTTTGAGATATTTTCTGACTTGGGAACAGAATAGCAAGCCAGACGGTCAGCTGAAAGTGGTCTTCAAGGCTTTCAGTCTCAGTGTGATACTGATTACATTATATAAATTATACATTACATTTCAAGACGAATGAATCATGTCTAATCTGATCTATGTAACGATATCTTGGGATTGTTGTCTTCAATAT
Organism: Chiloscyllium plagiosum; assembly: GCF_004010195.1. Lineage (NCBI taxonomy): Eukaryota > Metazoa > Chordata > Chondrichthyes > Orectolobiformes > Hemiscylliidae > Chiloscyllium > Chiloscyllium plagiosum. The sequence goes on along the minus strand of NC_057713.1, from coordinate 101,899,636 downwards.
AGATTCCTCAGCCATTTCTGTGATAATGGCAGAAGAACGGAGAATGGGATAACTAACCAAGCTGAAACTTATGCATCATAGTTCTGCCAATACTGAGTCTAAAAGCAGTGTACAGCAATTAATGTTTATAGAGTCTTTAATGCAATCAAAAACAGCATTAAACTTCACAGAGGCATTATAAAACCAAATTTGGCACCAAGGCACGTAAATGGATTAGGTCAGATGAACAAAAGTTTGGTCAAAGTGCTAAGGTTTTGGGAGTATTTGGAAGAAAGCCAGGAAGATAGAAAGGTAGAGAAATATAGGAGGGCATTCCAAAGATCCAAACAGCTAACGATGTGCCCATTAGCAATGGGACAATAAAAATCGGGGAAGCTCAAAGGGCTGGAATCAGGAGTACAAGCATATCCAAATAAGCAGCGGTGATTGAATTCTCCTGCACCTACAACACAGGTAGACAAATCACTGCCATAATTTGGTTATGTGTGTGGGGGCAAACTACTCTTTGCACCAGGGCAGACTGTTTTAATGTATGAGGTAGATAATAGGACTCAGGGACTGCATCCTTGAGTCTTAAAACAAGTAGCTATTGAGTTAGTAGACACATTGAATTTGTTTTAACTCCATAGATTTTGGAACAGTTTCATCAGTTTGGCCATACTAGTATTCAAAAAGGAGGGATTCAGAAAGTAGGATACAACAGGCCAGTTAGCCTATAGTATTGTCTATACATAGAACATAGAACATTACAGCGCAGTACAGACCCTTCAGCCCTCGATGTTGCGCCGACCTGTCATACCATTCTGAAGCCCATCTAACTTACACTATTCCATGTAAATCCATATGCTTGTCCAATGCATATGCTTGTCCATCTGTCATAGCAAAATGCTAAAACTTATTATTATGTCAGGTATATCAGAGCACTTGGAAACTCTAAATACCATCAGACAGAGTCAATATGGTTTTGTGAAAGGGAAATTGTGTTCAACTGATTTATTGTTTATTAGGCCATTTTGAGGAAAGAACAAGCAACATGGTGAAAGGGAAACCTGCAGATGTGGTGAACTTGAATTTCAAAAAAGCACTTGATGAAGTATCAGCTCAGACTACGAACTAAGTAAGGACTCATGGTGTAGGAGTTAACATATCAGCATGAACAAAAGATTAGTTTGTGGACAGGAAGCAGAGAATGAGGATAACTATTTTCAAGTTGGCAAGGTGTAACTTTTAACGTGCCACAGAGATTAGTGCTGCGGCTTCAACTATTTACAATCTGCATAAATATAAATAATTATAAAACAAATAAATATAAATTTGTGGAACATATAAAGATTGATAGGAAAGTAAGTTGTGAAGAGGACAGAAAGAGTCTACAATGGGTTGAGTGAGTGAACAAAATTGGGCTGGTGGAGCATAAAGTAGGAAAATGTGAACTTGTCCATTTTGGCAGGAAGAATTTTTATAAAAAGCATGTTGTTTAATTGAGAGAGATTACAGAATTCAATGGTATAGAGGAATCTGGGAATGCTGATTTTGGAATCACAAACAGTTATTATACAGGTACAGCAAATGATCAAAAAAGCACATAAAATGTTGGCGTTCATTGCAAAGGGAATGGAGTATAACAGTAGGGAACTTTTTCCACAGTTTTAGAGGGCTTTGATGAGACCAGATCTGGAATATTGTTATGGTGTTAGTATCTTTATTTAAACACAATGGAAGCAGTTTAAATGAGTTCACTCAACTACTTCTGAGGTGAAGGGAATTTCTCATGAGGAAGCTTGAACAGTTTAGGCCTGCATCCATTAGAATATAAATTCAGAGTGGATGCTGAGAGATTTGTTTCCACTTCTGGGAGAGACTACAACTGAGGGGCACAATTTAAAAATTAAGGTCTCCCATTTAAGGTAGAGATGAGGAGATATATTTTTACTCAGAAGACACTTAATCTGTGGAATTCTGTTCCCAAAGAGCTGTGAGGTATTGAATATTTTAAAGATTGAGTTAGATCGATTCTTGATTTTCAAGAGAATCAAAGCACTTACAGAGTAGACCGAAAAGTAGAACTGAAGCTATAATTAATTAGCCATGATTTTACAGAAGGTGAAGCAGGTTCGAGGGGTCAGATGGCTTACTCCTACTCTGAATTTGTAAGTATGTTTCATACCTCAGGGTAGATAACTCTTTGTGTATCTTGGATTCAGTGGAGCTGATTGGGTAAAAAGAAGGTAGAGTCACATGGTGCAATGCAAATCTTTGGAAATTGACAGTAGCCTCACAACTATATCATCAGAAGAAACAAAATAACTCCTAATACTCTGAATATTTTAAGTAAATGATTGAAATAACTGTGTGAAAAGACTCCTTGGCTCCAACAGTGTAAACAATGTAATTTGTATTTTCAAAAATCTTGTTCCTACTCGCAACACATCATAAGAATAAATAAGGATGGAATTGTCTTGTAATCTCTGTAATTGTTGGTAAAGAAAACAACAATATCTGCAAGGGTAGTAACAGTGAGAAAGATTCACAAGATTCAAGACTGGTAATTATCAAATATTTTGAGAGAATCGGAGGAGTAGACAGGATATTAATCATACAGTGAATTGGAGGAGGCAATAACTCTGGACTCTTTAGGAGTGGGTAATAATACTTTGTTCTACAGGAGTGGGTAATAATCCTTTACTCTATAGGGAGGATGATAATCCTGTACTCTATGGAGGGAGGTAATAGACAATAGACAATAGCTGCAGGAGTTGGCCATTCTGCCCTTTGAGCCTGCACCACCATTCATTATGATCATGGCTGATCATCCTCAATCAGTATCCTGTTCCTGCCTTATCTCCATAACCCTTGACTTCACTATCCTTGAGAGCTCTATCCAACTCTTTCTTAAACGAATTCAGAGACTGGGCCTCCACTGTCTTCTGGGGCAGAGCATTCCATGCACCCACCACTCTCTGGGTGAAGAAGTTTCTCCTCATCTCTGTCCTAAATGGCCTACCCCTTATTTTTAAACTGTGTCTCACCCATCAGCGGAAACATGTTTCCTGCCTCCAGAGTGTCCAATCCTTTAATAATCTTATACTTCTCAATCAGATCCCCTCTCAGTCTTCTAAACTCAAGGGTATACAAACCCAATCGCTCCAATCTTTCAACATAAGATAGTCCCACCATTCCAGGAATTGACCTCGTGAACCTACGCTGAACTCCCTCAATAGCCAGAATGTCTTTCCTCAAATTTAGAGACCAGAACTGCACACAATATTCCAGGTGCGGTCTCACCAGGGGCCTGTACAGCTGCAGAAGAACCTCTTTGCTTCTATACTCAATCCCTCTTGTTATGAAGGCCAGCATGCTATTAGCTTTCTTCACTACCTGCTGTACCTGCATGCTTGCCTTCATTGACTGGTGTACAAGAACACCCAGATCCCTTTGTACTGCCCCATTACCTAGCTTGACTCCATTTAGGTAGTAATCTGCCTTCCTGTTCTTGCCACCAAAGTGGACATTTATCTGCATTAAACTGCATCTGCCATGCATCTGTCCACTCACCTAACCTGTCCAAGTCACCCTGTACTCTCCTAACATCCTCCTCACATTTCATCCTGCCACCCAGCTTTGTATCATCAGCAAATTTGTTAATGTTACTATTAATACCATCTTCTATAGCATTAATATATATTGTAAAAAGGTGCAGTCCCAGCATTGATCCCTGCGGTACCCCACTGGTCATTGCCTGCCATTCCGAAACGGAGCCGTTTATCACTACTCTTTGTTTCCTGTCAGCCAACCAATTTAATAATCCTGTATGAGAGTGATAATAATTCTATACTCCATAAAAGGTAATAATTGTGTATTCGATAAGTGTGGCAATGTTGGGATGATTTTTGTCTTTATAATCAATTTTGTGAAGTACCTTGGGATGCTTTACTACATTAAGGCCAGTGGTTGCCATTATATTTGCTTCATAGTTATTGTTTTACTTTTATGTGTTTTTCTATTAATTGCAATGAACTCCACAAATTTTCCTCAGCTCCATAAATGGCTGCACCTGCTTTGAATACTGTTCCCATTTTTCAGGACTTTCACATATAGTCGGGTGTAATCAGCAAATATTTATTATTATTCCAAAATGTATATTCTTCCACATTCCCAGGTACCCAAGCAGAAATCCTGAGAGAACCATTACTCAGGACCTAAGCTGTCTCAGCAGCTTCTACTGTCTGTACCATGATGCTTAGCTTCCTATTCACTCTATACTATTCTTTCAAAAAAATACTCCCATATGGAATTTCAATAATTAAAATTGAAGTCTGTTAACTTAATTTAATATCTTCTTTGATTGACAACAATTTCAATAAAATCAAGTATACAAAATTGACATGTAACTAAATGCCAAATTCTTTAAACCAGATTTATTTAAGTCTTTTGCTTACTTAAATTTATGTTTTCAAGGTCATTCCCAGGATGCTACAGAAGAAAGCCCTGCAATTCCTGAAGACAGATAGAAACAGACCACCAGCTGGTCTTTGCTTTTCACAGCTTCTGCTTTCCAGTCTCAAGAACATGCTGTCAGAGCCAAATCAGACTGCATATGTATGATCTTCATAAACGTAACTGTGTAATGTCCCCTATCTTGTATCGTAGCCAAAATGGAGCTTATTTAATAGCTGCTTGGATTTTGGGAGCTTCCTTTAAGTAGTACTTGATGTTTCCAATTTCAAAGAGTTTCTGGGGCCAAATGTTTCACTACATTTTCTGACTATAACTGGAAGAGACACTGATCCTTTTCGAGTACACACAACGGCCACACTGTAGACAATATTGCATTTAAAGTAAACCATATTCTACTGGGAAAACTTTTATGCTAAGAGTGACTGCCACCAAAATGGCATTTGTTATTTCGACACACCCGTAACCTTATTTTCCTCTTTTTACTTCTGTGACATTGTGCATGCCACCACTACCATATTCACGTTAGAATTATACTTTAATTGTTTTATGATCTAACAATGATGGATTTATTGGCTATTCTTTAATATTACAGGATCCTCAGGCATTTTTAGAAATTGCAAACTCATGCATCAAATTTCAATAGTTTGTAACAGCTCCAGATACTTATAGTGAGCAAATGAAGGAAGATACAATTTTTAAAAAAAATATATCTTGTGAAACGGAAAGTTGCTGATTAAATAAATTAAAGTTTATCATTAATCCTGGTGTTATGTCATTTGTTATTGGCATCCTTCCATGTGTGTAGGATATGAATATGCAGCAAGTCAACTTCATTAGGGGTGAGGTAGCTTCCTGTGGTTCACTTTTGTTGGTGTCTGAAGAAACCAATCTGTGAGAAGCCATGGCTATTACATAAGCAGTTGTTATGAGAAATGCTTAAAAATATCAGTAAGCACAATTTTTAATTATCTATCAGCATACATATTGTCCATACTTTATCATTATTTGATTTCACACTTTAAGCTGATCACACTGCTGAGTCCATGGCATCTTGATTTTGGTGGACTGGATTCAATGCTTCGATAATCCTACATTTGTACTCCAATTCATGTATGTAACTTAACAAGGAGTAGAACTTAAACTCTGTATGAGAGTGAGTTGGCAGCCTATTTTACATCTCTTCCCATTATTTTCATGTTATTTTTATTGATGTTTCCCCCTTTTCATTAAGCATTCATCAAATCTTGTTAGAAATCCACATCATCCAAATTCCTTCATGGGATATAGGCTTTGCTGACTTGGTCAACATTTATTTCCCATTCCTAATTGCCCTCAAGAAGGTGGTGGTGAGCTGCTTGTTGAACTGTTGCAGTTCAGTGGAGGTAGGTACACCCATAGTTCTGTTAGGAAATTCAGATCTTAATTATTTCATTAATCCAAGTCATGACAATCATCACTGAAAACATTAATATCAGTAAGCAATTGAGTAGTAAACCAAAATAAATGACAAAGCCTATTTCTAAATGTTTTGTTATGCCAGGGATACAGCTTAGAACCTGACACCATTACTCCAAGTTGCATTCCTAAAGTTCAGTGGGAGCATTCTTGCCTCTGTGATTCAAGCACCACTGCAGGATTTGTGCACAAATCTAGACTGACACTTCTGATGGAGTGCTGCAGTCTCAGAGGTGCCACCTTTCGAGTCAGACTTTAAACTGAGGCTCTGTCAGGTTAATTTTAAAGATCCCACAGTCATTACTTTGTGGTTGAACTGGAGAGTTCTCCTTGGGTGTCCTCAACCACTATCTCTCCCTCAATCAGTATCACCAAAAACAAAGGATTAATTGTTTATCTAATTACTGTGTGTAGGATCTTGCCATACACAAATTAGCTGCCTTATTTGCTCTCAAAACGACAATGACTACACTTCAAAAAGTACTTCACGTCTTGCTAAAGATGCAATATACATGCACGCTCTTCCTTTAAGCAAATGTCTGAAATTTCCAGTTATCATACAGATTTGTAAATTCTATGTGCTGATGCCAAATCTTCTAGTTCCTTAAAGAAGGCAACTCCAATAGAAATCATCAAGCCCTTAGCTAGAAGTAAGCAAAGGTTCTGGGTTGGCATTGCTGCATCCCATGCCAGTTGGGAAACCCTGCATCTGCTGCATACCATACCAGTTGGGAAATCCTGCATTATTTGCCTGTTACCAAAAATGGGTCAACACGGCAATGCATATTTAATGAGGTGAGCGGAACCCAGGAACTATTAATTTGTAGAGACAGCCTGTGGCCAGCTGACATCACATCACCTTCCTCTCTAAAAGAAAGTCTAAAAATTTGAGTTGTTTTCTAAATAGTTGTGTCTTTGCACTGAATATTAATCCTTTTAGATATGTGTGTTTAGGAGCTTCTGGTATGCCACTGCAATAATCAGTTTTAAGCTGATTTAGTATCAAACACTGGGATAAAAATGGCACTGATTAGATAATAAAGAAGCTATCTCACAGTCACTAGTGGCACTATCACCATCCACTGGGTTGTTACAGCACCCGAGTAACAAAGTTGTCTCGAGAATGTATTAACGTTGAAGTTTTCATAGGGAAATGCTAATCTCAACATAGAAGTTGAGCACAACACTATTCACAGCTGCAGTAACTTGTGAGTTGGAAGTCTGTCAAAGCTTAAGGAGGCAGTCACTGTGTCTACAATCCACCATGTATTTCTTTAAGTTGTTTCTATATATTGTCTGCTAATTTAAAGCATCACTGTACTATTCTATGGCACTTGCAATTATCAGGAATTGAATGATCTGTCTGTTGTATTATTTCATACCTTAGAACTTCAGAAATATATTGAATTGACTATGAAATGCTTTGGAATGTCCTGAGGTGGTATAAAGCACTGGATAAATGTACGTGCACTTCTTTGTCATCTGTTCGTTTGCAGTGGCACTGCATTGTCACTTTTTTATTTCACCATGTTTTCGGTAGCACCATGTTTTAGTGAAAGGTATTTTCAGTAGCATTATCTTTTCAAAAATCTTGTATTTTCAGTGTCACCATATTTTCTGTGTTGTTGTGTTTCTGTGTTACCATGACTTTCATGACACTAATTTTTAGTTCCACCATGTTTTTGGTAACTCAGTACCTTTTTGGTCAGTAATCTTTGATCCACTTAATATTCTGTTGAGGTACTGACGTATCTCATATTGTAATTACAATTTCAGGACTGAATTATTTTCTGCCTGTGTTAGTAACAATTATGTTCAGGTGTGAAGGTAATTGTCTGAACTGGTTGGAGCTGTTTGAATTATTTTGATGCTATATTTCCCATTAATTTATTTAACCATCAACAGAGCTGTAACATTTCCATGCTTGTGGCTGGTTGGTGGAATATCTGAAAGAAATGGTGTTATGATCTCAAATTATAGTAACACTGGATAAGTCAGATTCCAGAATGAGACTTGACTTAATATTAACTTAATTTTGATAACATAGTGGTCAGTCACTGTAATACAGTGACATGAAGTTACAGAGCTTCTCTAACAACAGAACAGATACTTATTATGAAAAAGAAGAAATAACTTCAAACAAAACTATCTAATTAAAAGACAGATTTTAAAACACACAGCAAGAGAAAGATTCAAACTGTTTCTGGACACTGTTATGTAAGTGTCAAATCTGGAAAAATTACCCCTGCATATCAAACATTTACATTCTATTTAATTGATTATCCAAAGGTTTTTTTAATATTTCCCCTGCAAACTGGAGTTTTTTTATATGAAGACTTCAAAAACTAAGAATTTAAATGTTCTCAGCTCTGAAAAGTTTGCAGGTTTCCGAATGCACCTAGCTGAACTAACCTATTCCCTGAACTGATCTGAAAAACTCCTTTCTAGGAGAGAAACTATACTTGCTCTGACCACTGCTCCGGTATTTTCTGAATATCAATGGTACAGAGATTGAAATTAAGGATGCTTAAAAAACCAGAGCAAATATGACTTGATGTGAGTTAGGATGTGATATTCTGACTCCAGTTCCAAGGTACAGTCAAAACTAAAGAGATAGTAGCCTCAGGAGAGAGTTTTCTGGTAATGTTGTTCAGCATTTAATCCTAGGATGTCTGCAGGTCTGAAACCCCACTCTCCCTCCTGGTGACATTCCCATTGATTTACCTTGTGCACATAGAGTCATAGAGATGTGCCTCCACCACTTTCTCTGGCAGCTCATTCCATACATGTACCACCCTCTATGTGAAAAAGTTGCCCCGTAGGTCTCTTTAATATCTTTCCCCTCTCACTCTAAACCTATGCCCTCTAGTTCTGGGCTCCCCGACCCCAGGGCAAAGACATTGCCTATTTACCCTATCCATGCCCCTCATAATTTTGTAAACCTCTATAAGGTCACCCTTCAGCCTCCGATGCTCCAGGGAAAACAGCCCCAGCCTGTCCAGCCTCTCCCTATACCTCAAATCCTTCAACCCTGGCAACATCCTTGTAAATGTTTTCTGAACCCTTTCAAGTTTCACAACATCTTTCCGATAGGAAGGAGACCAGAATTGCACACAATATTCTAACAGTGGCCTAACCAATGTCCTGTACAGCTGCAACGTGACCTCCCAACTCATGTACTCAATACTCTGACCAATAAAGGAAAGCATACCAAACGCCTTCTTCACTATCCTGTCTGCCTGCGACTCCACTTTCAAGGAGCTATGAACCTGCACTCTCTTTGTTCAGCAACACTCCCTTGGACCTTGCCATTAAGTGTATAAGTCCTGCTAAGAGTTGCT
>NC_057713.1:101879138-101890255 GCF_004010195.1 Chiloscyllium plagiosum | reverse complement strand
TTACTGAAGTCCATATAAATCACATCTACCACTCTGCTCTCATCATTCCTCTTTGTTACTTCCTCAAAAAACTCAATCAAGTTTGTGAGAAGTGATTTTCCATGCATAAAGCCATGTTGACTATCCCTAATCAGTCCTTGTCTTTCCAAATACATGTACATCCTGTCCCTCAGGATTCCCTCCAACAACTTGTCCACCACTGACATCAGGCTCACTGGTCTATAGTTCTCTGACTTGTCCTTACCACCCTTCTTTAATAGTGGCACCATGTTAGCCAACCTCCAGTCTTCTGGCACCTTACCTGTGACTATCAATGATACAAATATCTCAGCAAGAGTCCTAGCAATCACTTCTCTAGCTTCCCACAGACCTCTATGGTACATCTGATCAGGTCCTGGGGATTTATCCACCTTTACCCAGATGTTACACAGGAATGCTGGCCATATCAGGATTAGTGGTATTCTTCTTGACTCGAAAAAAAGTAAGCAAAATAATTGGTTTATATCAATAGGAGGCAGTTTTACTGAGCTGCTATTTTGCTGACTCATTCTAAATTTCTTTTTATATTTATTCAGAGGATGTGGCTGTCACCGACCAGACTAGTATTTATTGCCCATTGCAAGATGCTCAGAGAGTAAGTAAGGATCGAACAGATTGCTATGGGTCTGGAGTCACGTGTAGACATACTGAGTAAGAATGGAAGATTTCCCTCCCTAAAAGGCATTAACAACCCAGATTCTTTCAGAGACCATTGAGAATCATCTCTTTAAATTGAATACTTCCGATGTTTAGCACTGTAATTGCCTCTGTACACCCAGTACAGGAGTTGCTAAATCTGATTCAGTGCAAGATTTGATTTTCTTAAAATCTGCTTTTATTAAAATAGATAAGAGTCAGTTAAGTCTTAAATATATGGCTAGAAATATGAGCCTCCTCTTTCTGCTGATTAAGAAGTATTTTATTCTATTTTACGAACCGTTACCATTCAGTTCTAATACAGGGTAAATTGAAAATTGCCTCGAAATGTTCTAGGAATGTAGGGACAGAAATAAGTCATTCAGCCCTTTGAACCTACCTTGCCATTCAATGCAACCATGAATGAGCAAATATTTCAGTACCTTTTACTCACCCAATTCCCATAACCCTGTTTGCCATTGGTAATCAGAAATCTATCAATCTCTAGCTGAAACATATTCAAAGACTGAGCATCCACAGCCCTCTAGAGTACAGAATTCTGAAGGTTCATAACCCTCTGCATAAAAGAATTCTCATCATCTCAGACCTAAGTAGCATCCCCCTTATTTTTAAATTGTGTCATCTAGTTCTCAATTCTCCAACAAGGAGAGAAATCTGATCTGCGTCACTCCCTTTTAAGTATTTTGTAAGTTTTAATGAGGTCACATCTTATTCTTTGAAACTCTAGATAATACAATTTGCCCAATCTCTCTCCATAGGAGTGTCAGGTAATCCTGGGAACAAGTCTGTAAACCTTCATTACTCTCTCTATAGCAATAATATCTCTCCTGATGGAAGATGTGTGATTTATATAAATGTTAATATCATTTATTTTGAGGGAGTATGAGAGAGGGGAGTCCCTGGGATGATAATCAGAATTGTTTGCGTTGAAAGAGTGTTCATAAGTGGACAGAGGAAGCAATAATATCTCTCCTGATGGAAGATGTGTGATTTATATAAATGATAATATCATTTATTTTGAGGGAGTATGAGAGAGGGAGTCCCTGGGATGATAATCAGAATTTGTTTGCGTTGAAAGAGTGTTCATAAGTGGACAGAGGAAATATTGAGGAATATTAGCTTGCCTTCAGTTATAAGAATCAGGATTTGGTTTTTATTTGCTGTGGGAAAAATCTTGGAACAGTTTGTTTTCAGTTTGCCATTGTTCTGGTGGGCGTTAGATGTATGAAATAGTTTCTGTTGAAGAAAGAAAGTAGAAGACTGTGAGGAAATGGGCTGCCTCAGTGTAAGAGTTTCAGTGTTAACTTTCCAGATCAGAAATGTTTGGTTAGGACCCAGAAAGGGTTGTTTTCAGCTGAGTCTAAGCTTGGTTATGTAACTAAACAAGGACGTGGCTATCAAACTCTTAGGCCTGGGATGAAAAAAAGAGTTAAGTCAAACCTACAGAAATGATAGAAAAAGGATTCTCTTTGTTGTATGAGTACTATAAAACGAAAGTGTTGGTAAAGACTTGAGTGTATTTTTTACTTTGTCTTTCAAATCTTTCAAATTGTGTTATATGTAAATAGCTAATTATTTTCTACTTTTTCTTAGCTTTCCTTTTTGTGAAAAATTTCTGTTTTATTGTTAAAACCAGATCGCTAGCAGTTAAACTCCTTGGCAGTGCAATCTCTTCTTGAGTAAAAATCAAACAACATATGAAGTATCAAGCCATGTTCAGTCTGGGATCTGACTCGTCGAGTAATAACATCAGCATGGATCATAACAATTGAATCCTTTTGTGGGTTTTAAATTCATTGGATTTAAGATAAATCTGTGTCTTTCCTTTTGACGAAACAAGTATGTGCTGGTTCTGGACATTAAAAGGCTTATTGTGATGAAGTTTTATTGCACAGAATTTGAAGATGACTTTGAATATTGCAAACACGTTTCTGCAAGTGGAAGATATAACAGTGGATTATGTGAAACCTTTTACAAAAGCTAAACTGAGAGAGTTAACAGATAAATTGAAGGTAGAAATAAAGTAGGATCTCAAGGGGATGAGAAATGTCAAGTCGTTATCTAAACTGTGATTTGTCAAACAGGAAACCTGAAATTGGGATGTCACCATGGGAATTAGTTGTGATACAATTAAAATTGAAAGGAAAAGAGAAAGAAAAGCAGAAAACACCAGAGTTGAATCGAATTGGCTTATTGTCACACACAATCATAGAGAATCAGAATCCCTAAGGTCTGGAAGCAGGCCATTCGGCCCATTGAGTCTACACACAACCCTCCGAAGAGCATCCCATCCAGACCCACCCCCTACCCTATCCCTGTAACCCTGCATTTTCGATTGCTAATCCACCTAACTTGCATATATTTGGTCTGTGGGTGGAGACATTAAGAAAACTTGAAATGGAAAGGGAGAAAATAAACAAGCAAGATGGAAAATGTGGAAGTAGAAAAACAGAAGGAGTGGAATTAATCAAACTCAAAATCCAGAAAGATAAGGAACTTAGACAACATGAGTTGGCCACTGAAAACCTTAGAGTAATGAAGGAAGAAAGAGATAATATCTTAGATAGTGATTCTGGTTCCAGTAAGGGATATGATTTATTTAAGAACCTATGCTTAGTGTCTAAATTTACTGAGGGTCGATTCAAAAGTTATTTTGCCTCATTTAAGAAGGTAGCTGTCCAGGTCAAGTGGCCAAAGGGTTTGAACTTTAATCTTACAGAGTAGTACAGCTAAGACTATGGATACCAATTTGTCTGAAGAACAATTAGAAACAGAGTACAAAGCTGTCAAAAAGGCAATGTTCAGTTTGTATGAGCTTGTTCCTTGATGTTATAAATTAAACAAGAAAGAAACCCAATTGGACATTGTAGAATTTACAAAGGAGAAAGTAATGCAGTGGGAACTGTGGTTTTAATTACATAAACTAGAAGAAAATTTTGAGAATACATAGGAAATAATGATCATGGAAATAGCATTCCTGCAAACTTAAAAAAACTTATTTAGATAAGCATCAAATATTGAGGATCAGAGAACAGCAGTTCTGGCAGATACTATGATATCTCACACAATGACAAATGCAGCAATGGTCCTATGGGTATCTCCAAGGAAATGGGAGGAACAGAAAACCTGTGAATACAAGATATACAAGTTTTAGAGGACAGACCTGACAAGAATATTTGCCTCACCAAGGGTGATGGCACAACCAGTGGAGGTAAAAAAACTGAAATATTACAGGAAAAACATCCTGGATTGTTTTCAAATGTTATTTTAAGTGTTTTAATATTTTAGATCTCAGGCTCATGGAATAAGGCAAGAAGCAGTGAGTCAACAAAGTGAATTGGAAATTGAGTTACTAGATACAATCTTTAATAATTTAACTGAAAAGGACTACAGAATGAGAATGAGGCTGATATCTTCTTTCATAGAAATGCAACAAGCAATTTAGAATTGAAAGAGTTATACCAAATAACCTACTCAGAAATTGAATCAGAAACAATGTCTTAGTGTTATTACTTGAAAGACAAAGTATTAATGAAAAATTAAAGACAACCTCAAATATCAATTGATAATGTGAACATTTAATTATCATAACAAAATTTAACAAGTGGCTCTTAAAATCCCATTGAAAGATTTCTTGGTTCTTCAGAAAATACAGGGTAAAATATTAAAACATTTTTATTGACCAGGGTTACATTAAAGTGTAGTCACGTTTTGCCAGACATGTCATTCATGTCAGGTAGAAGGAAAATCCCAACCCTCAATTAAGCTGGCGCCTTTAGTTCCAATGCTAGCTTTTGAAGAACTGTTTAGCAGGGCCTTAATAACTTGTGTGAGGCCCCTATCTAAAGCCAGGAATACAAGTCAATAGTTTTTAATAATTGTCTATTGTTTATGAAGATTTCCTAATGTGATGCCTTAAGGAAACAATTATTGCAAAAGGTTTTTTCAATAAATGAATTACCAAATAAATATAATCAGATCAACTTTCAAATTTGATGTTGGGAATTAAAAAAGCTTATACTTTCTGCTAATCACCCACAATCTCAAAGTCTATTGGAATTACTTTATTATGATTTTCTGTGAGCAATGATCCTAATGAGTCCACAGGATTTTGTCCTTTTGAACTGGTATATGGACATGAGACGAGAGGACCAGTTCAATAAATTTTAAATAATCGATAAAGCAAAACTCAGAAATAACGCTTCTAATCTTTGTCATAAATCTTCAAGAGAAACTAACTTATGTATGTGAGTTAACTTTAAAACCTTTAAAGGGTGCTCAACAAACAATGAAAACTAGAGCAGACTAAAAGGGCCAAAGTTTAAATGTCTATTGTTGTAGGCAACGTATTAGTATTGTTTCTGTCTCTGGGGAGCTATTAAACACATGATTCACTGAACTTTATTAAGTCCAAACGAAACTTAATTATGTAAATTGTGTGGTGAGTCCTCCAGTCAGGGAAAAGGATTGATGAATTTGTCATATTAATTTGTTGAAGTGATATTTTGATAATGATGAAGGTCAGGGGAAACATTTACTTATGGTAATGAAAGAAATAAGGAATGAAATGGAAATGTCAGAACAATTACTAAATGAATAAGAAATTTAAATTTCAAAAGCTGACCCCTTAGCAATCAGATTGGAAAATATGGAGGTGCTCAGAAGTTTAGATAGTATATTTTATCTTCCAGAAAGTTATAGAAGTAACTTACAAAGGCTATTACAAAATCATAAATCCATTTGAGCGAATTAATCTGGAAGGTGTGTTATCTATAAAACAATATCCTTGTAGGCTCAATTCAGAGCAATTAGCTCAAGTGAGAGAAGACATTAAGTTCATGATGGATATGATTAAACCAAATCATAATAGCTGGAACTCACCTACTGTGATAATGCCAATAAAGATTTTCTGTTGAATATCGCGAAGTCTATGTGGAAACCAAAGTAGATTCATACCCATTTCAAGATTTGAGGACTGTTAAATTAATTTTTCAGGCATGATCTTTCACCAAAATCAGAAAAACCACTAAAACTGCAAAGACAGTGCTGAAGTTTGGAACAGACTTGTGATAAACTTCACTCATACCAACATGCTTCTGAGCACCTCCATGTTTTGTTTCAGACATGGAAAATCCAAAATAGCCTTGCTTTAAGTTCTCTAGATGCTATTTGGCCTTGTCCTGCAGAATAACCTGAATAGGTCACCTTTACTTTAGGAAATTTACTGTTAGTCAGATTTACAACCAAATATTTGCAGCTATTCAAACAGTTTAGATAAATAATGAAACATTATTCCCAAGTTTGGCTGAAAAAAACCAAACTGTTGATGGGAAAAACACAGTAACATAGTTTTTTTTTTATTTCTTCATTGGTTAATTGTTGGAATATTATTGATACATTCCTTATTCCAAATGGCATGGCTTTGCATTAATAAAGTCCATCAGGTGTTACAAAGGCCAATATTTCTTTGGCTAAATCCATCAACAGAACTGCACCATAAAATTATATGGTTATTCTTGTTCACTATGAGAATTGAGGGCTGTGACAGGGTTAAATCCGCTAGTCCCTTGCCCTGCTCTGAAACTCAGACAGAATCACTTGAGTAAAAGTGAAGTCATTCTGAAACACTATCAAAAAATGAGTAAACAAAATTAATGTCCAATTTGAATCCAGCTGAATCTACCAATGTGCCTCTGTCCAGTATGGAAATTCCCTATACAAGTTATTTCAAGTCAATGACTATTCTGACATGACTCCTAAATGAAGGCACCTATCCAACATTCAGATCTATCCTTCTAAAGTAAAATTGTTATTAATGGAGGTGTTTATACATGACATTTCCATGACCATGTTCCAGAGCCAGCCAAAATAATCCCACTCAAGCTATTTTGTTGACTAAAGGATTTGCACACAATCTTAGATGTCTCTGAATCCCTCAAAACAGAAATGTTCAAAATGTCAGAATATTTTATATCGGAAATAATCATGCTAGTCTCAAAGACAGAGGCCATTTGGGAAAACTACAAAAAGTTCTCTGGGTCCTGTACAAAATGCACCTGTTATCAATAGAAACCTCTTGTTCATTACCTTAGGGCTTCCAGTAGCTGGACCTGTAATGACCCATCAATGGTTTTGTGGTCCAATGGATATTTAGCTACTCCAACTGGATGGTAAGTTCATTCTTCACAGGGGAAAGCTTGGAAACCTCTTTATTAATCAGCATGACTATCCTAATATTCGGGTTTCTGTGAATCCAGAGGAATTTCAGGTGTAGCTATTCCATGTAGTCAGCAATAGATACTCAGGTGTCCTGGTTTGTTCATTTCCTGGAAATGTATGACTAAATTATACTGTTTAAAAACAGAACAGTAACCAAAATGATATTTGAGCCACTGCACTTAGTTTTAAAGTATTCATTGCACTTTTTGGTTTACATTATTGGATGGGTAGAGGCTTTTACCATTCTCACAGATGCATTTTTTATTGATTTCTATTCCCACATGCAAGTCAGTCCTTTAGATTTTGTTGAACAGCTGTTTTTGTCTCCTAGCCAACCAAACATAGCCTCTCTTCATGTGCAACTATAGACATTTATCAGAACAGAGAGAACATCTGCCCAGTGATGAAGAAAAGGGATGCTATCCTGAAGGGTTTTGAGTTGCAATAACCCAAACAATATAGAATGTCAATATTATTTATACATCTCTCAGGTGTTGAAAACATGTCTGGAAGATAAATGAACTTGGGAATATGTTAATTGATGAAATATGGCTGGTTTCCCACATGTCTATCAACATGCAGTGGAGCAAATTCACAATACCAAAGTGAGATTTATCAACAAATATTGGGACTAAATAATTCACCTGTTGAGGTATTTATGATGATTAAAAGATATGATAAGTCAATTAGAAACTATATCCGTTAGTGGGGAAGTTTAGAACAACAAGGTGTAATGCTAATATTAGGGCTAGGTTATTTAGGGTTGATATTAAGAAGCACTTTTTTACACCAAGGGTAATTGAAATCTGGAAGTCCCTCCATAGAAATGTCTGGTGAACTAATGGGTTGACAGCTATTGCAAAAGTGAAATTGGTAGCTTTCCTTTAAGCATAATCCTCTATCAAGGATTATGGTACCAAAGTGGGTAGGTAGAGCAATAATAGAGATTTGCCATGAATCTATTTGAATCTATTTTCAAATAGATTCTTATTGAATCTATTTTCTCCAAGGGTGAAGTGGCTCACTCCTGTCCAATTTTCCAATCCATTTCCTTCAGAGTTGAATCTGAGCTTTTGTAGCAATAGAAACTATTGGACATGATATGTTGAGAAGTAATAGAATGCAGTGAATGACTGGTGTGATACTTGTAGGTATCATGTGAGTTGAACATCTACAGTCCTGCTAAACATGGTAGACTCTGAATGATCCTACGTTCAACCTCAGTGGAACATGCTTAGCATTCCCAAGTTTATTGTTTTTCCACCTATTTCAGAAATTGTGAAATGCACCATCTATTTCCCAGACATGCTTTTCTCCAACCAACAGCAGAAAAAGAAACCAAAAAGTGTTTTGTGTTATTTTCTTAAAAGCTTTGGTATGCATATTGGTTGGGGAGGAGGAAATATCAATATTATTGAAGGCAATGCTCTCTGTCTGCCTTGACAGAATATTTGTGTTATATCAATGAACAAAGAGTTAAGTTACACACTGGATTCTGTAAAGTTACTGACTTAAGTTCTCAGCATGGATTCCCTGGAAATTCAGAAGAGTGATAGCTATGTTTCTATCAATAGCTAATTTTAGAGGTGGGTGAGGCTTTGGCTGTGTTTCATTGCCACTGCTGTCATGTAACTTGTTTGAAGATGAGACAGAAATCTTTCAAGAGTTTCTTCTTTTTGTGATCTTTTTAAGGGAAGGCTTGTGTTTATTAATCCAGAGACATAGGTAATGTTCTGGGGACATGGGTTCAAATGCTGCCATGACAAAATTCCAATTTTATAGAAATCTGGAATTAAAAGTCTAATTATGACCATGAAATCACTGTTGATTGATGGGAAAATCCTAGCTGATTCACAAATGGCCAATATTTAGGGAAGGAAATATTTACCTGCCATCCTTACCTGCTCTGCCCTCTGGACTCCAGATTCACAGCAATTTGGCTAACTCTAACTGGCATCTGAGCAATTAGGGTGGGCACTAAATGCTGGTCTAGCCAGCAATGCCCAGACTTAGCGGATAAAACAAACCAACAGATTGCATGGATACTTATGGTGGAAGAGGTCCCAATAGGGGGCATGATGTTGCACCAGGAATACATGAAGCATGCTCACTGATCCAACCATTCATCTCTATTTCAATTGCTCCAATTTCTTTTGTTGTTTTCGACTTTTGCTAATGGAATGAGAAGATTTAGAGCGACAGCAGGAAAAGGGAGTTACGGTAGAATGTCAGCTCTGATCTTATTAAGTGGTGAAGCAGACTTTGGAAAATGTATGGCTGACTCCTGCTTCTATTTTTTATATTATCCTGTTTGATAATCCCGTTTGGGGGTGTTACTGTTTTTGTTCAGAGCATTGTTGCTTTGTCAGGTCAGGAGTTTTACTGTTTCTTGTTTTATTGATCTGCTTTAAAACCTGTTCAGACAGTCTTACTGAATCTTCAATGATCATTTGTGAATAAACTAAATATATGGTAGATTGTCTTAATACGTTTGTTTCAGCAGTAATGCTGCAGCCAAATGTGATAGTGAGCGTTATCTCAAAATATTGGTACGAATTTTCAGAAGCAGGGTTATAACTAGTATATTATATCCAGAATGTTAAAACTTCGGGCCACAACCACAAACATCTCTGATGTCACTCCTATTACAGCATTGTTGTTATCACTTCGTACTCATAGAGTTGGAATCATTTTCCCTGTGACTCGCTCAGCAATCCTGCTCCTCGGATGTTGCCTAACGTGCAGTGTTTTCCCAATACCACCCTCTCAATTCCATAGGAAGCCAGTTTTTGTGTCTGCATGTATTAGTCAGGTCATAATCGGACTGGACTACATAGATGTAATTCTGTCTCTGTTCTAAAGTGTTATGGTATGCTCTTTGCTGTATTTTTATGATAAATATCGATGTAAACTGCCTATGTAAACTTGTTATACTCTGATTACACTGTCAGATATGGTTCAGTGCATAGCACTGTCACTTCTGTGTTGTAAGGTTACTGGATCCAGTGCTGCTCCAGAGTACGGATTGTAAGAATATAGGCTGACACCAATGCAGTACTGAGGGAGTTCAGTGCTGTTGGAAGTGGGAACTTTAAAATGAGATGTAAAACGGATATAAAAGGCTTCATAGACCTATCTGAAGAAGAGCAAATGTCCGTGACTAATATTTGTGTTTTCAGTCAACATTACTCTAAAACATTTCAATGATCTGGACGATGTTGCCATTCGTGGGATCTTGCTCTTCTTAAGTTTAGATTAGATCCCCACAGTGTGGAAACAGGCCCTTTGGTCCAACAAGTCCACACCGACCCTCCGAAGAGCAACCCACCCAGACCTATTCCCCTACATTTTACCCCTGCACCTAACACTACGAGCAACTTAGCATGGCCAATTCACCTGACCTGCACATCTTTGTGGCTGTGGGAGGAAACCGGAGCACCCGGAGGAAACCCACGCAGACACGGGGAGAATGTGCAAACTCCACACAGAGTCGTCTGAGGCGGGAATTGAACCCGGGCCTCTGGTGCTGTGAGGCTAACCACTGAGCCACTATGGTACAGATGTGAAAAGCCCTTGAGATATGCAGGTATCTTAATTCAGTCAATAGTGATGCAGTGCCTTCACTGGTGGGAGATGAAATTACTGTGCGATAAGTTTATATAAACAATTCCCATTATATATGCTACCCTTTGCATTCTGTAGTGCAGGAAGTATCTGCAGACTTAAGGATTTAATTTATTACCATATATACAGCGTACCGCACAGAGTTTATTTTAGTGATTGGAGGTAGTTTCTTTCTTCTAAAACCCCGTTTCGCACACGGTCTCCGCACACCGCGAACAGGAGCCCTTATTCAGAGCAGACTGCTCGGCAGGCACACTCCTGGGTTAAGAAAATTTCTACAGAGGTCATTTCATTATGAATGCGAGACACACACACAAACGCCTTATCCTCTCACTGAACTGCAACATGTCAGGAGCCGCGGTCCCCGCTCTAGTTAGCACACTGTGTGTGTGTCTGTTTATGGGTGTGTATAGGTATGGGTGCCTGTGTATGTGTCTATGTGTGTGGGTGTGTCTGTGTGTGCGCCTGTTTGTGGGTAGGTGTTGGTGTGGGTGTCTGTGTATGTGTGTCTGTGGGATGTGTGCCTGTAGGGAGTGTGTGTGTGTCTGTGGGTGGGTGGGTGTGTCTAGGTGTGTGTG
>NC_057713.1:101844018-101878967 GCF_004010195.1 Chiloscyllium plagiosum | reverse complement strand
GTGTATGTCTGTGGGGTGCGTGTGTGTCTGTGTATGTGTGTGTGGTGGGGGGTGCCTGCGTGTGTGGGTGTGCTTGTGTGTGTCCTTGGGATGTGTGGGTGTGCCTGTGTGTGTGTGCGGGGTTTGTGTGTGTGTCTATAGGGTGTGTATGTGTCTGTGGGGTGTGTGTATGCGTCTGTAGGGTGTGTGTGGGTGTGCCTGTGCGTGTGTCTCTGTCTCTGTGTGTGTCTGTGGGGTGTGTGTAACTCTATCTTTGCCCTTTCTACCAGCGCAGGTGGCACTGTCTCCCAGTCTGTGGTTAGCACTGGCCTCCCACTCATGAATAGTACGATAGATTACCTTCAACAGGCGCCAAAACACTCTCCCAACAAAAGATCCTTGTTAAACTCATCTGAGGCTATTTGTTCCCAAATTGTACAGAATGCCTTAAATCCCTCCGCCGTGTTATAAATGTTTCTGCAATATTGCAGAAGCATCTGAAAAGGTTCTGGCAAATCAACTGGGAATGAGGATGAGCGAGCGGCCGAAATATCCATACATTATCCGAAATATCCACATCTGACAAATAATTCAGTGTAATATTTGTCTATTGGCGTTTCAGGTAAAATCCGTCTATATCTAAAGGGAGCAAATGTGGCCAAAGCGTTGAAATCAGGCGCGCATGGTCTCATTAATCCTGTGCACAAACAAACCCAATTTCACAGCGATAATTCTGACGGGACAATTTTACTCGGTTCATGTCAGTATTGTTGCAATACAGAGCTGAAAAATGTGTTGCTGGAAAAGCGCAGCAGGTCAGGCAGCATCAAAGGAGCAGGAGAATCGACGTTTCGGGCATAAGCCCTTCTTCAGCCCTTCCGATTCTTGAAGAAGGGCTTATGCAGGAAACGTCAGTTCTCCTGCTCCTTTGATGCTGCCTGACCTGCTGCGCTTTTCCAGCAACACATTTTTCAGCTCTGATCTCCAGCATCTGCAGTCCTCACTTTCTCCTCTTTGCAATACAGCCCATTTTTCTTTCTCGGTAAATATCACATCAGCGACCAGGAATATTACTGACAAGTTGGCTTTGTTTGCTCCGATTTGTACTCAAATTCCACATTGTTCTGACATGAGAACTAGCTGATGTGATCATGCACTCCGGAGACACGCGTGTTGCCGTGGCAAAGGTATTGAGTGGATAAAGGTTAAAATCAATCGAAGCTCTCAATGTCTCTTTGGCGGCTGGGGGTGGGGGGTGGGAGGAGGGGGCGGTGGAGGGGTCCCTGAGCTGACTGGGTGACATGTGTCCAGTGGTGGTGCTTGGGAGGTGGATCCCAGTGAATGTTTGCTTTTCCTTGAGCAGCTAACCCTGTCAGCAATAAGCCAGTGAGTTGTTCAGTTTGCTGCTGGGTGCACCGGCAAGAGGCAGCGGATACCCGCAGGAGCAGCATTGTCAGTGGGAGAGCAGAGAGAGAGAGAGAAACCAGCCCTGCTCCAAACTCACCCACCACCCCCACCCCCCAACCTTGGCTGTTTGTGGCGCCGGGTTAGCGGGAAACGCCGACCGAGGAGAGAACCGGGATGTGTAGCGAGCAGCAGTCCCAGGGATGAGCGGCTGTGGCTGTAAGGTGTGTGTACCAGGCAGGGAGCTTCTCTGCTGCTAATCGTCGGGGTGCCTGTGCGACCGGAACTGGAGCTCACGCCTGATCGATGTGATTCGAAGCTGCTGCTGCTTCTGGGGGTCGCTGGATTTGTGACCGAGAGATTTCACTGAAGATGCTGTTTCACTTCGGCAGCACTCTGGCAAACCGGCCAAACTCCCGCAGCGGTTCACCGGTTGGCTTATTTCTGGTGTTTCTTTCCCAGATCAGCGTCTCCCGGTCTCTCCTAACAGGTAAGGAATTCCTGGCTCAGGTTCGGTGCGCCGGAATCACGTTCAAAGGCTGCCAAACTGGCTGCTCACGGCGCTGTGGTTTTTGTTTTAAATATTTAGGCTCCGTGGCAAGCTGTGAGAACGAAGGCGCTGTGATAGAAATCCCAAGAATTACAGACAACCCGTGCATCTCCTGTCAGTGTTTGGTAAGAGCACTTTCACCTGAACACAGAGCTCAGGTGGGAGGAGCAAAGCGCCCGGTTTGAAATCGAAATGTTCTATGTTCTATGAAATAGTGACACCAAAAGCCACGTTTACTGTCGCGAGTGGTTCAGGTCATGAGGGTGACGGCTAACATTCCGGTGAAATGTTTGTAATTCGTTAGGCACCTCAGAGAGTGCTTGCAGTTTGTATTTGGAATAGAACAGAAACCCACCCAAAGATGCGCCGTTGAAAGCATCAATGTCTCAGTTCATAAGCTCGGGAGCACTGAGGAGACAAACACAGATCCATCGCTAATGCCATGCGGAACAGTGACTTAAAATATGCTTTCCGGAAAGGATCACAGCTCAAGTTAAACTGATTTTAAACTAACGTGTTTTTTTCATTCTGCTAAGATTGAAAAATTAAGACCGGCACTAGGACCCCGTGGCTGTCATCAGTCGGGCTTCCCGGCTTCTGTGCACAGCCACATCCCAGATCCCATCCCGCGGCTGCTCGGCCCGATCACAGAATGCTAGCCCGAGGGAGGCTGAGCCTGTCCAGTTGTGTTAAGAATGGGAGGGCTGTTGCGGGTTTGCATGATTCCTGATATACATATGCACGCACAGCTACTCATATACACATCCACCCACCCACACACACACACACATTTACAGGTTAACTTCCCCCAGCGGAAATCTCTGCCCTCTGTCAACCACAGCCGGTCACCCACGCATTGCAGTTTGCTTTTCTGCAGCCTGCACTCAATTTAATTCGCTGCTTATTACCTGCAGCCAGCTCATGTCCGTCCATATGTTCGGGATTCTTGCATTCCAAAAAAAATCCATATATCATTCCCGATTTCAATGTGCAAACTCAAATTCAACATTTATATCCCTATAAAATACAGGACACCTAAACTCGTTATAGTGTCGATGTTAATATGGTGAGTGCAGGTGTTCCCTCTTATGCACTTTATGCACATTGTCGTAAATCCATTCACAATTCACAGCCAGAAAGAGATTATAGTCTCAAAGTTCCGCATCATTTTGCTTCTCTAAGTCAAACCTGCAAGCCTTTGGAAATCTGAAACAAAAACAGGAAACCTTAGCGGCTCAGGCAGTATCCGTGGCAAGAATTAGGCAACGTAAGGATTGCGGGAGTTTCCGGGAATGTGGATCATGGGGTGATCATCATTTTGAAAGTAAATCTAGGGAGACCCCATTGTGGAAGCTGCGCCTTCTCGTTGCCCCCTTTGCCCATCTGTCTAGTGACCTGCAACTGCCCCGGGCATCACTCGGGACACTCTGGGCCATCTTTGCTTCAACGGAATTTCACAGGAACATTGCAGACGATCCGGCGTCTACCCGGAAATTCGATGAGGGGAGTGGAAAGCCTCAGTTCATTTACACCGCTCCCCATGCGCAATCCCATCTCTACTGACTGCCAGAGTTGGCGAGGCAGGGATTTCTCTGCAGGCATTGCCCTGTGGGAGACGGTATCTGGTCCGAGAGTTTTACTTGGAAATTAGGGGCGTATTCCACTCACCCCCCCCCCCCCCCCATCACAGTGATTGCACTGAGCTGAGCTGAGGTTGCATCTTGTTAAAATTGCCCAGGACGGTAGGAAGGGGAACAGCAGCGCCAGCGGTTGAGGCACGTTGTAAAAAGATAATATTGGGCGGGCAAACAG
This sequence comes from Chiloscyllium plagiosum, assembly GCF_004010195.1. NCBI lineage: Eukaryota > Metazoa > Chordata > Chondrichthyes > Orectolobiformes > Hemiscylliidae > Chiloscyllium > Chiloscyllium plagiosum. The sequence continues at coordinate 101,875,222 of NC_057713.1, read as the reverse complement.
GACCACAAGTGGTCGACTAACAGTGGAGCAGCGGGCCTTGTCTCTACTGATCCACAATTCCTCAGGTGCCCTGTGTGCTGCAACATTCTAATAGTCAAGTGAGAATTTCTCTCAGAACTGCATCCCATGACAAGTCAGGTTACTCTCTACTGTAGTAAGGGCTGAGCCAGTTTAATTTCTTGTCAATTGTAACAGTGGGGGAATTCAGCAATGATAATGCTATTGAATGGCAACCGGAGATGGTTGATGCTTGTGTGGTGCAAATGTTACTTACTACTTATGAGCCCAAGCCTGGATTTTGTTCAGATCTCGCTGCACATGGACATTGGCTGTTTCAGTGAGGAATTACGAAATAAACCGAACACTACAATCATCAGAAGCATCACATGGGGAATGTAATTAATGAAGCAACTGAAGTTGGTTGGACATGGGACATAATCCTGAGGCAATAGGATCCTTGTGGTAAATTGGTAGTGTCTCTATCTCTGAACCAGCAGGCCTGGGTTCAAGTCCCACCTGCTCCAGAGGTATGAAATCACCAGATTTGTGAAATAACATCCTTGAACAAGTTGATGAGGAAAATACTGATCTGAGACACCAAGTGATGCTCTTGTGATGCTATCTATAGCACGGCCCCTACCTCTAGGGAAGGAAATAAGTTGTATCCAGAGGGACTGCTGCAGAGATGTCCAAATGACCAACAAAGGAATTTCATCTGACTTCAAACAATGTAACCTTAGTGACAGTGTAGCAAATAGCAATAATTCCAATTCCACATGATGCAACAATTGGCCATTCCTAATTGTCCTGGATAAAATACATAGTGTTTATATGGTGCCTTTCTCAACCTCAAGACATCTGGAGGCATGTACAACCAGTGAGATAGTTTCATAGTGTAATCACTGTTCTAATGTAGGAAACATTGACAAGATGGTTTATTGCCTTCTTTTTGCACTGCTTGTAGTGGATTTGATACAACTTTGTATTTTACTAGGCCATTTTAGAAGGCAGTTAAGAGTCAGTCTCAATCCTATGGGTCTGGAGTCAGAGTAATGATAGCAGATTTCTTTTCCTAAATAACAGTAATGAGCCAGTTATATTTTTACAATAATCTGACAGTTTCATGGTCACTTCAACTGAGACCAGTTTGTTATTAACAAAATTTTGAAAGTGAATTCTAATTCTGAGTTTGTCACCGTAAAACTTAAACTCACATTGTCTGAATTACTGGTTCAGCAACATAATCATTACAATATCATTTTAAAATCATCTGAATGGATTATTGCCATGTTCAGTTGTACTAATACCTGGCATTTTGATTCCTTCACTGTACAAATTATGCATGCACTGTCAGTGTTAACCTGCTTCATGACTAGATGCAATCTTTCAAGAAAGTTGCAGATCTTACAGCAGTGAGATCTCCTGGTAGGAGTACTTACAACAGGACAGGAAGAGGAGAAGGCAGATCTAAATTGTACATCTTACTTTGTGTGCTGAGTTTGTTGTAGGTTCCAGGCCTCCAGTTCATTATGGCTACAAGCATGTTGCTTTTTAGATTCTGTTCAGATGGTTGAAGGGATGTAAAATTATTATTTTTTAAATTTGAAGACGACCAAGGAATTGGTAGCCCACCCTTAAGCTGCACTGCCAAATCGGGTCATTTGTCATATTCACGTTTATGTGCGTTCTTGGTAGACTCAAAATTTATCACAATTGAATTGAAATGTGTTTGGCTTATGATTGATGTGATGCTCTATTTTATGACTGTAAACCTTTCTTGCTGAATTTTGTTAATTCGACTCTCATGTATCCAGAAACTTTAGAAGCTACAGTTTATTCCTCATTTAACATGCTCCATAATTTAAAATTTCAATCAAAATGTGTTCTTTTCCCATTTATTTCATGATTAAGCCTCTTTGCCAGGGATTATTAAGGATCTAACCAACACTGGAATTCACCAAATCCCATCACATTATTCTTCAGTTCCTTTTTGAGCTTCCCTTAAATGCATCTATACTATTCACCTCAATCACTCCTGGATAGTGAGTTCCAAAATTCTCAATACTATCTGCTTAAAAGCATTTCTCCTGAATACTGAATTTTTTAGTGGCTGATTTATATTTATCTCCCCTAGTTTTGACCCTGTGCTAATGGAAATACTTTCTACCTGAATGCTATCAACCCCTTTCATCATTTTCATAATCATTTTCAAATCAGACAATTTTTTTTACGAGTTAATAGCACCCTGGCCTGTTCAGCTTTTCCTGATTGGTAGTTAAGGAATCATGGTTGTACACTTGTTTATGTCATCTCCTGTATCTCTTAATTGAAATTGTTCAAATGACAAGACTGTAGCATTCTGCTTTCTCCATCATGCAGCAAATTGTAGAAATCTAGTGTTCCCCTTATTGCTTGCTACTGTAGACACTTTGTTATGGTGGTGTGCATGAGAACTGGAGTTTGTAGTTTTTTTGTGGAGTATTTAATAGCTTAGTTATAGTGACTGGAGAGTAAATCTGAATGATTCAAAGGCTAAAAATGGTTTGGAATTCCTTGTAATGGTATTTAACATAACTGAACCAAGCAGATCAGAAGCTCCTAACTTCAGTTTTGGTTTGCACTAAGTTGGAATGATACCTGAGAGGCCACAGCAGCAGTATTGGTCTCAGTACTTATCATAGTTGAGAGAAGAGTAAACAAATCAGAATTCCCATGCTCTCATTGTTCTGCAGTGATTGTTCCTGGACTAGTGTGTTTCATAGTTTGCAAAAACTAATTCCTGTGGAAAGCCCCAATGTATTTCTCCTTTTTCACTTTTCTGGGAGTCATAACTTGCCTAAGTGGCCCCTACAGATTAAGAGATTTACTCTTTAAAGAATGGAAGTCTACTGAAGGACATGGTCATTCATTAGGACTTCCTGTGTTGCTTTCATCTGTCTTTTCCAATGATCCTCCATGGTTCATGTCTTAGAGAAACGTCTATTCTGCTTTGTAAAAAACTGCCACTTGAGGAGAAATTTCAATCGAAGTTGCATTCAACCATCACTCATGAAACAGAAAAAAGAAATTGCAGAAGAGTGGAGTTAAGAAATATCTTAACTCTCAGAGACTCTCCCTCAAGAAATCTTTGGAGATTTGGGCTGCATGGTGGCTTAGTGTTCAGCACTGCTGCCTCACAGTACTACGGTCCTAGGTTTGATTCTTTGGGTGATTGTGTGGAGTTTGCACCCTCTCCCCATGTCTACGTGGATTTCCTCTGGTGCTCCAGTTTCCTCCCACAGTCTCAAGATGTGCAGGTTAGGTGAATTGGTCATGCTAAATTGCCCAGTAATGTCTGGGATGTGCAGTTTAGGTGGATTTAGCCACAGTAAAAATGTGGGATTACAGAATAGAGTGGGGTGGCCTTTGGAGGGTCGGTGCAGATTCGATAGGCTGAGTGGCCTCTTTCTGCACTGTAGAGATTCTCTTCTGCTTCCATATTGCAAGCTTGGCCAGGCACTGCTTACAGTCTGGAGCAAGTGAAGACCCCAGGAAATTCTCCCTGTGTTAGTCCATCTGTGGACTCATATAGACTTACTATGTACTCAAGATGCCCATTGGTCTTTGCATTAATATACAGCTGGTGAGAAGAAATCAGCTGCTACTTACGCCACCCATTCAATTTTATATCTTATTGATTTTAATAAAGTGTGTAAAATAACACTGCTGGTGATTTTGTGCTGTTGCTCGTTAACAATTTCAGCCTGTCATCCCATGTTATCTGGAGTTTCCATGGAGATAGGAAGATTTGCAACTCTCTACTGCCTATCTCAACCTCAGGACATCCAAAATTGCTTTATAGCTAATGAAGTACTTTGGTTTTGAAGTCACTGCTATAATATAGGGAATCAGTGGGAGGCTGTGCTTCAGAAGCAAAACCTTTGTGGTGATGCGACCATGGTGCTCTTTCAGTTTGATTGCAGAAAAGAATTTTCCATATATGATATGGACTGCTGTGTTTTCTCTTTCTGTTACATACTCAATAAGTTCATGTCACTATAGGTTGAAGAGGCCAGTAACCTGTTGTCTGATGAGTGGGGTGAGAACTCACATGGACCTGAAAGCCCTTACTGGGAGTTCTGAACTGAAAGGATTAACACTATGTCTGGATTACTACTGCTGAGAAATCAAGTGAATCTAATTCTCTTGATATAGCTAGAATCTACAGTAGCAGCTAGCTTCCTTTGCAATTAATCACGAACACTCCATTTTAGACTACTTTCTTTGACTGTGCTTGTATTGAAAGTTAATGTGGATTTCCTGTTCTGTTTACACAAAAATTCATCCAAAGCCCTGCCATTTATAAAAAGATTCATTCTGGCAGCTTGTCCCGTTTAAATGGATTGCAGCTCTGCAGTTAGTGAATTACGAACAAATGTTTATCAACACAGATTGCAACCTGGTCATCCAATTTTTTGGGGGAAGCTCGGTTCCTGTTTGGGTGAATAAACAAAGTTGCCTGTTTAGTTGAAATCTGTGCACAATTACAGCCAATTTTATGCAGAGGACTCTTGCCAAATCGAGACTAGATTGAGATTTTCCGAAGCAATTTCATTTTGTAGCTGGCAAGGAAGGAAGGTGTCATCAGCTCAGCCTGGTGCCAGTCCCAGGATTAAAGAACAGCATGTAACATAGGGCACTTCCCAATCCTTCAGCTGTTTGCAGTCTTTAGTTGCCAGGTCTCTCCAGCATCTTTTTTATGTATTCATTTGTGGGATGTGACCATGTTGGCCGGCCTACACTTATTGTCCATACCTATTTATCCTTAAGAAAGTGGCGGTGAGCTGTCTTCTTGAATCGCTGCAGTCCACCTGCTGTGGGTTAACCCACAATGCCCTCAGGGAGGGAATTCCAGGATTTTGACCCAGTGACAGTGAAGGTAATATATTTCCAAGTCAAGATGGTGAGTGGCTAGGACAGGAACTTGAAGCTGGTGATGTTCTCACGTATTCACTGCCCTTTTTCTTCTGGGTGGAAGTGGTCATGAGTTTGGAAGGTGCTGTCTAAGGATCTTTGGTGAATTTCTGCAGTGCATCTTGTAGATAGTACACACTACAGCTACTGAGTGTCCATGGTGGAGAAAGTGGATGTCTGTGGACGTAGTGTCAGTCAAGCGGGCTGCTTGTCATGGATGGTGTCAAGCTTTCTGAGTGTTGTTGGGGCTGCACTCATCTAGGCAAGTGGGGAGTAAGCCATCACATCCTGACTTGTGCCTTGCAGATGGTGAATAGACTTTGGGGAGTCAGGAGATGAGTTATTTGTTGCAGTATTCCTAGCCTCTGATCTCCTTTTGTAGCCACTGTGTTTATGTGTTTATCTAAAGGCTCATGTTAGGCGTGTGAGGGGGTATTGACCTCTCATCCAGGTGGCTGCAGCTCCAAGAACCCTCAACACCACGTACAGGGGAGCAGGTAACTGGATGAGCATCAGAGCTCAGTATCAGTGTCTGCAGACATCCACCATTACCACCACATACTGTCTATATCAACACATCCCTCCTCAGTGAATTTTGCCACCATGAAGGTTCAGGCCAGTAGGCAGATGGGATCATGACACTTACAATCTTACCTCCAAGTCACACCACATTCTGACGTAGCCACAAATGGGCATTCGTTTACTGTTGCTGGGTCAATATCTTAAAACTCCTGACCTCACTCTGTCATAAAAATACTGTGGTTATAAAACATAGCAGCAAGAAGGCCCATTGCAGTTTCTGAGACCCACCAGTGTGAGGGAAATTAATGACATCCTTACCAGCAATGCCTATACCTTGAAAATGAATGTTTTAAAAGTCATTGTGAGTGATGCATTCTAGATGTTACAGCTGTCTCCAAAATGCTTACTTTGTTTAAATGACCACAATTTATCAAGATTTGCACTGAATGACATACAAAACATTGTGTTACAGAATGAACAGGTTTGGTTTCCTAAGTCAGTGATAAGATGTTAATAGCCCCAGGTTCTTCAGGGGTTGACTGGATGTAACATTGGCAAAGTTAGACAAATGGACTGCAGGATACCCAAACTGACCCCTCTCCCAAAGGATAGTGAAGAACACTATCTAACTAACCATATTAGCAGTGCGAACACCAGCGACTGAAGAATTTAAAGGTGATGGTGATGATGTTCCCAAGTCCTTTGTCCTTCTAGATAGAAGTGGTCATGGGTTTGGAAGATGGTGTCTCAGGATTTTTAGTGAATTTCTTCAGTGTATCTTGTAGATAGTACACACTACTGCTACTGAGTGTCAATGGTGGAGGGAGTGGATGCAGGATGCTCAAACTGAACCCTCTCCCAAAGGATAGTGAAGAACATTAGCAAACTTACCAAATTATCAGTGCCAATTCCAGCAACTGAAGAATTTTCTGTGGTCACTGGGAGAATTGGAGACATAGAACTAATTTTTGCACTAGGAGAAAGTGAGGACTGCAGATGCTGGAGATCAGAGCTTAAAAATGTGTTGCTGGAAAAGCGCAGCAGGTCAGGCAGCATCCAAGGAGCAGGAGAATTGATATTTCGGGCATAAGCCGTTCTTCAGGAATGAGGAGGGTGTGTCAAGCAGGCTAAGATAAAAGGTAGGGAGGAGGGATTTGGGGGAGGGGCATTCCCAATTACCTGAATCCAATTACCTGATTCAATTTCCACTCGCTATCGATCTTTTTTACAAATTACCTGCTCAATATTACTTAAGCCAGCGTGACCACGTTTTTAAAAAATCAGAAACTATATTAAATTAAAGCATTGCAGTGGAATAATGTGTATCTCAGCCTAATTAAAATTTTCTAACGGAGGATTTCACAGGATGCCTTACACTGACTGACTGCAGCTCTTATCTGCCATTGATACACACAGTCCAGGTTTCACAACGGTGGAGTTCAGTGATGAACACTAGGAGATTTGCTGACTTTGCATGGCCACTAACTGAACCTGCAATTTAATTACAGCCACGAACTCATCTACTGGGAGCTGTTGTTTTGAATATTTGTCATTTAGTTTTATTAGGAGAGGAGAAATTAATTAAAATGTCCACTTTTTTTGCACTAACAAAGACTTGTCAACGTGATGTCCATATGTGGGCAACACTACCTTTCCTTATGACCCGTAAAATTCAAAATGGTCCTGGGGTTACATTGATTGTACAGCACTGAAACAGGCTGTTCAGTTCAACTGATCCTGTTCCCAAGTAGCCTCATACTTCTTCATCTAACCCCATCAATATAACCTGTGTTCCTTTCTCGCTCATTTGTTTATCTAGTTTCCTCATAAATTTATCACTTCATTCACTCCCTTGATAGTGAATTCCACATTCTCACAATTTCCTGGTTAAAAATTATTGGTTTTATTATTTTTGGTCTCCACCACATAATGAAAACATTTTCTTCACGTCTGTCCTTTCAAACCTTTCATAATTTGAAAAATATCTGTCTAGCCCCACCCCAAGTCTTTTTTTCTAGGGATCAGCAGGATCCTCTTGATCAGTTCCTTTCTGGATGCAAGAATATCAGCCTATCCTTGAAGCTTTTTCAAATACTACCTCACATCTGGTCAGCCAAACATTCCAGGACCCATAGATGTTGAAGGAAAGATCCTGGAATATGTTGAGCACTTCCTCTACCTTTGCAACCACTTCTCTCAAAAGACAAGAATATTCGATGCGAGATCAGCTGCGCCAGCTCAGCCTTCTGTAACCTATGGCAGCAAGAGTGTGACAACAAAGAACTCTGCAAGTCAGTAAAGCTCCTAGTGTAAAGAACAGTTCTCATCACTGAACTCCATTGCTGAGACCTGGACTATATCAATGGCAGATAACAGCATGAGATAAATTTTATTAGCAAAGCTTCCATCCCATCCTCCAGATCCAATAGGAGGACCATCAAACAAACACTGATGTCCTTGAAGCCAGGTCCACAAGTACTCAGACAAAGCTCCCACAAAATCAGATTCAATGAACTAACATTGTGGCCAGATGAAGGAAGAAAAAGAAGCAAGTCCCACACTCCAGATCCCACCGTCTCATGAGATGTCCTGCCCTCTGTGCCAATGGACCTGTGGGTCAAGAGTTGCTCTTCTAAGCAACATAAAGAGGCAAGGCAGAAAATGATAATCTTCAGTCAATGCAACCTCAAAGCGAAGGACAGCAAATGGCAATGACATGTATGAAACACTTTTCTCAGTGAATATAAAAATATCCATGTTTTTCCTTTGCTATTTTCAATGTCAAAACTCGCCTTTTTATCATACCCACTTTCAATATGTGTTTTCGGAGAGTATGCTGTGCAGTGTGTGAGTTCGAATGTGGAGTCTCACTGAGGGGAGAGAATGTCTTCAACTTGGATGAGAGGTCAACATTATTCCCAATCTTCAGGCTGTTAATTGTATTAACTGTACTAACAGGAGCACCAGAAATAATGCACTAATTTCTCTGGATCTTCTCGTGAGCCAGGCTCTGCACTTGGGGTTCAATCCCTGAAAGATTTCCTTGTTCCTAAAACTCTAGGGAAAAAGAAAACAAAGCAAATAGTTTTAGTTCTCCCAGTGATATGGTTAGATTGGAGTGCCAGATTTTGTGAGGCTGTAAGTTTAAAATTAATTAGATATTTGTGACTCTGATATTCTTAGATCTTTTGGCTGTTTGGCCTTGTAAAGACTTTTGATGCAATTTTTAGTAAAACATTCCTTTTTAAGTGTAGCTTACAGGTTGGAATCCATAGAATCTAGTTTATTCTGTACTGGGCAGTGACTAGTCTCCAGTCAGAACTAAGAGCAAATGAACTCATCATTGATGCAACCTAACAGGGAGATTTTTATTCCAAAGCTATGCACTTTGTAATTGCTCAAGCAAGTCTGAACAAGCCCATGAGCATTCGCTGAATGCTCACCAGTGTCACATGACTCATTGCTTAAAGGTACATTGTCCACACATAACCTACTAGGAGAAAGTGAGGCCTGCAGATGCTGGAGATCACAGTCAAAAAGTGTGGTGCTGGAAAATCACAGCTCTTCAGGCAGCATCCGAGGAGCAGGAATGATTGATGAAGAGCTTATGCTCGAAACATTGACTGTCCTGCTCCTCAGATGCTGCTTGACCGACTATGCTTTTTCAGCACCACACTTTTTGACATATATAACATACACCAACTATAATTTAGAATGCAACTTGCTTCAGGCATTGAGGGTCCATTAAAAACACCCAGTTAACATTGACACATGGGATATGGGTGGAATGCTCAATACTCTGTTTCGCAAGGAATTCCTAGACAGGGAGTGTTTTTGTGAGTTTAGTTGCTCAGTTGGTCAATCATTGGGCAAGGAAACTGGGAAAGAGGTGGACGCAAAGTCTTTGGTTTCCAAACCATCTGGAAAGTATGGGAACAAAAGGATTCAAGTTCTGGGGCATCTGGTAATAAAGTCAGATTCACTCATTAAGTTTAGGACTGACCAGTTTCAGAAAGTCTTCTAGACAAAAGGCTGTATTTAAACTAGTAACCTGGACAGTATAGTGTGTTTTCTATTTGATGTGTCTTACAGAATAATAGTCAAATCAATTATACAGAAAAAAAATTGAATTTACTTTTCACTTTTTTATTTGTTCACTTGCTGTTTAAAAATCATTGCCCTGATGATTTATAATTGACTTTGCCTCACTAAAATGTTAACCTGATTCCTTTCAGGAGTCTGGATAGCCTCATATGAGAGCATTTGCAGGTTAAATATCCAATTTATTGGAATACAGTCTTTCATTGTTCTAAGGGGACATTTTGATTTGATTTATTATTGTCATATGTACCAAGATACAGTGCAAAGTATTGTTTTGCATGTTAACCAGTTAATCATACCTTACATAAGTACATCAGGGTAAAAGAACAGAATGCAAAATATAGTGTTACAGCTACAGGGAAGGTGCAGGGAAAGATCAACTCCAGTATAAGAGAGGTTCATTTATAAGTCTGATAACAGCGGGGAAAAAAGTTGTTTTTAAACCTGTTATATGTGTTTTCAACTTCTGTATCTTCTGCCCAATGGAAAAGGGTGGTGGAGAGTATAACCAAAGTGTGAGAGGTATTTGATTATATTGGTTGCTTTCCCAAAGCATCAGGAAGTATAGATGGAGTCAATCGAAGGAAGGCTGGTTTTTATGATGGACTGGGCTATATTCACAATTCTCTGTAACTTCTTGCAATTCCAGGGCAGAGCAGTTACCATACAAAGCTATGTTGCATCCAATAGGATACTTTCTATGGTGCACCTATAAAAATTGGTAAATGTCATTGTGGACATGCCAAATTTCCTTAGGTTTCTGAAGTAGTTGAGCTATTAGTGTGCTTCCTTGCTTGTAGCTTTAACATTTCTGGACCAGCATAGGTCGTTGGTGATATTTACTCCAAGGAACTTGAAATTCTCAACCACCTCCACCCGTGGACATTTGCCACAGGCAGAAATGCGTCTTCCTGAAGTTGATCACCAGCTCCTTTAGTTCGCTGATATTGAGGGAAAGATTGTTGACTTACCATGACACTAAGCTCTCTACTTCTTTACTGTACTCTGTCTCATTGTTGTTTGCGATCTGACCCACTACAGTGGTGTCATAGCAAATTTTTAAATTTAAATTTGCTGAGTTTGGACACACAGTTGTGAGTGCTCAAGGAATATAGTAAGGGGTTGAGTATGCCTCCTTGCAGGATACCGGTGATGAGGATTATTGTGGAGGAGGTGTTGTCGCCTATCCTTACTGATTGTGGCCTGTGGGTCAGGAAGCTGAGAATCCAGTTGCAGAGATGGGAGCAGAGTCCCTGGTCTCAGAGTTTAGAGATGGGTTTGATTGGAATTATGGTTTTGAAATTGGAGGCTAAAGTGAATAAATAGGAGTCTTATGTAGGCGTCCAGATGTTTCAGGGATGAGTGTAGGGCCAGGGAAATAGCATCTGCCATGGACCTATTGCCCTCATAAGCTAGATATCAGGCAGTAGGAGTAAATTCCTGATCACAGGGTACTTAGCATCCATTTACAGAAAGATCAGTAATGCCGAGTTCTGTGCAGAAACTATACTGAGGATTCCACATCCGGTCCCAATCATTGAGGAATCCCTAGATTCCAGGCACAGAGCTCTCTGTCTCAAAAGCCCATTCACAACAATTGACATCACTAGTTCACTCGCTTGTTTGAAATATCCCTTTGAACTTCAATTTAATGTTTTGAATATTTCTGTGACACTTTTATTATCTTTTTTTAGTTGCAATAATCAGAGTAATTTTTGCATTGAACTTGAGAGGACACAAAGGATTTTATGAGAGAGATGCACAAAATTACAGGTCATGTTTAAATGAACGAATGATTGAGGAAGATGGTTGTTGAGTGACATGGGAATAGTTGAGAACTCACCAAGGTTTCCCCAGGCTGTGTGATTTATATTGCATCTTCAGAGGCAGAAAACATCCAGAGAAGGTCTTTCATTGAAACATTTTTGTGTTTTTGACAGAGAGTAGTACCTCTCTGCTCTCTTGGGATTGAATGAACCCATCACCCCACCAGACTTCATCAGGATCTTTGCCAGTTGTGAAAGAGGACTAATGTATGCAGCAACAGAAACCAGCTGTTAGCTTATCGTTCAATGCCCAGTGTGACTTGAACTGAATAATTTCCACTTAGAGATGTCAGGGCTGTTGGCTTCAGACCAGCTTAGTGATTTGCTGCTGGCACAGTTGGTGCTTTGTTCTGTAAGATTAGCTTCCTTCAGGTTTTCTTTTGGAAATATTACGTGCTCATGGAGTTGAGTGATATTGTAACCAGGGAACAAAATATTGTGCATTTCAAGAGACTCAGCATCATGGCAGCAGCTTACAGCATACAGCACCTTCTGCTATTCCACACCACCACAACTAAACCCACCACCCACTAAGAACAGCACTGCGTCACCCAGTGATACCTTGCATTCACTGATCCTGTCATGGTTGTATGAGGGGGCCAAATTAACAGTATGCTTTTGCTCTTGCCATCATTATCCACAAGCACTTATGCCAAGATTGCCCAGATTCATTTCACAGTCAGCAAAGAGAGAACTATGATCATTGTTGAAGATAGCTAAGGAATATCATTCCAAATCTAAACTCGTTCATTCATAAAACAAATGTCCCCATCATTAGCACCCCTGATGCCTTAAAGTGAAAATTCTCATGATTGTTGATGAAGTGCTGCAATCTCTGAGAGTCAAGACTGAAAGAGCAATGTGGTATTGGAGGGTTAGAACTGAGGAAGTGTCAGCGACCCAGTACTATGGGGGGAGCTGCACTGTCGGAGGGCACTATATATCTGCCCTTTCAGGTTGGCACAAAAATACACCAGTCACTTCTTAAGGAATTGCAAGGGGATTCTCTCAATATTTGCTCCTCAACCAAAATCACTGAAAACAACAGATGATTTCATCGTTATCATATTGCTGCTCTTGGGATATTTCTATGAAGTAGTTGTCTGCCATTTTTTGTACATTAAACAGAGACTTCACTTTGGAAGTATTTTATTATCCGGTATAGGTGTTATATAAGTGCAAATCCCTTTATTGTCATCAGTGTTACCATTCTTTGTAACATGCAGCTAGAAATTTTCACCCTTTCTCTGACAGATTTTCTTCTGGGAAGCTCAGCTCACCAAGTTGTTGTGTTTATTTGGAGCAATAACTTGTATTTGTCACATGCACGAGACAGTAAACAATTTCATTTCAAACTCAGTTCCTTGCGCCATAACATTTAATCAAAATGATGGAGGGGATTTATTGCTCAGAGTGCTAATCCATGTGAGCTGATTGTTACTGGACTCTAGAGTCATATAATTTTTTGAAAACATTCCTCAAAAGACTGACTAAAATATTCCACGTGGACCTTGACATAGCAGAGCCCCTCTGGGCACTGTTTAAGCAAAGAGTTGTAGATTTGAACCCCTACAAAGCACTGGGAGTCAAACTGCCAATTCCAAATCTCTGCCAGACTATTTCATTCTTAAATCTTTACTTAACTTCTCTTTGTCCACTGCTGGAGACTTGCCAACTGATGTCAATCGAAGACTGCATTGCTTGGAGTGTTCCTCAGAGGCCAGTCAAATCGGGAGGGCAATTGGCAATATGGGGAAATGTCAACCAGTAAGCTTATGTATTTTGCTGCCTTTTCCACTTAAACTTGGTATAATCAAATAATTAGAAAAGGCCAATTGCATGTTTGGAAGTCTCATTCTGTTAGTCCAAACACTGAGAGCTAGAGGGGAGGGAAGGCTTTCTATAACTAAATGTTGAATCTGGTCTTGATAAACAGATTTATGATTCTGTTACATGAAGAAAACAGGAAATCTTCCCCGAAGGTAAAATGCATGAACAAAATGAAGATTTAACATACTTATGATGGGTCCCCTGATGCAGAAAGGACTGAATGTGATTTACCATCAATGAAACCTTGCGGGAAACACTCCCCTCCCTGCCTCCAATCCTGCCTCTGTTATTCTGGATATAACAATAGATTCTCCATATGGAGAGGCATGTTTACTGGTGGATTTGCTACAATAAGACAATGTGGTTGTTGTATCACAATAATTGAGAACAGCTTCATCTTGTATTCATGAATTCTCAGTCCTCTGCTGTGCGTGTGTGTGTGTGTGTGTGAGAGAGAGAGAGAGAGTGTGAGATTGACTACTAGTTGTGAGTGAGGATGAATGTAAGTGCACTTGTCGATATGCTTATGTGACTGTATTCGTTTGCGTGAGTTCATGTTTGTGTGTGCCTGTGTGTGTGTGCACATGCATGTTTGCATTTGAATGTGTGTGAGTGTGTATGAATGTTATATTCTGTCCTCCTTTCTAATCCTCATTCTGCTATGTAAACTGTGACAATTTAGATTGTTTCCAATGATTGTTGCCTTGAATTAAAGGGTGTAGAGATAAGATTAAATGAAAGAGGTTTAGAATCGAGAATAGGAGGAACTGCTTTTACACAAAGGATTATATGAGTCTGTAAAAAAAGAATCATTAAAACAGAGGCTATTTAAGAATGGGTTTGACAGGTAGATGAAGAAAAAGGTGATAAAGGAGGAAGGAAACAGTACCTCTGTGGAGGAAAGACACCAGCCTGTTTTCCTGTAGTGATTCTGAATAAAATGGAAAGTTGGGTAATTAATGCTTGCTTATCCAGTCAAGCATGTTTAGGCTATCAGTTCCTGGCTCCTAATTCCTTCAGCAGGGTTTCTGTTTCCAGGAGCAGGCAGGCACGCTGCCAATATAATGAAAGGACAGCCTTCACCCAGCAGGATTTTCACCCATTTAAAAAAAAAATTGAAAATACTTTAAGCAACATTGACAACAATTGTTGAAAGTTAAATGTCATGACATGGTTTATTTACAGCCAAAGAATTTGAGCTGAAGGAATGCTTTTCTTCTTTTTAATTAGCTCAGTATCTTGCAGTTTATTTTCTGATCAATTAGCCTCTATGAAAAGCAGTCACCAAGGTATTGAACCCTGGTTGCTATGTTACAGATATTTTATTCTGTGATTTGATTTTAAATTTTCTATTTAACCCTTTATATGGGAAGCAGTGGCATAGCAGTGATGTCATTGGATTGGTTATCTGGCATCCAGTATGTAGGTTTGAACTCTACCACACAGATGGTCAAATTTGAATTCAATAAAATTTGGAGGTAAAAGTTAGTCTAATGGTAAATGTGTGACAATTGTTAATTGTTGTATGAACTTATCTGATTCACTAAAGTCCATTAGGGAAGGAAATCTCCATCATTACCTAGTTTAGTTACCATGTGACTATAGACCCATGGAAATGTGGTTGACTGTCAACTACCATCTGAAATAGCCTAAAGTGCTGATCATTTCAAGGAATGTGCAACAAATACTAACTGTGCAAGTGACCCTGACAGTAGTTGTACTGGCTGAAACCCACACTATTCACAAAAACCAACCTTCCCATCTGCAAATCAGTTGAGAATATGAGACGGTTTAGCCAACAGGAAAGACTGAACAAATTATTCCTCTTTTGTTTTAGAAAAGAAGAGATTGTGATGTTTCCTGATAGAGGTCTTTCAGATTACAAAAGGCTTTCATAGGATAGAATTAGAGATGTTTCCTCTTGCGGTGGAGATTAGAACTAAGACCTACAAATATATAAACATGACAGTCACTAATAAATTCAATCGGGAATTCAGGAGAAAGTTCTTGACTCAGAGTGGTGAGATTGTGGACCCCGTTTCCACAGACAGTGGTTCAGTTGAATTGCATGGATCCATCAATAGGAGACTGGGCAAACATATGAGGGGAAAAAGGAGTGGGACAATGTGGTGATAATGTTCTACAAGGAAGGATAGGAAGTGATTTATGTGCATCACGAACACTGGTTGGGCCAAATGTCCTGTTTCTACAGTAGGTTTTAAAGAATATTCCACCCAACCCTGTCCTAGGCACAGTTACCTCATGCCTGAAGTAAGGACTCGGGAGAGGGTGGAGGTGAAGACGTCATTACGTTTTATCCTGCTGATCACCAGGGATTTCCGGAATGCTGAAGTTAAACAATGGCGCTCATTTTGAGATTGTTCAATTCCCCCCACCACTGATTTAGAATGTCCTTGCAAAGAAAACAGTTTCACTATACCAATGTTATTAAATCCTTTTCTTGTTTTATACAAGCTGAATCTCCCGATCCTCACAACCTTCACGGAACTAGTACATTCATGAACAGTTTTTATGGTTTGTGTTTCTTGAGTGTTATTACCCTTCTTTCTTGCTGGCAGGGATTCATGTTCATGTCCAGATCCATCTGTCAGTTGAACTAGCCCACAGGCTGCAGTTTTGGCACTATAGCTAAAAGCGACCTGATGTTTGCCCAACATAGGAGCCACTAACTGGTAGTCCTGATGGCCTATTTTGTTTTCCAAAGTTCATTAACCAACCCTTAATGAAATCACAATTGAGTTAAGAACCTTTCTCACCTAAATGACACAGTGACAACAGGACAGCTACGTTTATTCAGAAAATCCCGTAATAAAGATTTTCTCAGATAAGCTGTGCAGTGAGGTTAACTAGCCGAGAGACATGAATTTAAAGCAACCATCAAACCATTTCCTCTGCAGGTTAAAGGTCATGAACCAAACAATGCAAACTTGTGGCAGTTTTGTTTTAATTTACAAGAAGGAATAACTTCACTCTCGATCCATTTTATTAGCAAATGACTGTTATTCTTCATTAATATCAGTCTGGTATTAATATGCAGTCCTCAATCTGCAGCATGGCTCATTATTACATTAATCATTGGTTTTGCATTGATGAAACATGTGATTGGAGCTTGCTGTATAACATATAATTATTGAATTCCGTCTCTCTCATGACCACTTCATTAACTGAATTTGACACAGATGTTACTCAACTTTTATTGATTTCATGAAAGATAGAATGCAGAATTGCAAACCTAAATATAGGTTTATGCCATCGCAAAGGAATTTGGTTCAGCCTTATATTGCAGTTTATGGCAGATCAGGGTTGAAATTTATTAACTCGACTGCAGATGTCTTAAACACTAGGCAATAAAAAATATGAATGTGAGTTTTATACTTGATACATCGGACAATGGAGGAAGTTACACTTGACCATTCTTGGAACCTAAATAACTTATTCCTCCTTCACCTCTTTGTTGAGAAACCAACATGGGAGAGAGTGTGTCTTGAATTGACCCCAGGATCTACAGGAATTGAGAGTTCTAGATTTCCATGTTATTTAACTCTTTAAGCCCCACTATTATGCTGGGGAAGATGTGCTACAGGCCAATAATCTGATATGAATGGCTCCCGTTAACCCACTACTCATATCTGATTCCGTCTTAATTGGGCTGATTGAGAATTATCAGAAAGAAGATTAAACACTATTGGAATGGGATTTTCTGGGTTGGACTTCCACAGAAATTGCAACATTTAAATAGATGTTGCTGATGGAAACTGAAGTCCACTGTACTGTGTCTAGTTTTGAACATCATAGCTGGAGTATATTAATTGCAAGTGAAATTTATGTAACTCTAATCTAAGTCATTCATACGCAAGTTAACTTGCAAGAAACAAAATGCTGTCGATATGCTGATAGGTTGGGAGAAGAATCATGTGGAGTATAAATACCAGCATGGACCTATTAGGCTGAATGGCCTATTTCTGCATAATAAATGTGTATAAAAACACTGGCACTATGCCACACTTACACTATAGTTATACTGGATGTTCCAGGAAATTCAAGCCAATAAATCAGAAAAGATCAATCTCTATTCTCAGAGATTTTCATTGGAATTGTTGGTTTTGATAGTTTCCTCGCGCTATTAATTATTTTTCTATACATGTAACAGCTTTTAAACCAGTGGAAATATGCTGTCCTGTTCATTGTCAATTATTCTGGTTTTGTTTCAACTCACAGAACAAAGAAGTAAGATGTACAAGAGAGAAATGTCCCGTGCTGCCAAAAGACTGTGCTCTCGTTATCAAACAGCGAGGAGGTTGTTGTGAAAAATGCAAAGGTGCTTTAACATTTCCTCCTTTTCAACTTTTGACAACTGTTTCAGATCGCGTGCAGTCACAATATTATTCTGTGCAGTTCTGACTCTCTCCATCAGAAGGCTTGTATTGCTACAGCTGACATCATGCTGCAGTAATGGTTTTTATTTTTCAAGAACTTGCAATGTTCTATTCAGTTTCCCCTACCCTGCTCAGTATTAACAGCATTAGTCAACCTGGGCTGATCACTACTCTGACTTAACTTTTCATCTTTCCAGATCATTGACCATTATCGGGACTAAAATTTATTCTCTTGCTTCTTCCTTCTCTCCTCAATTCTTAAGGATACTGTCTTTGCCCTGAGCCCAGAACTGCCTGGTAACTTGTCCCAGTGGACAGTCAATCCCTGTGAGTTCCTGCTGAATATCAGTACAGAAGACATAAAACAAGCACTAATTACTCTGCCATGCACAGACACACATGGACAAATGTAGTCTCATACAGTTGTGTAGAATCACACACTCCTATATACACAATTCCCAATAGGATAGCAAAATGTGAAATCCATGATAATTCATCCCTGAAACCAGAGCTATGGAAATTATTTGAGATGCCTGGGTATGATCCCTGCACTTGGAACAGGCCATGCAGGGATTATGACAGAATCCTTCTGGACTTAACGCTAACACACTGTGGGGAGCTTTACCCAGGGATACACTGTGTTACTCTGATTTTTCTGTTGCTCCCACCTCCCCCTCCCTTTGCCTTCTCCTTCAGTTAGAAGAGCTCCACCAGCAGAGCTGTGAAGCTGTTCATGTTTTCAGAGAACCTGAGGCAAAATCTGCCAGATCTGTTCTGGTATTAAATTTTACAGTTCATTGGGGATTTCCAGATAAGAGTGCTACCCCTTCACTCACTGGACCAAGTATCTTATACAGTTGTTGGATGCCAGGTTCCTAACAAACATTTATGGCAACAAAGAATCAGCATCAATCAGGTGGTTTCTCATTTTCTGTTTATGTTTCAAATTGTCAGACCAAACTTCTTCTGCAGTCATGATTCACCAAGTCAAATGATGTTAAGTGAACTGTTTTGTGTTTGAATCATAGAATCCCTACAGTGCAGATAGAGTCCATTGAGCCCATTGGGACTGCAGCAACCCTTCAAAGACTATCCCAACCAGGGCAATTTAGCATGGCCAATCCACTTCACTCATACATTTTTGGATTGTGGGAGGAAACTAAAGCACCCAACAGAAACAGGGAGATGATACATACTACAGATAGTCACCCAAGGCTGGAATCAAACCTGTGCCCCTGGCATTGTGAGACAGCAGTGCAAATCACTGAGCTACTGTGCTGCCCCATCAGAGGATTCTATAAGAACAAATACCTTCCTTACTTCCTGTGTTTCCCTCAAACCATACGCTGAACCATATCTGCCTCTTCCATCACAGTTCACTTCTTAGCACTCAAAATATTTGCATGATATACAAAATCCCTTGGGATATAGAGTTAAAATTCAGAAATAATCAGAGAAAAGGAAACCTTTGAATCATATAACATAGAGGGAGGCAACTCAGCCTACCATATCTTTCCCTGGTCTTTGATAGAGCTGTGTACTTAGTTTTACTCCTCTACTCTTTCCCATCACACAATCAGGTAAATCCTTTTTGAAAACTCCTACTGAATTTACTACCATGTTCCTTTTGGCCAGAGCATTCCAGTTCATAACAACTCATGAAAACAATTCTCCTCATGTTTCATTTGTTTCTTTTACTGATTATCTAAATCTCTATCCTCTGGTTACTGATCTTCCTGCCAGTGGAAACATTTCTCCTTATTAAATTTATCAAACTCCTCCACGATTTTGAATACCTATTAAATTTCCCCTTAACTTTCTCTGTTATAAGAACAGATCTGCTACAGCTGCTACATTCTGTCCATGACACAACAGTAGGTAGAAAGACAAGTTGCAAGAGGGATTTAAACAGTTTACAGAGAGATATTGATAGGTTAAGTAATGGGGCAACAAGTTGGAAAATACAGTATAATGTGGGAAATGTTAAGTTTCTCTTTTTGGAAGGAAGGACAGAAGAATGGCATATCATTTAAATGGAGAAAAACTACAGAAACTGCAACACACAAAGAATTGGGAGTATTTGTGCATGAGACACAGGTAGCTAGCACACAGGTTCAGCAGATAGTCAGGAAGGCTAATGCAATGTGGGCCCTTAATTCAAGTGGTGGGTTAGAGTCTTGCAGCTGTATAAGGTGTTGATGAGACTACATCTGGAGTTCTGTGTGGACTTTTGGTCCTCTTATTTAAGAAAGTATATAATTTCATTGCAGTTATTAGGAATAAAACAAAGAACAAAGAAAATTTACAGCCCAGGAACAGGCCCTTCGGCCCTCCAAGCTTAAGCCGATCCAAATGTACTGTCTAAACCTGTCAGTCAATTCCTAAGCATTTGTATCCCTCTGCTCCCACCTACTCATGCATCTGTCCAGACGCATCTCAAATGAATCTACCGTGCCTGCCTCTACCACCTCTGCTGGCAACACGTTCCAGACGCCCACCACCCTCTGTGTGAAGTACTTGCCACGTGTATCCCCCTTAAACTTTCCACCTCTCACCTTGAAAGCATGACCTCTCGTTATTGAATCCTTCACCCTGGGAAAAAACTTGTCTCTATCCACCCTTCATGATTTTGTAAACCTCAATCAGGTCCGCCCTCAATGTCCTTTTTTCTAATGAAAATAAACCTAACCTACTCAACCTCTCTTCATAGCTAGCACCTTCCATACCAGGCAACATCCTCGTAAGACTTCTCTGCACCGTCTCCAAAGCTTCCACATCCTTTTGGTAATGTGGCGACCAGAACTGTACACAGTATTCTAAATGCGGACGAACCAATGTCTTTTAAATTTTGACATGACTTGCCAGCTCTTAAACTCAATACCCCGTCCAATGAAGGCAAACATACTCTATGCCTTCCTGACCATTCTATCCACCTGTGCAGCAACCTTCAGGGTACAATGGACCTGCACTCCCAGATCTCTCTGCTCATCAACTTTTCCCAAGACTTCCATTCAATGTATAATTCACATTTGTCCGGATTGAAAGCCATCTGCCACTTTTCCGCCCAACTCTCCAGTCTATCTATATTCTCCTGTATTCTCTGACAGTCCCTTATGCTTTCTGCTACTCCCCAATCTTCGTGTCATCTGCAAACTTATACAGATGTAGAAGTTGTACACTCAGGTGGGTAGACACAGTTCTCTGTAGCCCAGAGAGTGAGTCCAGAAGAAGTTTCATGCCAGTGCCAGTGCTTGAGACAACTGGTCAGAACTGGAAAGGAATTTGTAATGGAAGATGTAGGATTTATTTGTCATGAGCCATGTGATGACTTAGATAGGAATTGGCTCCTGCAAAGGGAGTATGGTCAGCCTGGGTCTAAATTGAAAATCAGAAATTCAAGTTACCTGAACCACTAGCATATTTGCATAGGATATATAAGACAAGAAAGATAAATGCTCATGTTATCAAAATGGGCTTTGATTCATGGGCACTAGCTTCAGTTCATGGGCACTAGTTTGGGTAAAATTAGAGCTGTACCAAAGGATGTGCTTCATCTGAACCAAGCTGAGGCCAATGTTTTGATGAGTCATTTAACAAAGGAAGTAGAGAGGGCTTTAAACTGAATAGTGGGATGAAGGAAGTGTGTGCGAAGAGATATGGTAAGTCAATGGAAAACAACAGGCAATAGATTAGAGTAATGATAATAAGGGCATGGTCGGTTGGGACAGACTGTACAAACTTAAGAATGCAACTGCAGATAAGGCCATAGACTGCAAAATAAGAAGGCAGAGTTGATGATTCTCTATCTGAATGCATGAAGCATTTGTAACAAGATGGATAAACAGGTGGCACCTATAAAAATAAATGTGCATGACTTAATAGGCATTACAGAGACATGATTCAAAGGTGACTATGGCTGGAACCTAAACAATGAGACAGGTGAAAATGATCATTATATGGTAAAATCTCATGTTCAGTTGCAAGGGAAGAAGTTTGTTCTAAGACTGGTGTTTTAAACCTAAATAATGGTATGAAGGCAGGGCTGGCTATAGTGAACTGGGAAACTAGGTTAAAAGGTGGAACTGGAGAAATGCAGTGACAGATCTTCAAAGCAACACTTAACAGGAAGGATATATCCCAGTGAAAAAGAAATAGAAAGATTCCTCATCCATCGCTAAATTCAAAAGTTCAGGACTGTATTTAAATAGGAAAAGCTTAACTAAAGCTAGTCTCAGTCCTCTAGAACATGAGTCTGGGGAACTGACAATGGTATATTTGGAAGTGGCAGAGTTGTTGAACAAGTATATTGTGTCTGTCTTCATTGTAGAAGATATAGAAACTTACTGAAGAGACTTGAAAATCAGGAAGTGAAAGAGAAGGAGGAACTTAAAACAATCACCAACACCAGCACTGAGAAAAAACTTTGATTAAATGTGCATATCAAAGGTTGCTACAGAAAATAAGAGCTTATGGGTGTAAGGAGTAACATATTAGCATGGTCAAAGGATTGGTCAGCTAACAGGAAGTAGAGAGTAGGGATCACTGGGTCTTTTTGGGTTGGTAAGTTGTAATTAGTGGAGTTCCATTTGGATCAGTGCTGGGACCTTCAACTATTTACAATCTATATCAATGACTTGCATGAAGGGCCTAAAAGTATGGTAGCTAAATAAGCTGGTTACACCAAGATAGAATCATAGAATCATACAGTGCAGCCTATTATGGTAGACTGGTTAGCAAGGTTAGATCTCATAGAATCCAGGGGGGGCTGGCCAGTTGGATACAAATTTGGCTTTAAGGTAGGAAACAGAGGGTTGCTTTTCGCACTGGAAACCTGTGACCACAAAGATTGATACTGAGTCCACTGCTTTTTGTCATTTATATAATTGATTGGATGTGAATATAGGAGAAATGGTTAGTAAGTTTGCAGATGACACCAAAATTAGCAGTGTTGTAGATGGTGAAGAAGGTTATCTCAGATATGGGACCTTGATCAGATGGGCTGATGGACGGAGGAGTGGCAGATAAAGTTTAATTTAGATAAATGTGAGGTGTTGCATTTTGGTAAGATAAACCAGGGCAGGACTCATACAGTTAATGATAGGGCTGTGGGGAGTGATGCCAAACAAAGAGACCTAGGACTGCAGGTGCATAGTTTCTTGAATGTAGAGTCGCAGGTAGACAGGGTGGTGAAGAAGGGTCAGTTTCACTCGAAACGTCAGCTCTTTTCTCTCCTTACAGATGCTGCCAGACCTGCTGAGATTTTCCAGCATTTTCTCTGGTGAAGAAGGTGTTTGGCATACTTGTCTTCATTGGTCAGAACACTGAGTATCAGAGTTGGAATGTTATGTTGTGGCTGTACAGAACATTGGTTAGGCCACTTTTAGGCTACATTCCCTGGAGCTTTGGAGGCTAAGGAGTGACCTTATAGAGGTGTGGTTTTCCATCTCACCTACCCCTAGGCAGTGCATTCCAGATCCCTAGCATCCTCTGAATGAAACAGATTTTCCTCAAATCCCCTCTAAACATCTGGCCTTTCAATTTAAAATGAAACCTCCTTGTTATTGACTCTTTGACTAAGGAGAACAGCTGCTTTCTATTCACCCTCTCCATGCCCCTCATAATATATATATATAAAAGTAAGTGGTCAAGAGGAGGTAGAACGTCTGCAGACGGATATAGATGGATTAGATGAGTGTGAAACATTGGCAGGTGGAATATAATATGGGAAAATGTGAACTTGTCCACTTTAGCAAGAAGAATTGAAGGGCAGGATACTGTTCAAATGGAGAGAGATTCCAGACTTTAGAAGCACAGAAGGATTTGGGTGTGCTCATCCATGAATCACACAAATTGAGTTTGCAGGTACAGCAATTATAAGGGAAATGCAATGTTTCCAGTTAATACAAAGGGATTGGAAGATAAAAGTAGGAATGTTTGCTTCAGTTGTAAAGGACTTTGCTGAGACCACATCGCATGTTCAGTTTTGATCTTCTGATTTGAAAAAGGATATAATTGTATTAATAGCAATTTAGAGAACAGACAACACAAACATTCATTCCTGGCATAACAAAACATTGACCAGGTTGGACCTTTATGTGCTGGAGTTCAGTAAAATGAGGAGTGATCTTATTGAGACATAAGAGGACTTGACAGGATAGATTCTGAGAATCTGTTTCCCCTTGTAGGAGAGACTAGAATTAAGTTAAAGAATAAGAAATCTAGCTTTTAATGTGGAAATGAGGAGAAATGTTTCCTGTTAGGTAATCATTAGCCTTTGGAATTTTCTTCCACAGAAAGCAAAACACTGGGTTATTGAATTTATTCAAGATGAACTAGATAGATTTTCAATAAAGGATTACTGGGTAAAAGCCATGATCTTATTGAATGGTGGAGCATGCTTGAAAGGTTGATTGACCTACTCCAGCTCCTAAGTCCGAAGTTCAATGTTCCTTCCCAGCTTTCACAATGTCTTTAACAGCCACAACCCTATCCACCCCGAAAATAATACATCTGCAGAATGAATTACCAGTGAACGGTATTAACGCAGCTTGGAGAAATAGATTCCAACAATAACTATGCACGTTTTGGTTAGAATAGGATTGTGGGATCTGGGGCAAATTCAGATAGGTTACATTGAAATGTCAGGAAAAGTCAAGCTTTGTCAGAAATTCTTCTATATTATTAATGAGAGGCCCTTAGTGAACTGTGATGAGATATGCAACAATTGTGGAAATGAATCTCAGTAACTCATCACTTATTAATCAGCCCATCTAGCTCTAGGGAGAATATTGCAGTGTGAGTACCACAATAATATTTAACAGGCAGCAACTTCTCAAATTTACAAATCTACGAACATTAGAATTTGAGTTTCACCATTTGATTCTTGCAGCAGAGCTTGAATTTGGGATTAAGTAAAATTGCTGTGGTAGGTTAAATGTTAAACAGGTTAGAGTGGCTGCTACTTTGAAAATCTCAGCATCTTGCAGGATGCTAAAACAGAATAATTTCTGACCAGGAAAGCAATAAAAAGGCTGAAGTAGTTGGTCAGGGAGGTGAGGTGGGATGACCAAAAGCAATATCTTTAACACAGACCTGAAATTTACAACAGGCCCATTTTGTTCAAGGCTATGTATCAATTTCACATCCAAGACAAAGAGAGTTGGTAAGAGACATGATATCAAATGGGTGAAAGGTAATTTCAGGAATAATGTCACCACTTTCACAAAAAGCGTGAAATAAGTTCCAGCTTGAGCAATGGAGGCAAAAACCTCTGGGATTATTTAAGATAATAGACAGAGGAACCAAAAGGGGTAATTAGGAGAATTGTTTTGATACAGTGAATTATTGTGAACCAGAATGAGCCACTTATAAGATGCATGTCATGTTCACCAGCCCCAAAAACATACATCCAAAATGCAACAGCTCTTTCAAGAGTCTTCTACAACCTTACTGAATCAGCTGAACCAACATCCTTTTAATATTGATTTATTTTGGTTTGAAAACTATTGTGGAATATATATTTAATGTCCATTCTATATTTGCATTTTTCATAAATGTTATGCAAATGATGAAGCAGATTCAGTAATAAGTTTCAAAAAGGAATTGCATAAATGCTTGATGGGGAAGATGGCCTCGAATGGAAATATCCAAATAATCCATCCAATGAGGTGGCATCAATGGATTGGATTGAACAACTTCAAATTTTGTATTACTCCCAAAAGTGTTTGAATGAGGATGAGTAGGTCCGGATGAAGCAAGATGGATTAAGCATTCTTTCTCAACTTTATAGTAATTACCTCTTGATATTCCTTCATGTGGTTCCAAGAATCCACTGACTCTTTCTGATCCAAAGCCTTGTCTCCTCTCTCCATAAGAATGCTTGTTTGGTGGGAAGATATACAACAGCTCGGCAGCCTGGCTTGTACCCTCCAAGCCCTGCATAATGCGGACATGTCAGGTATGTGTTCCTTCTGCACCATGTGTGTAACCAGATATTAATGTGTTTGGGTGGATTGAATGGTGAGGACATAGTGGATGCTTTGAGTGACATAAAGTTAATACTTAAGAAGGAAATTTCAGTTAACATTGAGTGATCATGCATTGATTTTTAGAATTGGTGCTCACTGGCTTAGGTATCTCCTTCCATTGACTCCAAACAATTTTCTTGCGAGACCTCTAGCATCCCATTCTAACCAGTTCATTCCTCCTGTGTGTAGTTCCAACTTGTATTCCAATTGCATCCCTGCCCTGCCACTATTTCTGGGCAAAGAAGGTGATCTGTTGTTCCAAACACCCAGATAATGTGTAAGGCCTTTAAGGTGCTGCACACATTAAATACTGCAGCAGTTCACAATTAAGGACAAAGCTAGATGATGCATTTAAGCGGAAGCTAGATCTTGTGGGATAAAAGAATAGGAGGATATGTTGTTAGGACGAGATAGAGTGGTGTGGACAAGGTCATGTAGAGAAAGAACAAAGTACAGATCTGTTGGGCTAATGGCTCGTTTTTGTATTGTACAGTTTATATATTTCTCTGTAACTATTAGGTAAAAGATCATGCCATCTTTATCTGGGCTGTCTGTTTGTGTCTCCAGTTTCACAGCATAGTGACTGACTTTTAAGTGCCCTTTAAAGTGGCAGAGCAAACCACTCAGTTGTATTAACTATTCAATAAAAAGGCCCATGACATTTTTGATATGTTTCTTTCTTACAAAATTACCACATTTCAAAGCCACCTTGTTGATTGAAGCACTTTGGAGTGTTCTGAGTATGCAAACGGTGCTATATAAATGCAAGATTTTCCTCCCCTCCCTCATTCGAACTTAAACCTTTAAAGCATTTCTTTTGTTGTGTAGTTGAGATAGAATACAGCTAATTACAAATGCTTCTCACAGAACACAAGAATCGATGAATGAAATGGAGTTTAGCTAAATATTGATTTCCATTTGTGTAAGTTTGAAGGAAGCAGGAATTTTTGAAATATCAAAGTTAACGGCAACAAAAGTACAGGCAGCATTTAATCCAGTCACACAGGGAACTGTGAAAATTAGTGGCATCTCCTTGGATTTCACTTATTTTCCATACAAATATGAATCCTTTTTCTCATATTAAAGCCAGTCTCATGTTTGTACCTGTTGTTTGGATTTTGTTTTTCCTGTGCTTTGGTTTTCTGAGGGATCAAAGAAAGTCATTTCAAGCTGGTGTGGTGATCTGGAGCCTGCGCAGACACAGAATCATAATCAGAGAAACTTGTTTTGCACTGTAAACCGGACATAACAACCTGTCTTTCATGTCTTACCCGCAGGAAGGTGTCATTACAGAATCAGAGATACTGTGTGTGGTCTACTGTAAAAATCCCATCATGCAGCAGGGAAGCTGCTGTCCAGTGTGTCAAGGTAAGCAATCTTTATGAGACAAAGAGAGCTACAGGACTAACTTCCCCTCTACAGATACTACCTCCCCACAGCCCCCAACCTCCTTCCCAGCCTGCCATAACCTCAGTGACACCAGATGGATGTTTGGTGTTGCATCTGGACTAAGCTGATTAGAATACTGAGTGTTCGCTACCAGTCACTTCTCATCCAGAGACCTTTGTAATCCCAAATCTTCACTGGGGAAGATCCTATTACTTCTCCCTGTGAGTGAACAAACCACCTCCTCTACCTAGTCTCTTGCCCTTCCCTCCCTCTCCCTGTCTCCATCTCCCACTCATTGCATACTCTGCTGTTCTGACCCATTCTTCCCTCAATCCTCACCCATTTTCTCCATCTTCTCCTTTCTGTCTCCCCTTCTCACTCTCTTTCTCTATTCTCTCTCTTCTCCATTTCTCTCTCTCTGCACCTCTCTCTCTTCCCCTCTCTCCCTGTTGTCCTCCTTGCAATGCAAAGATCTGAGATTTACTGATGTCCCAAGAGGTGCTGTGTTTAGAGAGTCTGTGAAGAGCTCTTTCATTCAATTATGATTCGGAACTGTTGGTAATTTGCAATATGCATTAACTAGTTCAGCACATGTATTGCAGCTCTGATGTGGAGCCTTGCAGAGAACCAGGGAGATGGTACTGTACTAACAAGTCATCAGGGGCCTCTCTTCACTGACCAACTCTGTAACGTACAACTTCTAGTTCAATGGCATTCGGGGTTTGAGATACAAGAGGAAATTACTTGTTTCACTTTGAGTGACTGAGAACTCATTGTACATTGAGCTAGGAATCACAATCTCAAGGTTGTCAACAAGAGAGCTAAGGGTCAGATGAGGAGAAACCTCTTTACACAGAGAGTTGTTAGGATTTGGAATGTGCTGCCTGGGAGAGTGTTAGAGGTGGAATCCATAGGAGGCTTCAAAAGAGAGCTGGATATGTATTTGAAAGTGATGAAGTTAGGGGGCTACAGAGAAAGGGCTTGAAAGTAGCTCTTTCAGGAGCTGGTGCATACACGATGGGTCAAATGGCATCCTGTACTGTAAAAGTCTATGATTCTACGATTTTATGAAAACATGAGCATTAGGACCAATTGTGTGTCATAAACAATTTATACCATCAGCTGCAATTTGAAATAATAAAAACTGACTGGTTTGTTGTAACATCAACATGTGAAGGAGTTTCTGGGTCCTGATAAATGATTGCATAGTATTAATGCCAGAGGAGTTGTATCAACCGAGAGCTCAGCCCAGCTGACAATAGAATCCAACTCCTTACTGACTTCTTCCGGCCTGCTCCTTATCCTTACAAAGAATCATTAGTGATTCAAGCCCAGGACTGACTTTAATTTGAAGGCACAGGAATCATTGGGGGCAGTGACCTAAGGTTGGGTGTAGAGGAAGGACCGGCTGGGGGCTAAGGGGACTGGGATGGGTCTCATGGACGGAGGGTGGGCTGGTGAAGTGAATGTGATGAGGGAGTGTGGATGGAGAGCGGTGGGTGAGGGGAAAGTGGAATGGCCTGGATAAGAGGGAATAGTTGAAGGAAGTCGAAGGAAGATGGAAAGGGGTGTATGATAAAATTGGGGTGGTGAGCAGGAAAAAAAGAGTGCCTGTGGGTTTGATGAGGGGAGCAGGCGAGTGGGGTGTAATTGAAGTGAGATGGGGCTCATAGAGATCAATGTGTTATCAGGAACTGCCCATCTATTGGAAAAGATGCTCAGCTTCTGATTGATTTGATGAAATGCCAGGTTGGCAGCAACTTGAGACCTGGATGAATGGCAGACTTTATCTGATTTTAGAGTCACTGATATTCACTGCCCTGAGATCTATAATTATTTTTTTCTAGCTATCCTCTCCATTCTCTGTGCATCTGACCTGTTGTTGTTTATTGCAGGATGTGAGTTTGCTGGTCATCACTACAGAGAAGGTGAAGATTTCTACCCAGATGGAAGCCGGTGTATTAAATGTTCCTGCACTGTGAGTATAGACAAATCATTCCTTTCTCACTAGCCCTATGTTACTCAGTGTGAGCAAGATGCTACTTTCGAACAATTGCCACTTTCAGTCAAAAGGGAATTGTTAAAGGAAATAAGTCTGACACTTTCAGAACTTAGGTGCTACACACATGATTCAGAACACTATGATCACCATTATCAATCCCAGTTTACCAGCATCTTCATTCCCCTCAGTCACCATTAATCACAATCCCATCAATCTCAATGCCATTCTCCTAATCCCCACTCCCACAGATCAGGGATGAAAATACGTACCTTGTGGGTTACTTATTGATTTTCAGGGCCTTATTTTTGGTTTTTGGAGGCTTCTTTCTCATACTCACTAACTCCTGTAGAGGACAACACAGTCATATATTGACACTGCTTCCTGTATTTCACTTACACTGAAACAGATTTAGAAGAAATCATCAATATCTTCAAGAGCCAATGTGACTAAACAAAAGTTACAACATGCAAGGAAGGCATTAATTTAACTTACTACAAGACAATAAATAGGCAAAGGTTAACAACAGTTTTTGAATAGCTGACATGCACTTTGTTTATAAAAAGCCATCACCCTTAACATGCTGTAACTATAATTAAGTGATTGCATGCTTTTCTCTAACACAATCATTGCATTTCAAATGATTTGCAGCATGCAAAGTGATTTGAGATATGGTAACATATAAATGGAAATCATTAAGAATTAAAAAATCAGTATTGCATTATCCAATTGATAGTATTTATTACAATTGCACCCAGTACGTTTT
This sequence comes from Chiloscyllium plagiosum, assembly GCF_004010195.1. Lineage (NCBI taxonomy): Eukaryota > Metazoa > Chordata > Chondrichthyes > Orectolobiformes > Hemiscylliidae > Chiloscyllium > Chiloscyllium plagiosum. The sequence goes on along the minus strand of NC_057713.1, from coordinate 101,845,412 downwards.
CCCCATATAGTTTCCCCCCGTATAGTTTCCCCTGAAGACTAGAGACTCCACGTTCATTTTCATGGAATCATTATCTCAGTGAAATTAAGTTTTCCTGGTTCCCAGTTGGCTGAATATTGTTGAACAGTATAAAACTGTTCACTTATCTTTGCAGCCCCTCTTCCCCCTTTTGCAGCCCTTGTTAGCTCTTTGCAACCTCTCCCCTTTGCACCCCTTCACTCTGCTTTACAGTCTCTCAATCCTGTGTGCAGAGCTTCTCTACATTTTGCAGTCTCTCACTCCTGTTTGGAGCCTTCACTCTGCTTTCTTCTTTTCAACCCCTCTCATCAATTTGCTGATCCCTCCGTCCCTCATTGCAGTTTAATTTCCCCTCATATCCACGAGGCCTTTAACCTCAGCAGCCTCTTGTTCTCACATGTCCATACTGGAAACCTTGGCCTTGCTGGCTGACTTTCTGTTATAGCCCTGACCCTACAGTCCCTGGCTTCACCAGTCTGCATTCCCTCCACAGCACTCCCCTCTCAGTTAACGTCACTTCCTCCACCCTTGTTCCCATTGACTGAGCTATCTTGCTCTCTGTAGCCAATCACCTTCTCTATGCTACTCCAATCATAGGCTGCTTCTGTCCTGAGGTTGGGACCTGAGGTTATATTGTTCACATGGAGAGTTGTACTGTTCACCATTGCGACGAGATGTTGCTCATTGTAATGATGCCCACACAATCCCTCGAGGGGTTAAAGCCAGTTGTATTCCTGTTAGACCTGTGCTAATGATATGTTTTCAATCACTGCCACTTTGAACCCATACATCTGCCCCATTACAGCTTCCCACACTACCATTACTGGCATTCCTCCCTTTACAAGCGCCAGATTAGATTTCATGAATCTTAACATTTGACCCAAATGTTTCTTCTGCCGTCAGATAAGATTTGCTGCTCTCAGTCTCTCTCCCCTTGAGTTCAAGCAGTCTCTAAACTGCACAGAACAATAATGTCACTTTCAACTCACATGACAAAGTATCATCTCATTAGCAGAGACACGTTCACACCCACTAGAGATAGGACAGTGTTCTCATTGTAAATCAGATACTGCACTAGATTTAAAAAGCTATTCTGGGAGGTGACATTTGAGATAAATCAACCTTTTCTGTGAGATTTTCACTGTACATTTCCTCATTCCGATCTGGCTAGGTACTGACTGGGCCAATCTTAACTGCTGGTAGAAATTTTTTCGCAATCATTAATCTGACCGACTCCCACAGCTACCTAGACTACACCTCCTCCCACCCTGCCCCCTGTAAAAACGCCATCCCATATTCCCAATTCCTTCGTCTCCGCCGCATCTGCTCCCAGGAGGACCAGTTCCAAAACCGTACAACCCAGATGGCCTCCTTCT
>NC_057713.1:101830299-101843198 GCF_004010195.1 Chiloscyllium plagiosum | reverse complement strand
CCAGCATCTGCAGTCCTTACTTTCTGCTTAAAGCCACACTTAGTTCAGAACTGCCAGCTGCCAGAGTCGTCAGTTTTAGTATGCATTGTTCAGAAGCCACCTCCACTCAACTAATTTCAGAGTGTGACAGTCACAGTCTCGGGATGATATTGAATTCTCCAGCATTGGAGACAAATAACTTTGAGAAGAAATATTTACAACATCTGAAACTTCTACTGTCAGCCAACAGAATATCAAGTGAAATATTTGCATTCCTTTTGTGTATCATGTAATCATGATCTCAGCAGTGTTACAACAATCTCTGGATTAGTGGTGCTGGAAGAGCACAGCAGTTCAGGCAGCATCCGAGGAGCAGTAAAATCGACGTTTCGGGCAAAAGCCCTTCATCAGGAATAAAGGCAGAGAGCCTGAAGCATGGAGAGATAAGTGTTACAACAATACTGACTCTCTTAATCTGTACAATCATAAATTAAAGTTCATAGCAAAGTACAATATACATTTTACTGTTACTCACTCACACCCTGTAAACAAAGAGATCCTGATCAATGGTTAAACTGGATTACCAGCAATCACATTGTTCAAGTTCCTGACAGTAATTGTGACTCTGTACTCCATAGTTTCACTTCCAGACAGATATCCTCATTCAGTATAAGTCGTCCAAAATCATGCAACACCAGGTTATAGTCCAATGGGTGTATTTGATAATACTAGCTTTGAGAGCACTGCTTCTTCATCTGCTGCTAATGAGTCTTAGTCAATCCACACTTGTGCCTTTCCTTGAGAATGAAGGGTCTGTCTGATTACTGACTGATACAGGCAAGTTCACAGTAAAGCTGCACGTCTTTCTGGAATATTCAAATATGAGGCTTACAACTGGTGTGTCTCCTTCCCACCATCACCGCTGTCACCTGAAATAGACTTACTGTCTGCAATTGCAGCCTTCATTAAGGTTGCAAATATGAAACAAGAAACAGAGTTTGATCCTTCTGCTACCTTTCACCCCACTCTTGCCTCTAACCACCTTCCCCATCCCCTTTCTGCCAGATGTTTTATACCCTTTCTGCATTCCCATTTCCTCACTTCTAACCCATTCCTTCCCCCCAATGTTTTTTCCCACACCCCTTTACACACAATTCCACCATTCCTTCCATACTCCTCCTTCTGACTCCTTCCCCAACCCCTCCCATGAATTCATTCTATCCTCCCCATCCCCCAGTGAAATTTCAAAGGGCTGAAGTCTCAGTGACTGTTTGGGGATTGGGGAATGATTATGGGCAGACAGGGAATAGGTGATATTTACTCTACATTGTCTGTGGTGTGCTTATCAATCAGCAGGAGCCAGTTTTCTGGCAGGTTACAGTGTTTCTAGCCCTCTAACTCATTGAAATGCTCAACAGCAGGTTTTGCTCATATTTATTAGGTTAGTAAGTTCATTCAACTATCATTGATGAAAATAGCCTGCTTAGCTTGGATCCTTTTCAAATTTTAATGAGTGCTGTCTGGTGTGTGTGTAATTGCACTTAAAGGAGTTTTTCCGTTAGTAGCTCTCTGCTTTAGACCTGCCACCAGCACACAGATACTGTGTGTACCCAATTCAATAAACAGGTCATTCCCATTGACATAAACATCTGTGTGAAGCAAATAAGAGGGACTTTGCTTCAATCCAAATACCATTTTGTGCCAATGATGCGTTCCTCAATCCCACAGTTTTAAGATTCTCAGATTCCGAGGAATTGGATTCCCACATTCCCAGGAAGGATATTAAATGCTTAATCCTTTTAACACTGAAGGAGGTCATTCAGGTCCTAATGCTATCTAGTCGGTCCCAATCACCCTGTTCTTTTCCCAGCACCATTTTCTTTTCAAGTATTAATTCAGTATCTTTGTGAAAACTCCAATAAATCTGCTTTCACTGTCATTTCAGGCAGTACTTTCCAGATTATCATAACACATTGCTCATAAAGATGCCCTTCATCTTCCTTTTTTTCCATAATTGTCTTACCCTGTATGCCTCTGCTTACGGAACCTTCTACCACTGGAAACAGTTAATCCATAATCTGGCAGTCAGTTTGCACACAACTAGCTCCTGAAAACACAAAAATGGGATGAACGTCCCTGACTACTTGTTTGACCAATACTGGCTCATTCATTGTGAGATCTGCAAATTGCAAAAGATAACAATTTATACAAAGCATCTCCAACACAGAGAGACAGAGGTGAGTGTGTACTGCTTAGAGTGATGTTGTCCTTTTTGCATGTTGATTTAGATTATAAACTTCAGTCTCTGCAGGGAGAACTCCTGTGTCAACCTAACAGTTTCCTGATAATTACAAGGTCTCACTCACTAATAATGTCTGACATTATCTGCATGAAATGACTGATGGTTGTGATCTGATTGTGTACAGGGCGGCACACTGCACTGTTTCCGGGAATTGTGTCCCATTCTCTCCTGCCCCCAGCATCTCAGTCAAGTGCCACCTGGAAAATGCTGCCCTAGATGTTTGGGTGAGTGGATTTCATTTCCCTACACCACTGTAAGAGTTTCTTTTCCTCCCATTACATGCGAGGAGTTAATTAGAAGCACAAAATCCAGGTCCCTGTAACCTCCAATAACTATAAGTGCATTATAATTAATTTTAAGCCAATAACCATCAGGAAAGACTAACAAACTGAGGCTATTTTCTCTGGGAAAAAGAAGGAGGGATCTGATAGAAGTTATTAAAATTAGGAAGTGATCACTAGGGTAGACACAGAGAAGATATCTCCACTTGAGGGAGAGACCAGAACTAGGGGCCACCAATATAACTCAGCCTCTGATAAATGGAATAGTAAATTCAGGTGAAATTATTTTAGTCAGACAGCTGTGAATATATGGAACTTGTTAATACAGGGAGTGGTTTAGGTGAATAGTGTAGATGCATTTAAGAGAAAACTACATAAATACATGAGGCAGAAAGGAATAGAAGTGTATGGTTAATCAAAGATATCATTGATGCAATAATCATAGAAAACCTTGGTTGAGGAGATCAGGATGTAGAATTGATTTGGTAAGAGATAAGAAATACTGGAAGATGTCACTATAGCAGGAGTGACCTCTAGGCCCACTAACACTACCCACAATGTAGAATGAAGTATACAAGAATATTGAAAATATTAAAAAAGGGATAGGAATAACCATGCGTGACTTTAGTCTACATATAAACTGGACTAATCAGATTGGCAATGGTAGCCTGACTGAGGGAGTTTCTTAGAGCAGCAAATTCTAGAACAAACCAGAAAGTAGGTTATATTAGACTTGGTATTTTGTATTGTGATAGGATTAGCAAATTACTTCAGTGTAAATGCACGTAGGTATCAGCAACAGCAATATGATTACATTTTACATTAGGTTTGAAAGGGAGAGTGAACCTAGGCCTAGTATTTTAAACTTAAATAAGGGCTAATATGTGGGAATGCAAGCTGTTCTGACTGAAAGTGAACTTAAATGCTAAGCTAGGAGGTAGATCAATACATAAACAATGGCAGGCATTTAAGGGGATATTTCAGAACACTCAGAATAAATATATTCATACTATTAAGAAATATTTCAACGGGAGGATCATTTGTAGCTAACTAAAGAAGTTCAGGAAAATATTAAACTTAAGGAAAATGCATATGATTGTGCAAAGATGAGTGGCATGTCAAATCATTGATCACAATATAATGGACAGCAGAGAATGACTATAAGATTAAGCAGTAGAAAGAAATTAAAGTATGAGAGGAAGTTAGCTAGTAATGTAAAAATGGGTTGAAAGAGTTTCTATAAAAATTAAAAAGGAAAAGAGTAACTAAGGTGAATGTTATTTCTCTTGAGAATAAGAATGGGAAGTTAGTAGAAGATAATAAAAGCAAATTAAACATTTAAATATTTTGCTTCTGTGTTCACCAGAGACCATATAAAAACATTCAAATAATCCAATATTCAAATTACAAAAATTAGGAGGTGGAAGGAAGAAATGCACTTGATGAAATTACAATCACTAGGGAAGTGGTCTGGGAAAACTGATGGAGTTGTGGGCAAGTTCCCAAGTGCTGACAGACTTCATCCGAATGCCACTGCACCATAAGAGCACTCTGTTGTGAAGACTGTTCTTGTTAGATTAGATTAGATTAGATTACATTACAGTGTGGAAACAGGCCCTTCGGCCCAACAAGTCCACACCGACCCGCCGAAGCGAAACCCACCCATACCCCTACATTTACCCCTTTACGGGCAATTTAGCATGGCCAATTCACCTGACCCTGCACATCTTTCGACTGTGGGAGGAAACCGGAGCACCCGGAGGAAACCCACGCAGACACGGGGAGAACGTGCAAACTCCACACAGTCAGTCGCCTGAGACGGGAATTGAACCCGGGTCTCAGGCGCTGTGAGGCAGCAGTGCTAACCACTGTGCCACCGTGCCACCCACCGTTCTGGTCTCCTTATTTAAGGAAGGTTCTAAATGTGTTGGAGATGGTTCAGAGGAGGTTTACCAGATTGACACCTGAAATGAGCAGCCTGTCTTATGAGGAAAGTTTGGACAAACTGGGCTTGTTTGTGCTGGGGTTTAGAAGAGTGAGGATCGACTTCATTGAAACATATAATACTCTGTTGTGTCAAGGTAAATGTGGAAAGCATGTTTCCATTTCTGAGCAAGTCCAGAACTGGGAGGGGAGTGGGGGAAGCCGGTGTAAAAATTAGCTCCCCGTTATGATAAAGATAAGAGGATATAGTTTCTATCAAAGATTTGTACACCTTTGGAACACTTTACCTTAGAAAGGCAGTGGAGGCAGGGCCAATGAATATTTTTAAGGAAGAGTTGGTTTTTTGTTAGGCAAGGGAATCAAGCATATTGATTATAAATAGGAATATGAAATTAAGCACCAACAGATCAGTCATGATTCTATTGAATGGTATAACAGGTTTGACAAGCCAAATGGCCTAGATTTGTTCCTAATTCATATGTTTGTGAAAGGGAGAGGTGAAAAGGAGATGGGAGGAGGTGCATTTAGAGCATTAGTACTGACTAGAACAGTAAACCAAATACAGCAGTCTGATTTGGTGTTGCAGTTGATGTAATCCAGAGTAATGTATCTCTTTAGATGGCTGGTTGCATCCTTACTCCTTGAATGTGGAAGGTGAAATTTAATGTTAATCCATATTGTTCTGTTGTTTTATGGTTTTCTCCTTGTAGGTCAGCGCCGAGTGTTTGATCTTACTGCTGGGAGCTGCTTGTTCCGCAGTGAGGTTTATGAACATGGGACAGTATTCCAGCTCGATAACTGCACCATTTGTGTGTGTGAGGTATGCGTCCAAATCTTATTTCTAAACACTGACATTCTAACTTCCACAGGGCGAAAGTGAGGACTGCAGATGCTGGAGATCAGAATCAAGATTAGAATGGTGCTAGAAAAGCACAGCAGGTCAGGAGCAATTCCTGATGCAAGGCTTTTGCCTGAAACGTCAATTTTCCTGCTCCTCGGATGCTGCCACTCTAATCTTGACTTTTCTAACTTGCACATGCTGGAGAGTGAATCAGCTGCTGTTCAATGCAAGTGGATGTGATCCCAGAGTGAGGCAATGTTAGGGTTGAGGCAGTGGCATTGACATTAGGAGTTAGCACAGGAAGACAGACACCTGGATAGATAACACAAGCCTGAATTTTTCCAATCCAGTGGAGACAAGGTGGAGATGGGGATCTGGGGAGGGGAGCTGGCTCTGAGTTGGGAAGGAGCTAGGATAATAGGGTAATTCACATTAGGATGGTTGTGTAAAGCATTCCAACCCTGGGCTGAGTATCAGATCAGCTGTGTTACATGGAGGACGACAGCCAATGAAAGTGGTGAAGGTCTCATAGGAGTGATTTTGTAGTCTCCTCCACACCACATTTGGAGTGTACCAGCTCAGTAGTCTCCAGCAGAGGAATGATGGGGAGGGGCATTAATTCCAGAGACTCAATCTCCCTTTGAAAGGGCTACCAGCAGGAAAAGTCACATGAGTGGCTCAATAGCTCATCCAGAGGGGTTTGCCCTCCTGTCCCTGGAAACTAACAGCATCCGTTATATTTCAATGTTTTCAGCACATTTCCATGTTGAGACACCTTGGTGATATCATGTTTGCCTCAGCAGAGTCTACGTTGAAACTTTATTGCTGGAACAGCACAGCAGGTCAGGCAGCATCCAGGGAACAGGAGATTCGACGTTTCGGGCACAGGCCCTTCTTCAGGAATGAGCAGAGAGTGTTCAGCAGGAGAAGATAAAAGGTAGGGAGGAAGGACTTGGAGGAGGGGCGTTGGAAATGTGATAGGTGGAAAGAGGTCAAGGTGAGGGTGATAGGTCGGAGTAGGATGGAGGCGGAGAGGTCAACAAGAAGACTGCAGGTCAGGAAGGCGGTGCCAGGCTGGAGGGATTCGGCTGAGACAAGGTGGGGGGAGGGGGGATGAAGAAACTGGTGAAGTCCAAGTTCATCCCCTGCGGTTGGAGGGTTCCCAGTCGGAAGATAAGACGCTCCTCCTCCGACCGTCGGGTTGTTGTGGTTTGGCGGTGGATGAGTCCAATGACCTGCATATCCTCGGTGGAGTGGGAGGGGGAGTTGAAATGCTGTGCTACAGGGTGGTTGGGTTGGTACGTCAACACTTGCGGCTGAACACTCTCTGCTCATTCCTGAAGAAGGGCCTGTGCCCGAAACGTCGAATCTCCTGTTCCCTGGATGCTGCCTGACCTGCTGTGCTGTTCCAGCAATAAAGTTTCAACTTTGATCTCCAGCATCTGCAGACCTCACTTTCTCCTCAGCAGAGTCTACCTCTCACAATGGGAAGGAGCTAGGATAATAGGGGTAATTCACATTGGGATGGATGTGTAAAGCATTCCAACCCCTGGAGAAATTTCCTAGGCTGGGTTCCAACCCCTGGGGAAATTTCCTGAACCTTCCCTCAGAGTGAGCTGGCAGCATCGAGGGGCTGGCTGGAAAATGAATGTGGAACAGCCAATCAGGAAACACCCTTTGGAAACATTGTCAAGCCCAGTATTGCTGCTGGGATCTCCATTCAGTCCCAACATGGGGTTGGGACAATCCAGCCACTGGAGATGTTGGGAGTGGGATCAGGAAGGGAGATTCTGGGAATGAAATCGGGGAGGGAGAATCTGGGAGTGGAATCAGGGAGAGAGATTCTGGGCGTTGGATCAGGGAGGGAGATCTAGTATCAGGTGGTTGTGTATCTGAAGTGAAACAATAAAGCACTGGCTTCAATTTTGCTGATTAAAACCTGGATAACACACTGAGATAGGTCACATAGACTCAAAGCTGTCTTGAATTCAACAAACTTGCCAGTTTAATTGAAAATATGGATATTTTAAAAACTCCTTTTTCTAAAACAAGTTTCTAAAACAATAAAATTCCCGTAAAATGGATTTTAAAAAGAAAACAGGGAGAGCTGTTACTACTATAACCTTACTGTTTACAAGGTGTCCCAGTGAATCTCGATCCTGTAAGAATGAACTTGTCAAAAGAGATTTCCTTTCAATTGCAGGACTCCACTGTGGTTTGTCGGAAGCGGTGCTCATTACCTGGAACATGCTGGGGGAGAGCTCAGTGCTGTGAAGAATGTCTCTCTTATATCTCAGCTGATAGTCTCAAAGTCTGTCGGGTTGGAAACAGGATTTACAGGGTTTGTACCATGACTGATCAGAATGCGTTGCCCCGACTGGTTGTAGTAATTAATTAACATAATGTAATGGGTGCTTGGGCTGCTTCCCTCTAGTGTTTGACTTAAGAAGTTTTTGTTCAGGAACATTAGAACTAATGTGGCCCTTGAGCCTGTTCCTCAGAGCATAGACTGGGTAATGGTCCAATAGACAGTGAAGTTGACCCAAATCCAAACAGAAATTGCTGAAAAAACTCAGCAGGTCTGACAGCATTTGTGGAGAGAAAGCAGAGTTAACATTTCAGGTCCAGTGACTCTTCTTCAGAACTGACCTAAATTCCAGTCCAATAGCATTTTCAAATAGGACCTGCTCCATAGGAAACCTCTGTGTTAGGAACAAGGAGAGAAGAAGAGACATTGATCTGTTGGCTCCTGAGTGCCCGGTAATCAGAACACTCAATGTCTTCAGGCCCAAGGAGAGGCAGAGGCTGAATCCTGGAGCATCCAGTTCTAAGCCACATCTTGAATTTTGAATTATGGACATCTCCAAAGACTTGACAAAAGGAGCACGCAAATTGGATTAGCTACTGTGGGGGCATACATGCACCAGTAAACCCAGGCCTAAATTCATTATCCCAATGCTGTCACATTCTTCATTTCCTTCCTTGACTTGACTTGGAGGAAAGGAATGATGAACATAGAATAAATTCCTGTTCATCCCCACAAGATGGTGAAGAGAATAAGAGGATTAAAACCATCTTAAGATGTTGTGATGTCAGAAATTTCCAAAATAGCAGAAAGGTAGTGATGTTTTGTTACTAAAATATAAATCAAGGGGGGAGGATCTTCTACAAAGTCACATCTTTTCTGAATTCTGTGCAGGATGGAGAAATGTGGTCATCCATGAACTGCTCTCTCTGTGCCTGTAAGAAGGGAGTGACAGAATGTTGGAGGAAGGAATGCTCCCCCATCAAGAGCTGTCCTGCGGTAAGTGTACATGATGCAGCCAAACCTATGTTTGAACTAAGTACAGCACATTCCATCAGCCTCTGTGGAAGGTTTACTGACCTGGGCAGCATCTAATCTCCTCTGTAGTACCATCAAGTTTGAAATGGAATGTGCACCCAGCAGTTATGATGGTGTTTCCTAGCTGAAAAATAAGTTATGAGCAATTTGGCTACAAACTTGTTTTTTGCACTATTATACCCCGGCCTGTATTTTAAAGTAACCAGTCATTCAGCCTAACATGGAATCAGTAGGAGAATCTGTCTGAATTACTCTTCCATCAATACCTCCTCGTGTGCCTATAACACTGGACTGTCTCCAAATTTGAATCCTGTTAACTCGCAGACCCTTTCCCAGGCTACACAGTTTATATTTTCAAACTCATTTTACATAGGTAATCTTTGATGAAGAAAAACACGTCCGTTTAGAAAGTGGTTCCTGTCCTAACTTTGCACAGTAAACTTGATTTGATAAATGTAGGAATGGCAGCACAGACAGGCACATGTATGATCCTGGTTTCAGTGGATAAGCTTGTCTCTGGTGTGTGCTGCATTAGCTGAACTCAATTTGTGACAGGGACAATCGGACCACAGAGTCACAACAGGTAGACAGCAACAAGTTTGTATTCCTGATCTCCATCCTATGACCTTTTCTTGGAAACATTAAATTCAGCATTCAGTGTGACTCTATTCTGCTGCAATTGCACAGCTTGATAACACTCATTGGCAATGCACTGCCATGCTTAGTGATTTCTTGCCTGCACCCCGACAACATCAACTCCCATCAAAAATCAATACTCTGATAAATGTCAATAACCAATGAAACACCATCATCCAACAAACATCAATGGTCAACAAACATCAATACCCAATAGACAACATGGAAGAAACAACAACACAGGAACAAATGCTAACACCCCAACAAACTTAAAATCCCCAACAAAGTTCAACACACAACAGACAACACAGAAGAAACAACACCAGAACAAACATCAACACCCAAAGAAAACAACACCTCAATAACATCAATGCCTAACAATATCAACATCCAACAACATCAAATCCAGCAACACCCCAAAAAATATTCCCTACAGTGTGGAAACAGGCCCTTCGGCCCAACCAGTCCACACCGACCCTCCGAAGTGTAACCCACTCAGTCCCATTTTCCTCTGACTAACACACCTAACATTATGGGCAATTTAGCATGGCCAGTTCACCTGACCTGCACGTCTTTGGACTGTGGGAGGAAACTGGAGCAACTGGGGGAAACCCATGTAGACACGGGGAGAATGTGCAATCTCCACACAGACAGCTGCCCGAGGCTGGAATTAAACCTGGGACCCTGGTGCTGTGAGGCAGCAGTGCTAACCACTGAGCCACCGTGCCACCCTTAACACTGAACAAATTGTCAACACTTGACAAACATCAACATCCAATCATGAAAGAAATGGAGAAATGTGCATTTCTTCAGCATCCTTCAGCAGCTCCGAGTATCCCATGAGACTTTATAGCTGATGAAGGAAACATGACAACCAATTTGCATACCGTAAGTAGCTTCAAATAGCAATTAAGTAAATAACCAGATAATCTGTTTTCAGTGATTCTGATTGCAACATAAATTTTGGGCAAGGCACCAGGAGAATTCCCCTGCTCTTCTTTGAAATCACACCATGGAATTGATATACCCATCTAATATAGCAGATAGGGCTGCAGTTTGATGTTTTATCTGAAAGGTGGCATCTCTGTCATGCAGATCCCCTAGATACTATACTGGTATACTATCTTGCATTCTGTGTTCAAATTGCTGAACTGGCAACCTTCAGAAAGAAAAGTGATGAAGAGAAAATCTTGAAAGCTGCTTGAGTGTAAATTATAGTTTTAATATTCAACTTTAATTCTGGTGGAATGAAATTGCTCAAATATTTAATGGAATTCATCTAACTGAATAGAAATTTTAATGAGGGTATTCTATGTAGATTAAGTTCTAATAATACACAATAAAACATAACTCTTTTGCTTTCCACGAACCTTGTACATTCACTCCACTGTTTTCAATGTACAAATACATTTTGAGTTCGGCTTTTTGCTGAAAATCACTGGAGTAACTTTGTAAATTTGATCCAAGATAGTTCTCCCTTTCAGAAAAGAACAAATGCAGAATGAATCTCATTCACCCCTGGCCCTGTCTCATTGCATGTGCATGTGTTGTTGTGTCTGTGGCAGACATTGATTAGCCAGTAAGCTGTTCACACTGTCATATCATTAAGACGACTCATTGATCTGTTTGTGAATTTAATTTTCCACTGCTGAACTCCAGTTGTTTAGTATGTGCAATCTGCTTGAGTACTTAAAGGAACACATTTTTTATATTATCTTTAGCAGTTGTCTAACCGAGCAGATTTCTTTTCTGGCTAGACAGAGATTTATTGAGACTACTGTAACTCTGAACTGATTTGTAAATAATCCCACAGGTTTCTTTTTCTCAAACAAAGTATGTTTTCATCTGACAGGGTAAAATCATTAACAGGAATGGATGCTGTCCAATTTGCACTGAAAGTGAGTAAGCGTATCCCCATCTCTAATCTTTCCAACTTGAAATGATCAGCTCCACTCGACAAATTCACTCACTCTCCTCCAGCCTTCTTGCATTGAAGGTGAAAGTGGGGTTGGGAGAAGGGGCCAATGGGATGGGGAGAACAATACTAGAAGGAGAGTCCATGAGGAGCAAGGACAAGGGGAGGGGTGGGGAAAAAAGGATTCAGGAAGAGAGGGGCATGTCGGAGGAGGCATAGGGATTGTAACATGGGAGAAGAGAGATACAAGCAAGAAGATGGTGGTGGGCAGAAGGTGACAGTGTAGGGAATGGTTTATATAGTTAGGCAGTTTTGTGGTGGATTGCGGGAAAATAAAGGAATGGAGTTTTTTTTATCTGTTGGAAAACAAGGGATGGAATTCCTTCTTTGCTGTTCCCACTCTGTGGAATGTTTGCAAGTTGAGGAGTGGGAGCTTCATTCAAATATAAATTGGGTTTTAATCCCACTTCAATAAGAGTTTCCAAAAGAGTAGTAACCAGGAAACTCCTGGTCGTAGAATTCTTGCCTGAGTATTAGCCAGTAACCAATATTCCGCCTTCATCTCCCCGCCTAATCTTCACCCCACCCCCACCACCATGTCCTCCCTTCCCCTCAAGCCCCCTGCTTGGGCTGACACTTTGACAAAGCTACTGTGCTGTTTGTCTGGGTGTCCTGCCCTTTAAGCAGACTCCTCCCTTTCAGTTTCATAGCCACACAGCCTGGATACTCCTACTTCCAGGAGGAGCGAGCCTTCCTTACGATGCAGTGAAACCAGCAAAGAGCATCTGATTCAGAACTCATTCAAAAACTTATTGACTCCCCATTTCTATAACCTTTTCCAATCCTACAGTCCTCTCTATCTCTGTAACTTCCTCCAGGCCCTGTAACTTTCCCTTATATCTGTAACCTGCTCCAAGCCCTATAACCCTTCCTTATATATATAACCTCCTCCAGGCCCTATAACCCTCCCTATCTCTGTATCTTCCTCCAACTCTTACAACCCTTCCTTATTTCTGTAACTTCCTCCAGCTCATACAATCCTCCCTGTCACTGTAACGCTTCCAGTTTTAATGTCTTCCAGGTGCTTCAAATCTTCCCATTTCTGTAATGTCTTCCATGCTCTTTAATCACAGTCTCTGTAACCTTTCCCAGCTTCTACATCATAGCAATACAGAGGAATCTCGATTATCCAAATACCAATTATCTGAAGATCGGATTATCCGAAGGAGATCTCGAGGTCCCGTTGGAAACATCACATCAAAGGCATTTCCAGCAGTGATCGCGTCTTTTGTTTACAGTGATTAAACAGGCACTGTCTCCAAATGACTGATGGCCCACCCTCTCTCTCCCCACACTTTCCCGGGAGTTCTACAGAGGGGTGTACCCTAAACCGTCCTTCCCCACATTAACTCCTCAACATTGTCCTGTTGAAATGGTGGAATAGTTGCAGTAAAAAGTTGTGTGTGTGACTGTGGGCGTGTGCGTGTGTGTGTCTGCTTGTGCTACTTGGAGACTTATCACACAAAGCAGTCTTGTTCTTGGTGTACAGTCCAGCTGCCCTAGAGAGGGGGCGGGGGGGCAGTGTTGGACCGGGCTTGGGGCAGGGAGAGGTGTTGCACTGATTTGGGGCGGGGGGCAGGGGGAGGTGTTGCATGGAA
>NC_057713.1:101744672-101829252 GCF_004010195.1 Chiloscyllium plagiosum | reverse complement strand
TGGGGATAGGGTGAGGTATTGCACAGAGTTGAGGGCGGGGGGGTGGGTGAATGATGGCATTGGGGGCAAGGTTAGGTGCGGGCCTTGTGCGCTGTGTGCTGCTGCAGTCTCCTGGATGGAGAGCAGACTTTAAAAACTCCGAGCCCCAGAGACATTTAATCGATTAATCAAATAATCAATTATCCATCACGTTCGGATAATCGAGGTTCCTCTAGATTTGCTACAATACTCCCTAACTTTATAACATCTTACAATAGGTTCAGCCCTCTCTATCTAACTCTGTATCCTCCTTCAGTTCCAAAAGCCCCGTCTCCTTTTATCCCAATCCTCTCCTTGTGCATCCTCCAAACTCTCTTCCTCTTCCCCAGGTCATGTCCTCCAATTGTTTCTACTTCCTCCACTCATTTCTCTCTCTCTCTGTGCAAGGCTTTCTCTGCTTCCTCATCGGCATATCTCTCCTTCACCAACCCTGTTCTCCATTCCCAACCCTCTCTGCCTACGTGTCCCTTTCTCTCCTTGTCTCTCTCTCTCTCTCTTCCCCCCCCCTTCCCTTCTCACCTCCATCTCTGATGTGATTGTACTGAGTTCTCCTATTATTAGTCTTAGTGTGTGTTTCTGATGCCGACTCTCTGTTTTAACCTTCACAGAGCCAGGTGTTTGCACTGTATTTGGTGACCCTCACTACAACACATTTGATGGAAGAGCCTTTAACTTTCAAGGGACTTGCCAGTATGTGTTAACCAAGGACTGCTCTAGTGCAGCTAGTTTCCAGGTGCTGGTACAGAACGATGCCCGCAGGACTTATGCCTACTCATGGACCAAATCCATCGAGGTGGTGCTAAGTGGGACCAGTATTAGCCTCTTGCAACATCTAACTGTGAAGAAAGATGGGATGAAGATTTCTCTGCCCTATAAGAACCAACAATTCTCCATTGAGTTAGATGGCTACTTGGTGAAAGTAGCAACAGAAGCAGGTGAGCTACTGAAATATTATTGATGTGTAAAAACTCTCTCACAACTCCAGGCTGCTCTCAGCCCTGGCTCAGAATGTAGCAATCTCACCTTAGACTTAAAATGATATGGGTTCAAAGCTCATTCTGGAGATGAACACAAAATCAAGGGAGTGGGGAAAATGCTGAGATAAGGAAAATCCCATGGCATTATTTATTGTAGGAAAGCAAGGGAGTTCTTCCCGGTGGCCCAATATTTATCTCTCAGTTCACTTCACCTTCCTGTTTCTGGGAACTTGCTGTGTTCAAATTGCTTATGTTTCCTACATTACAAAGTGAAAACATCTCAAAAATACTTCTTTAGCTGTAAAGCATTTTGGGATAGTCTGAGATTGTGAAAGATGCTCTAGACTGTAGAAATGTGAATTTTATTAGCAGACTCAATATTGACAATATTGTATACATTATATATCTACTGTGTACTTATACATATTATATTGGACAATTATATGTATTCTGTGTAACAGCATTTTTCCCAACTGTAAGTGCTGCATCAAGAAGTGTTTGGTCATTTCCTCTGCGTAATTAAAAGTACAGATTATTTTCATCAAAGTGAGGGATGCAGAAGCAGCATGTAGTTCTGTTGCGAAACGAAGAGCCCTAGGGGTACAAGTGCATAGTTCCATGAAAGTGAAATCGCAGGTAGACAGGGTGGTGAAGAAAGCATTTGCTATGCTTGCCTTCATTGGTCAGAACATTGAGAATAGAGGTTGGGACATCGTGTTGCGGCTGTATGGGACATTGGTGAGGCCACTTTTGGAATACAGTGTACAATTCTGGTCCTTTTGTAGAAGGATGCTGTTAAATGTGAGAGGACGCAGAAAAGACTTACAAGGATGTCTCAGGTTTGAATTATTGGGAGAGGCTGAATAAACTGGGGCTTATTTTTCTGGAATGCCAGAAGTGGAGTGACCTTATAAAAGTTTATAAAATCATGAGGGGCATGGAGAGGGTGAATGGCCAAAGTTTTTTTCCTAGAGGGGATGTCCAAAAGTAGAGGGCAAAGCTTTAAGATGAGAGGGGAAAGATTTAAAAGGACCTGAGGGGTCATTTTTTCACACACATAGTGGTGCATGTGTATGGAATGAGCTGCCAGAGGAAGTGGTGGATGTGGATACAATTACAAAATTTAAAAGGCATCTGGATGAGTATACGAATAGGAAGGGTTTAAAGGGATATGGGCCAAATACTTGCAAATGGAACAAGGTCAGATTGGGATGTCTGGTCGGCACGGACAAGTTGGACCAAAAGGTCTGTTTCTGCACTGTATGACTCTATGACTCTATGTTTGATTGTACTAACATCAACAACTTGCATTCATCTAGCACTTTTAACAGAGTAAAATATCCAAGGCACTTCACAGGAGTGTGATCAAGCTAACTCACTGCTGACCTGATAAGGAGATATTATGACAGATGATCAGAAACTTGGCAGGAGGTTTTAAGGAGAAAGTGAGGACTGCAGATGCTGGAGATCAGAGCTGAAAATGTGTTGCTGGAAAAGTACAGCAGGTCAGGCAGCATCCAAGGAACAGGAGAATCGACGTTTCGGGAAGGAGGTTTTAAGGAGCATTTTAAATGAACTGGAAGGAGGTGGATTGATCAGAACATAGCAACAGGGGGCCTGTTCTGACATTGACTCTTTAATTCATCTACCCACCTTAGTTCCATAACCTTAAATATCCTTAGCCAACAGAAGTATCAATCTCAGTTTTGAAATTTTCAATCGAGCCTCAGAGTCAATAGTGCTTTTTTATCATGGAGAGTTCCAGATTTGCACTCCCCTTTGTGTGAAAAAGTGTTTTCAGACATCACCCTGAATGGCCTAGGCCTAATTTTATGGTTATACAGTATTCTCTTAGGAATGGGATTAGGCCACTTTTCCCTCAGGATTTGTACTGAACTTTTCCCTTCCTCACAATGTTTCTCTCTCTGCCCTATCCAATCGTCATTAGCACCTCAATTAGATCACTGCTTCATTTTCTCTTTGTGGGGATTCTCTTCTATGCAACCTGTCCCCATTATTGAAACCCTGTTCACTCTGGGATCACTCTGTGAATGTGCATTATCCCGGCTTTGTAATGCTGATAAATCCTTCCTGAGATCGGGTGCTCAAGACTGAATGCAATTCTCGAAATGAAGTCGAACCAGAACTCAAAACAGTTTTACATAAACAAATTTGTATGCCAGTCCTCTTGAGATAATGTTAACTTCCATTAGCTTTGAATTTATTATTTGTATTTCAATTGTGGTAAATTGATTAGTTTAGGGATCGAATTGCAAAGTGTGGAGTTTTGAGGAGCCAAAGGCATCAAGGTTGGGTTTAAGGGGTTGGGAAGGTCTACATGGGGGGTGGGGACAACAGGTCAGGGTGTTGGTGGAGGTGGGGAGGGGGATAATATGGGATGGAGATTTAGTTTGAAAAAAGACATGCAATCTCTCCCAAATAGAAATCTCTGAATCAAACAGAAGAGAGAGATCTCTTGTGAGGTAGGGTTCAGAGTGTAGCTTAGATGAAGCAGGATATGACCATGGAGTGTGTGATATTAATATTCATGTGCAACATGAGCAAATGTTTATTCTCCAGTGTTAATATCCCACAGCTGGGCAAGTAAAACACTCACCATTGTCACTAAATTGTGACTTTTTTTCAAAAGTGTTTGAGGAAACAGCTTGTCGGTTCAAGAATAAGAAATATTTAAATAATTATCAGCGCTAATATATTCTACAATTAACTAGTTCTTGCTTTCAATACTTGGGTATAGTTTAACAACCAGATCTTTCCTCCTTTCAACTGATCTAAAACACTTTGTCTACACACTAAGTGTGTGAAACACAATTTAATGTATACATTTCTCAGGAAATTGTAATCTTTTCAGGGATAATTTTCTTTCTGCTGAGTTGGTTCAGCCAAAGTAAATGTGACACATCCCTCAGTTTCACCCACACTACAGTAATCGGATCCTTTCTGAGACAGTCAGTGGAAGATTTTGCTCAGTGCTGAACTATACAAATCTGGGATGTGAATCCTTTCCCTCTGGCAGGACTCCTGTGATGTTTAATTAAAAAGGAATGTGAGGTGGCCACCTCCTTAGGGCTCAGTGTTTGATCTGAGCTACAAACCCATTCAGACCAGGAAGCATCATCATTTCATCCTTGGCTTGCCAAATGAGTGAATTTATCAAGGTCATGAAGGGGACCACTCTGCCCATCCTACTGGTGCTGATCCTTTAAAATAATCACCAATAATCCTCTTTCCCCTTCCTCTTTCCACTGAACCCTGTAAAACTTCTCCTTTTCAAATATTTATTCAGACGTCTGTTGAAAGCTATGATTAAATTAGCCAGCACTGCCTTTCAGTCAGCACAGTTGACAGAGGGTCAGTACTGAGGGATTGCTACTCCCTCAGAGGGTCAGTACTGAGGGAGGGCTGCACTGTCAGAGGGTCAGTACTGAGAGAGTGCTGCACTTTCAGAGGGTCAGTACTGAGGGATTGCTACACCATTAGAGGGTCAGCTCTGGAGGAGTGCTGTACTGTCAGAGGGTCAGTACTGAGGGAGTGCTTGCGTTATCAGAGGATCGGCTCTGAGGGAGTGCTGCACTGTCAAAGGGTCAGTACTGAGGTTGTGCTGCAGTGCCTCAGAGCTCAGTCCTGGGGGAGTGCAGTATTGTCAGAGGATCAGGACTGAGGGAATGCTACACTGTCAGAGGGTCAGTACTGAGGGAATGTTACATTGTCAGAGGGTCAGTTCTGTGGGAATGCTGCACTGACAGAGTATGAATTGAGGGTGTGTTGCAGTGTCAGGAGGACAGTACTGAGGGAGTGTCGTGTTGTCAGAGGGTCAGCACTCACGGAGTACTACACTGTCAGGGGTTCAGTACAGAGGCAAAGCTGCACTGTCGGAAAGCCAGTACTGAGGGAGTGCTACACAGTCAGAACTGCCATCTTTCAGGTGAGATGTTAAACTGAGGCCCATCTGTACTCTTTAATAGATGTAAAGGATGCAATGGCTAAAAATAAGGGAAGATTGGGGAGGGGATGGGGCTACTGTGCGGTGTCCTCCGTCAATATTTTTCTCTGAATCATGACCACTGCAACAGATTGTCTGGTAATTATCTCAAGCGAGTGGGATCTTGCTGTGTGTTCTTTCCTATATTAGGACTATAACTGCTCTTCAAAAAGTATTACAATGGCTGAAAAATGCCTTGTACCTTCCTGAGATTATGAAGGGTGCTATAAACTGTAAATGAAAGTCTTTATCTGATTCAAAGCTCTTTATCACCTCAAATACTAACTTCTGAACCCAGCAATTGAACTCACTCAAATGTCAGTCACATTTCAATTAGTTTTAAAATAATATTTCAACAATCTGAAAGCTAATATTGTTCCTAGAGCTCATTGCAGAAATAGCTATCAAAATAGATTACACACTACAACATGATTAGAAATCTACAGTTAATTATTACCACTCCAGGCGGCAGAAAGCTTTCAAAGTTGAGTAAAAGACTTGCAGATTTTGAAAAGGCAAAAATTAGCATATTTCAATACGTTTTCTCCACTCCAAGCCGCAAATAAACAACTGCTTTTAACGGAGGATGTTTATCCAATTTTGCCTGTAACTCCAGACGTGCTTGTGTCTATACCCCCATGCCTGAGTCAACCCCTCCAGCTCGCAGATGGGCCTCAGTTTAACGTCTGACCTGAAAGATGGCAGTTCTGACTGTGTAGTACTCCCTCAGTACTGACCCTCTGACCGTGCAGCATTCCCTCTGTACTGAACCTTTGACAGTGTAGTCCTCTTGAGTGCTGACCTTCTGACAACATGGCACTTCGTCAGTACTGATTTTGGTACAATGCAACACACCATCAATACAAACTCTGTTAGTGCGGCATTCCCCCAGAGCTGACCCCCTTTACCGGGAATAGGCAGGAAAAATAGCCTGGTGGCAATCCCACCATCTTCTCATCTTGTCCCCGTAAAATGATAGGTGGGCAAGCGCCAAAATCTCAACATGTGGCTCAGTGCCATTCTCAGTTTAATGGAATTCCTTTTCCTTGGGAAGTTTTACTATGTTAACAGTTCTATAGTGCAATTTGTTGCTGGTTTCAGATTGGATCAGGCTCACGGATCCTCAGTGAGCCAAAGGTGGAAACTTTCCATCTGTTGGCCTGGATTTACTTTAAAGCTCTCTCCTGAATCATTGTGAAAGAAACATCTGATAGCACATTGCTTGAGCTGTGTGCCACATTATCAGCCTCCTCACTGCAAATGCTGCCTTCTTTTCCCATGTATCTAAAAACCTTGTAAAGTTGGTGTTTGCACTATGGGCTCTTCAGCATAAGCTGCCCAGGTAACAACACACAATAGAGGTTCTGCTTCTTGGCAAGAGGAATCTCAGAGAATGTGGTTCAAACACCTGCAAGCCCCAGTCCTGAATTCAGGAGAACCCCAAACTTCATTACGGAGTAACCCAGCAAAGTCAAACCATTAGGCAAACAGATGTGTTGGATAAACATCCAATTGGATTGCCAAGGAAGTTGACAAAATCTTTCAAATCATCCACACAATACATACTTCAGATATTTAACGTCCCATAGGTTGCTGGAGAATCGATACATTGTGATTACTGATCGTTGTTACCAGTGCAGGGTGAGGAAAAACAACCACAACATTATTTAGAAATAGGGGCAACTTTATACATCAGTGGAAACTGAGCAAGAACGGTTACTTTGTTCCAAACAAAATATTAAATTTCCTTCCAAAATAGGAAGAGTTGGCAAAGTTAATCTCGAAGGTTAAACAAAAGAGCAGAGATAATGGATGATGGTAAAATGAAAAAGCACTGAGTATTTTCTTCCAGCTGTTGGCTCGGTAACCCTTAGAAATCAATCTTCTGGTAATACTTCATTCCTCTGATGTAGTTTCTAGACTCGGTCTGACAAGAAGATCTTCCTGCACATTAGCTGGTGTGTCGGTTTACAATCATCCTACCTTGGGGACAACTCCCCTGAAACAATACCAGCAATAGAGCCATAATGAGCTGTCTCTGCCATCAATATGGAGACACATTCACTCAGCACAAAACAAACAATAAAGGACTGAAGGGATTTCTTGCCAATTGGGACTGTTCCTCTGTGGATATTTATTTAATTTTCATTAAATATAAATTATGTCAAGCATTAAATATTCAGTGTTTTTTTCACATCACTGTGTCCTAGATTAGATTAGATTACTTACAGTGTGGAAACAGGCTCTTCGGCCCAACAAGTCCACACCGACCCGCCGAAGCGCAACCCACCCAGACCCAATCCCCTACATTCACCCCTGCCCCTAACACTACAGGCAATTTAGCATGGCCAATTCACCTAACCTGCACATTTTTGGACTGTGGGAGGAAACCGGAGCATCCGGAGGAAACCCACGCAGACAATGTGCAAACTCCACACAGTCAGTCGCCTGAGGTGGGAATTGAACCCAGGTCTCTGGTGCTGTGAGGCAGCAGTGCTAACCACTGTGCCATTGTGCCACCGTGCCGTCCTATGGGTACACTTTCAGTTTAAGCACTGAAACAAATGTTCAGGACTTTTTAGGAAATCTGACATCTCAAGAATTAAGACATTCTCCTGCTGAATTTTCCTGGTCATGTGACATACTTCATGTGATAAGCCCGGTCACATTGCATTCCATTACTTTACCTATATGAACTATTCCACATTAAAGTTGATATGAATTCATTAGCAACGTGACTGCTGAAACCTTGAAATTGTCATTTTCTTTATTCAAGTCAAATTCAGATTTAACATTTTGCAGAATGTTCCAGAGGACATTCCCAGCTGCCTGTAATAAATTTGGAAATTTTGTCAGGAGAATCAGGGAAGAGAAAAGAGAGAAATAGAGAAGAACTTGAGGAAAGAGAGGGACAGAAGTAACAGAAAAGAAGGGAGAGAATAAAGTTGAGAAAGAAGAAGACAGAAAATAGGAAAACTGTAACAAAGGTTGTGGAGAAATAAAAGGAATGAACTAGCTATTAGGGAAAGGGGCAGACAGGAAGATGGAGGGTGGGAGAATGTTCGTGTGTTTTCTGTAGGGTAATAGATTAGTTTTGGTTGTGTGCAGGGGGAGGTGGGTTTGTTACAACGCAGGGTAAACCCCTCTGCCAATTTAAACCTGACACACAGAGAAGCTCACCTTGCGCTGTAATCTGTTAAATTTCAAATGCCAAAGAACTATCCCAGATGTCATTATTTAAGGTAAAAATTAGCAATTTTATTCTTTAAGTCTAACAGAGAACATTAAAACAACAACTATTTACAACTCCTTTAAAACCTTACCTTTTAACTCCCACTCTACAAATACTGGTCCGATTTTGTAAAAATCCCCGATTAAGATTTAAATTTAAAAAATCATGTTTCAAAGCCAGTCAGCTTTGTCAATTCTTGTCTGTAGATTTTCCTCTGTATTTTTCTGGGTCATCTCTCCTTCAGTCTTCTGCTGCACAACTTTTCTTATGGACAGGTACCTTTAAGACAGCTATTCAGCTAGCAGTCTGTACTTGTTGGTGCCCTTTGCAGTTCTCCCCTAACTGTTCAAAATGTCAGGTTTTACATCTCAAAACTTCAGATCATTTCATTGGTTTGATATCATTCCCAAACAGTAAAATTCAAATTCGATTGGATTTTGGTATCTAGGGCATAATTTAAACTGATTGGCTGAATTTGATTTTGTTTTTGTTCCATGACAATGCAACTCCAACTATTTGTTTCAACCAAATGTTACATTTTTAAATTGTTCAGCACTCTCTGTGCTTTCAGTCAGTCCTTGCAAGCTTCCTCTCTCTCTTAAAGATACATTACACACCTACACCTTCATGACAGGTCACAATTTAAAAATACAAGGATTTTCAATGGCATGTGTTGGTGTGCGGCCCTGGCTTTGGCTTCAATAAGAGTATTAAAAGCTGATCATTAAAAGCTGTTATTCCCAGGACAGGTTAGGATGGATAGTATGATGCAAATGTCAGTGGCACAGCAAAGGGTGATGGAGTCATCGCTTACTGGTTTTAACTTCGACCAATACTCTGGTGCAGTGATGCTTTAAACTGACAACAGATTTCAAAACTGTCCCAACAGTGGGAGAAAACAAATAATAAAGAGTATTTATTTCCACTTTAGTAAGCTCAGGATGTCGCAATGTCCTTTATATAGGATGGAGTCTTTTTGCGGTCTAGTCACCATTCCATTGCCAATTTCAGCACAGCAAACTCTCTACTAAAGAGCTATTTTTTAAATGGTGAAATCATCTGCTATAAGGAGATGAGGTACTAGTGAGGTACTGTTATTAGTGAGGTTGATTGAAGGAAAATTTTGCCCAGGTTGTGGGTGAGACCTCCCCTGTTCTTTGAAATAATGGCCACACGAGACTTTGCTTTGAGCTGAAATGGTTAATAGGCCTTTCATTTCTCATCTCATCCAAAGTAATTCTCCAGCAAAGCACCACTCCCTCAGAACTAATTCTCCAACAGTGTAGCATTCTGTCAGCACTGACGCTCTGACAGTACTGCACTCCCTCAGCACTGACTGTCTGACAGTGCTGCACTCCCTCAGTACTGACCGTCTGATAGTGCAGCATTCCGTCAGTATTGTCCCTCCAACAGTGCAGCAATCCCTCAGTACTGTCCCTCCGACAGTGCAGCACTCCCTCAGTACTGTCCCTCCGACAGTGCGGCACTCTCTCAGTACTGTCCCTCTGACAGTGCAGGTCTCCCTCAGTACTGTCCCTCTGACAGTGCAGGACTCCCTCAGTACTGTCCCTCTGACAGTGCAGGTCTCCCTCAGTACTGTCCCTCCGACAGTTCTGCACTCCCTCAATGCTGTCTCTCTGACAGTGCAGCACTACCTCAGTACTGTCCCTCTGACAGTGCAGCACTCCCTCAGTACTGTCCCTCCGACAGTGCAGCACTCCCTCAGTATTGCCCCTCCGACAGTGCGGCATACCCTCAGTGCTGACAGTGCAGTCCTGCTCAGTAGTGGTCTGTCATCTCTTTGCCAAAGTTACTGGAGTGGAACTTGAACCCACAGCTTTCAAGCTCAGAGGTGAGTATGCTGCTAGCTACTTTCCGCTGAGTTTGGCTTTGTACCTTTCTGAAAATTGTCAATAATACATTCTTGCTTTGTCCAGGTATTGTGATTTCCTGGGATGGAGACAGTTTTGTGGAGGTACTGGCGACTCCAGAATTGAAGGGCAAACTTTGTGGTCTGTGTGGGAACTACAACGGGCACAAGCGAGATGATCTGATTGGTGGAGATGGCAATTTCAAGTTTGAGGTTGATGCTTTCGCTGAATCGTGGCGAGTGGAATCAAACAGCATTTGTAACAGACCGCAGCGGAGATTACGACCACATCTGTGTTCAGGGATTGTAAAGGTGAAGTTTCGGGCTCACAGGGAATGCCAAAAACTGAAGTCCTGGGCCTTTAAGAACTGCCACTCAAAGGTAGACTACGTCTTGTTCTACAGGTGAGTATTTCCCAGTGTCAGTGGTAACAGGCAGCTCCAATCCAAAGTGACCAGAGAACTCATAGATTTTCGCAAAAAATGTTGGCCATCTTTTAAGAGATTCCTTTTTTCCATACTTTTCATCTGGATCAGCAACAGATTTAATTTCCTAATATCTCCTGCAAAGCACCTTGGAATGTATTACTGTGTTAAAGATGCTATATTACTGCAAGTTCTTGCTATGCTCTTAGCCAGTGTGGGACTGGAGTCACCTATAGGCCACACTAGTTAAAAGCATAGCAAGAACTTGCTTGAGGGAGAATAAGTTTTTCGGGTCTGCTCTCAATCAGTGTAGGATGTGTGAGTAGGAGGAGTTACAAACATTCCACAGTCACTTGAGTTAAACTCTCACGGGGAAGGAACTGAAGGATAAAGCAGCCACATGTATGCGAACCATTCACTTTGGAGAGATTTCTGCCATATTTTGAGTTTTAAACTCCTTCGTAAAGACAATATCCCCAAGTACATGTTAGGACACAATCTAAAGTTTATAAACAAGCCCTGATTGGCCTCCTCCCTATTGTTTTGGGATAGATTTGCTAAATTCAGTTTGAACGGACTGAGAAAGTCAAATCTCAAGTATTTCAATCAACTCTCCAGCAGTGGTCAGGGACCCAGGTTTCACCCAGGTGAACACAAGAACCAACAGTGAGACCGTGAATTCAGGGCATTGAGTCAGTTGTCTCGTCTTGGACTGGAAATGTGTAGATTTAGATTGGACAATAATGGCAGACTTTCTTCCCTAAAGGACATTCACCAACCAGGTGGGATTTTATGACAATCCAACAGCGTCATGGTAAGCTATTTCATCCTGGTTATAAAATAACCAGCTTCATGAAATTCCGGTTCTGAACTTTTGTGTGTCTGGTGCACAAATATTAATGAGTTTGCTGATATTTTAGTACAAGTTTGCTGCAGTAATCTATGTACATGATAGACCAAAGCCATGATACAAAATAAGGTTGAGGTTTGGCTGTGAGATTAAGAGGAATTCTGATAATTTGTTAATGTGTACAGTGTGTTCAATATAGCCTCTGCTGTATTCATGCATGATTTTCCGTTGAGTGTGTGTGTGGTGCACCCTGTTTGCTAACAGTGGTTAAATCCTTGCTAGAAACACTCTGTGAGAGACGCCGCACCCTCTGAGGCAGCAGTTAAAACAATACGTGAAAAGTATCTGATCAGGACACTCGTGAGTCACCTGGGAGAGATCACTGGCTTCAGCTCAACATGAGGAAACAGTCTTCACATTTCAGCTAGTTCACAAACTGATGGATTAGTGAAGAACTATCAGCTATCTCAAACTGCAGGTTCAATGTTATTTGGTGGTTTCAGTGCCCTGTCACAGTCTGCTGCTGTAAGTTCGTGAGCCATCCGCAGGAGTAGTGAACGCATTTTAACTGGACAGGGCTGGGAAAGTTATTACTTCATCTATTGTGGATTTAGATCATTGCAATTTCAAACATAAATTCCACTATCCCTGTGAGACTGCCTGTCTGTGGTAAATATATTGTGTGAGACATTAAAATTGTACGATTCACTGTGATCTCGCATGCTCAGAATGCACTCTGACCCTGCACATACGACATTAAAAATCTGAATATCGGCTGTGCCTGACAGGGCAAGGTTCCCATTCATGTCTTAATGAATTCTGAATGAAAAGATACCTGCAAAACATAAGGAAACCATTCAGTCTGTAATGCTGGTTTTCTGCACAAGAAACTCGGTTAGTGCCACCCTCCCACCCTTTCCTTGCAGCACTGCACTTTTTGTCTCTTAAGGTAATTTCTGAAAGCCACAAGTGAACCTGCCTTTACTGCACTGTTCAGTGTATTCCAGAACTGATCCACACGCTGAGCCACTGGCATGAGAAGATTTCTCTCATATCACTGATGGCTGTTTTGCCATTTACTATAAATTGGTGTCCTCTGGTTTTCAACTCTTTTCCCCCATTGGGAACCAGATCGTTTCTCTCTTAACTATTCTGTGCAGACTTGTTACGATTTTGAACACCTCTATCAAATCTGCCCTCAGTCTTCTCTTTAAAGAGAATAGGCCCAGCTTTTCTGACCTATCCTCATAACCAGCATTCCCTCTGATTTTTTTCTTCATCATGCAGGCCTCTGAAGTCTGTGAATGGCAATGACCTCTGGAACTGAAAGTCAATGTTGCAAATGGAACAGTAGTGCATATGCGCAGCTTTGAGAGAGCACTGTTTATAACTGAATTCTCTTGACCCTGGAAATCTTACTTTCTTCACCCTCTCAATACTTTCTCATGTTCCCTACAATATTGTGCCCAGAAGTAAACTGAACTAATATTTTCTCAAAAATTTGCTTACTTTTACTCTATGCCTCTATTTATACCTCTATTAACCACTTTCTTAATCTATCTTGCTAACCTCAGATTTGTACAGATTTTCCCCCAACTCAGCTTCTCCTGTACCTATTTAGAACTGTGCTCTTTTTTTCTATTTTGTCACTCCTCGTTCTTCCAACCAAAACGTATCACTTCACACTTCTCTGCATTAACTTTCATCTGGCACATATCCACTCAATTCACCAGCATGGCAGCATCCTAATGCCAGCGCCCTCACAGTTCACCATTTTTCCAAGTCTTGTGCGATCCATCAATTTTGAAAATGTGTACTATAGAACCAGCTTTGGGTTATGAACATAGATTAAGAAAATCAGGAGTTTTAATATTGATTCTGGTCCAGTCCATTGCTGACCATCCTCCAGTGTGAAAACAAACATTCGTCACTACTCTGTCAATTTACCATTCATGTTGCTGCTCATTTATTCCATCGGCATTAACTTTACTGATGGAAGTGTATAATGTGGCTGCTTGTCAAATGCCTTTGCAAGTATATTACACCACATCGACCTTCTCAGTTTACTCATCAACTACCTTAATCTCAAGTTAATTGAACGCAACTTGCCTTTAGCAAATCCATGCTGTTTTCCTTAATAAATTTGCATTTTTCCAAGTGATTGTTACTTTTATCCAGGATTATTGTTATGAAAAGCTTCTCCATGCCTGAAGTCAAACTGATAGGCCTATAGTTGCAGTATTTCTCCTGACATGCTTTTTTGAAATGTAATATATACAAGTCTTCAATATTTTGGCTCCACTGTATCTAAAGAGGATTGAAAATATGATAGTCAGTGCCTTGGCAATTTCCATTCTTCTTTCAGTTTCTTTGCATGCAACTGATCAGTTTTGGTGAACTGGTTAAGTACAGCAAGTGCCTCCTCTTTATCAAGTTTAGCCCATCCAATGTCTCAACTACCTTAATTATTTTTCTTCACATTTAGAATTTGCTTATCCATTGTTCCATGAGTTCAGTTGTGCTCTGTGAGATCTTCCTTCAGCCTGTTAAGAAAAAAAACTAATAAACTGATTTTTTAAAAAGATTCCTGAATATTCCTGAAACTGGCTGTTTCATGTTTTAATATGAATTCTTTCAAATCATGGATTTTTCTGATTTAAAGTTATGAACTAAAGTCAAATTAATTTTCTGGAACTTGTTAACAAGCAATTTTTGAGTTCCTTTTTGCAGGAGTTGTACTCTGAAATGTCTGATTAAATTTAAATAATTGAACTTCCTTTAGTTTTGTTCTGGCTCTAAGCCATGTTTCGATTCTCCACTAGATGGCAGAGTGAGTGCAGGATATGAAATTTGGCTAACGCAAATATGAATTTCACTTTAATTAAATGCACGGCTCATTCGGTTACTCCCCAATAATCAAAAGGAGCGATTCCTGTCTATTCCTGTCAGGTTTTGTGCCATTACTGCAGGAATAAGGCAACTCTGAACAGCTTCATAAAATGCCAGCCTAAATCTGGAGGTTGATTTAAACTAAAATGCAAAAGTATTGCTAATTTTTAAAGTAAATACATTTACCTGAGCTCAAACTTTTGCTGGTTGGTCTTTGCTTTGGGAATGGATGTACCTTTAACCGGAAACAAGAAAACAGATTATCTTTAATTTAGTGACTTGCCACATCATCAAAAAAACACTGTAAATCTGTAAACCAGTGTCCAGACTGAGGGACATACACACTGAACCTGTAAACCAGTGTCCAGACTGAGGGACAGACACACTGAACCTGTAAACCAGTGTCCAGACTGACGGACAGACACGCTGTACCTGTAAACCAGTGTCCAGACTGAGGGACAGACACTGTGAACCTGTAAACCAGCGTCTAGGCTGAAGGACAGACACACAACCTGCAAACCAGTGTCCAGACTGAGGGTTAAATATGCTGAAGCAGTGAACATAACAGATTCTTGAACATAGATACGTGGAATTCTCCGCTTGCATTTTAGACAGGTTGAACATGGTTAGTGAATCCTTTTTTGAATTGTTGCTTCATGTCTCCCCCATCACAATCTAATGCATTTTTTGTGTTTCTCACAGATCCTGTGTCACAGATATGTGTGAGTGCCCACTACACAAGAACTGTTACTGTGAGTCTCTGATTGCCTATATGCGTGCCTGTCAGAGAGAAGGCGTCCAGGTTCACTGGCGACCAGAGATGAGTTGTCTTGGTAAGTTCACAGCAATGACCAAAAACAAGCTATAAGAAAAAAGCATCAAGAATAGGCTAACAAATCACTGAAGGCTGCTCTGTTATTCAACAATATGATTGTCTAGTAATGTCCTTGTCTCCACGTTCCTGCATACCCCACATCCTTAACCATTTATGCCCCTTGTAGATCAAATATCTGACTAACTCAGCTTTTCAATACATTCAATGATCCAACTTTAATTTTTTTTTGTGGAAGAGAATCCAAGTTCTAGATTCTCCCTGCAGCAGCTACTCTGTTAACACCACTGGAACTGTATATGTCATAATAAGATCAGGTCTCATTCTTCTGAATTCCAATGAGTATAGATAGTTTCAACCTGCTCAACCTTACGTTTTGAGTCAACACCCACCTCCGAGAAACTAGCCAAAGAAACTTTTTCTGAACAGCTTCCAATGCAAGTTTCTCATTCCTTAGTTAGGTGACCAAAATTGTGTGCACTACCCTAGGTGTGTGGTAATATGAGTCAAAGCTAGCTGGCTTTATTAAATGCGTTTATTTATAAGGCATGGTAAGAGAGGATATCATAGTGGAACTGTACAGACTTGGGCTTCTGTTCCATTTGATCTGATATGGATGCTCAGTACACACTTTAAGAGTAAAAAACAATTAACCTTTTACTCCATAACATTTGATTTTGCTGATGCTGTGAACAATGTAGTAAGACATAAATAAAGCAAAGAACTATGGATGCTGGAAATATAAAACAAAAACAAAAATTGCAGAACAAACTCAGTGGGTCTGGTAGTTTCTTTGAGACTTATATCTCTGTAAATGTCTGCCACTGCTTTTCTACTCTCTTACCTTTAAACTTATTTTCCCACTACACTTTAGCCAATGGTGTACATGCCCTTACATATGCCCCTACTTAACTTTAAGTCAGTTATCACAGATCCATATTGCTCTCTTTCAAACTGAATGTGAAATTCTAGCATACAAGTACCACTCGATTAAAAGCCTAAACTCTGAAGAATCATTTTGCCACAAATCTGTAGGTCTGTTTTTTTCTCTCCACAGATGCTGCCAGACCTGCTGTCTTTCTTTAGTATTTTTGGACTTAATTTATATTAATTCCATTCTTGCCAAGAGGATCTCGGAAATCATTAATTAATCCTGTCTCATTACACATTACCTGGCCCAAAATAGTCTGGTCTCTATATTGACACAGAACATAGTGTTCTAAGAAACTGTCCTAATGCATTGCTTGAAATCAGTATCCTGGTTACCATTGCCAGTTTGATTTGTCCAATTGGTGTTATGATTAAAATTACTCCAAGATTATTGCAGTACCTTTCTTGTTAGCCTCCATGATCTCTATGTCTACAGAAAGGAGTCCTATAAATGATCCCAACCAACAACTTTTTTTAAAAAAAGAGAAAATGTTGCAGGTCTGGCAGCATTTGGGAAAGAGAAAAAGAGTTAATGTTTCAAGCCTCATATGACTCTTCTGTTCGGAGTCAAAACATTAACTCTTCTCTTTCTGTAAATGCTGTCAGACCTGCAGAGTTTCTCCAACAATTTCTCTTTTTATTTCATAGTTCCAGCATTTGCAGTATTTTGGTTTTCCCTTGACATTTCCTATCTCCACCCAAACTGATTCTACATCTTGATTTTTTGATTCAAAATCATTTCTCACTGATCTCATCCTTTCGTAATAGACCTCATCTTCGTTCCTTTTGTCATCGTTCCTTTTGTCATTCCAAATCAACCCTTGAATATTAAAATCCCAGGTTAAATCACTTCACAATCTTACCTTTGTAATGCCTATTGTATCATGCTTATTTATTTTCTGTTTGTGCCATCAATTCTTCTTTGTTATGGATGTTGCGTATTCTGATAAAGAGCTTTTAATTCCACCTTTCTAGCATTTTTCCAACTTTGACCTTACTTATTGGTGCACATTTATGTTTGTACACTCTCTCCCTTCCTATCTGACTCAGGTTTTTATTTACTGTATAATTACACCGCAAGAGCAAATTTGCATGTGCTTAATCCTTACACGTGTAAACTTTACCATAGGGAGACCTGGGAAGAGTAACATCCTGCAGCAACTTTCTCCAAATTTTACCCAGGGTGTAGATTGGTGACTTCGCGCAGAGTCCATGTTTCAGGAATTGTAGATTATGCTTTTACATTTTTAAGCATTTTACCAAATATTTCCATTGACTGTAAGAAATTTTGTATTTGGACACAGTCCCATCCCTTTGTTCAGCAAATATTTGCGCCTGAAATGAGAGCTTTCAATTCTGGGTTTCAGTACACTAGACAGTACCTGTTAAAAGTAGTCGAACATTCATCACTCTCCAAACACGGGGCATCTTGTTTCATTGCATAACTTTTCAAAAATGGAAATATTTTGCCTTCATCTGGTTGCATTCTCCTCTAACTATTCAGAGAAAACGGTTTCTCTTCCCACTGCCATGTTGTTATTTCTAGTGTCCCCAAATATCTATCCACCCTCCCCATTCTATATTTTTTTTTTGATGACATTATCTGAAAGCTTAGCATTAGTTTTCACACAAATGCTGATGACACCCAGCTCTTCTCGATATCACCAGTCTCTAAATGGATGAGTAAAAACCTTTACTCCTTGTATATTATGAAGAGTGAGAAGATTACCTTCTACTCCTGTTACAAGCACTGATAGAGGCAAGTGTTTTAAAGTTTTGGCTGATAGGGGCAAGTGCTTAAAGGATTTGTTAACCCATTTTGTAATTCTTTGACCTCAGAATTCCCAAAAGCACCACAAGTCCATAAGTGCCAGATTTCTAAAATTACATAGAAACCAAAGATAGATCTTTCAGTTCAGAAAAATAGACAAGATGTGTGTGTGCGTTCTTAATCATTATTCATTCTCTTTTCAGCTACCCAGTGTAAGCATGGTGCCATATACGACACATGTGGTCCAGGCTGTTCCAAGACCTGTGAGAACTGGAATGAAATTGGTCCTTGCACTAAGCCATGTGTGGCAGGCTGTCATTGCCCAGCAAGCCTGGTACTTCACCGAGGACGATGCATAAAGCCAGCCTTATGTCCCCGGTGACACAATTGGGAACCCCTGACCTCAAAATCAATGGTGATGATTCGAAAACAGCTTCTTTCACCAGCTTTGGATTGACTGCTCTGACATTGTAATTTCAACAGAGAAAGAAGAACGCATGTATATTTTCAGTATGAGCTAATTGATCATTGATTAACCATTGGGAAAAATATATAAACTGATTTTGAATGTATAAACAGACTTTAAATTAATATAAAGAGAAAAGAACTTAAGCCAGTCAAAAATCATTTATTGTACTGCTTTCAACATTTAAAATATTTCAGAAATCAGTGTTTAATATTTAAATATTGGCCATTGCACATGTTTCTGTACAGTCTGCTGCAGAAAATTAACTACAAGAGTGAGAATTAGCAGTTTAAAACGGTGCATGAATGAAGGGCACTTTCTCCTCATCAGGTCAACAAGGTTAGACCTTATGTCTCTGAAAAGAGGCAAGACTGAATATTATTTGATATCAACAAGGTTTGTTCATTTTCCATTATTTGTCAAGACAGACGATAAAGGAGCTCTGTGATGGGTAGTATCTTTAACATCAGATGCAGGTTGGCACACAACACAAGGACACACATGGGCAAAACTTCAAACTCTGAATGTCGGGGGAAACAACAGCTGGCTCTTTGTCCCACAGCTCAAGGACTGAAAGCATTCTGTTGCCCTATCTCAAGGACTACTGGCTTGATGCATTTAGGATTTTTTTTGCAGATCTAAGTTGTGACTGGATCCAGTCAACATCATCCTCACTGATGATTACAGAACTCACTATTCACAGAAAGTCAAAGTGACTCCAATAACACCACCTGGTGTGGAATGTGTCTGATGTATGTCTCAGTCACTCCTATTTAGAATGTAATAGAGTAATCTGACACAGTATTTCTGTTTCTCACCCTGTTCCAGACAGGAATTGTTACAAGAGCACAAAACAGAAGGATGAGCATCAAGATTGATTCAATTTGAAGTTACCAATAGCCATCTGCTCAACTTAAGGTGCAAGGTTTGTTGTATTTGACATCTGCTGAATGAAGTATGGAGTGTTATTTATTGAGAAAGTAAATATGTCTGCGAATGTGGTCACATATTTCATATTCTGGATGAAATGCCAGTGGCAACAACAGTAGACAGGAACAGGGATGATGGCACTGCTTCAGTGCTAAGATTGTAGAATTAAAACATATTGGTTACTTATTTGTTCATTGACATTTTTGAATATTTCAAATGATAAAGGGCATCTGGGTTAAACATTGGCACCTGCCAGTGACCAGTTTTTTTTATTCTCCATGTGACAAACAAACAGCATTAGTAAAAAAAACTGTTTGGGAACAACCAGTTTCTATTGAAAGGCAACATGTTTTTGGTTTTTTTTAAAAGAACATCTGATTGCTACATTGTATGTCAAGATTGAGCAGTGGGGTCAAGCATGTTGCACTCTCAATCTCAGCAGGCATAAGCTCTAGAGCTGCCAAAACAAGAATGTGCTGTTTTTTCTCAAGTGGTCAATGTCCGAATGCAGCAAGACCTGGACAATATCCAGGTTTACACTGACAAGTTAACATTTTTACCTCACATTGCCAGCCAATGATCACCTTCAATGACAGAATCTAACCATCATCTCTTGACTTTCAATGACAATACCACTGACCAGAAACTGGACTGAATTAGCCAAGGGATTACTGTGGCTACAGCAGGTCAAGGGCTGAGAATTCTGCAGTCAACAGCTCATTTCCTGTGTCCCTAAAGCCACTCCACCACCTACAAAGCACATGTCGAGAGTGAGAGTGATGGAATACTTCCCATTTGCCTGGGATGTGTGCAGTTCTAAAATCATAAGAAATTTACCACCATCCAGAACAAACCAGCCCACATGATTGTTTGTGGATGTGGTCCCATTCATTCATCTATACTAATGCTTATTAGTAAAAGTATGTACCATCTGCAGAAATTCAGTAAAGCTCCCTGATGGCACCTTCTAACCTACAGTCACTACCATCTAAGAGGACTGGCAGCAAATACATGGAAACATTGCAAATTTCCCATCAAGCCACTCTCCATCCTGACCTGTAAAACTATGGTCACTCCTTCAGTATTGCAGGGTCAGAACCTTGGAACTCCCTCCCTCAAAATACTGTGGGTGCATCCACACCAAATGAACTGCAGTGGGTCAAGTCAACTTATCACTGCCCATCCTAGAGAAGACAATAAATTCTGGCAAAACCAGTAATGGGTATATCCTATGAACTTTTTAAAAAAAATTGATTCAAGAAAAATCAGAGTTACTGGGGTAAGGCAAATGTCAAGAAAGCATCTAATATTTTTGGAAAGTGTAAACACAGAAAATGAGATGAAAACAGAAATGTTGGAAACTCAACAGAACCTGTGGAGAGAAGAGGCAGTATATTAAATTAATAAACAGCCACAACCAAAAACACTTTTTATAGACAAATAATGGCAAAACCTCACATTTTACTCAAAATCTTTATTGAAAATAATCACATATTGCATAACTCCATAAAGACATGAAAATTCTGTTTATAAAGAAACATGAAGATCATATTTCTACATTTGTTTTCATCTTCATTCACACCTCCTGTCGCATTCTTCAATCAATTTGGAATATTTCATCTGTGCAGCAATGTTCAACCAAAATTGGCCTCGAAATTCCCTTGTTTATCCAAATTACCACAGATTTCTACGTCCAACTGAGACTTTTCTTTATCTTTAAGACTTTATAAACGTCATTCTGAAACACAGGAGTGAAGTGAGGGGCAGGCGACTTGGAAAGAATCGAACAGAGAGGGGGTTTCATTGCATTGTGTGCATCTTCCACGTCCCAAATTTCTGGCATGCTGCAACCAGGCCTGAGAGAGATAGAAATCAACACCGTATGAAAAGGTTTTTGCAAATAATTTGCTTGGATCATTAAAAAGATATTTTTTAACGAAAGTGGACACAAGTTTGTAATTCAAATTTGGAAGAAGCCTTATCCAGGAATGTCATTATTTTGATTGGGTTCATGAACTAATCAGAAACTTGTCAGCATTGCTAATTTAGTAATCCTGACAGTGAACACTTAACGTGTTCATTATTGATAAATTAAATAATTGCCCCGACATCATTGCAAGTGTGTGGGATGACTAGGTTAATAACAGAATCAGGACTGACAATGATGCAGTTTCCTCATAATACCATGTATTCTTCTAAACCAATACTTCCAATTGCATCAATTCAACAGAGCTGTTAGAATGGAAGAGGCAGAAATAATTTCACCGAAGCACCTTTTAGTTTAACTGGATTTCAGTATAGCCTTTTCTGTATGGCATTTATACGAATTCGGAGCAGGAGTACACTATTCTGCCCTTCAAATCTGCATTGCCATTCAACAAAATTATGGCTGAACTGCTGTATTGCACATATTATTTTCTGATCTCCCTCAATATCTATGATTCCCTTGTCTAACAAGAAAATATATAAAGATCCACATCTCTGCTGCCTTCTAAAAGAGCTCCAAACCTGTAAAACATTCAGTGAAAACAATTCTCTTCATGTGTCCTTAAACGATGACCTTAAATTTTAAAATGGTGTTCCCTAGTCCTGGATTCATCCTCAAGAGGAAACATTCTTTCCATATAAATAAAAGCAAATTACTGCAGATGCTGGAATCTGAAACCAAAAGAGAAAATGCTGGAAAATCTCATCGCGGGTCTAACTGACCCTTTGACAAAGACTCGAAACGTCAGCTCTTTTCTCTCCTTACAGATGCTGCCAGACTTGCTGAGATTTTCCAGAACATTCTTTCCATATTCATCTTATCAAGACTGTTCAGGATCTTATATAATTCAATTAAGTTACCTTCAGATTTTAGTGAACCTCCCCAATAAATTTACATTCTTACATAAGGAGACAGAAATCTGCACTTTGTATTTGAGGTGTGGTCTTATCAATTTTTTGGATAATCAAAACAACAATCTTTTACACTCTTTCTCCTGTAATACTGTCATCCACTACTCTGAGCTATTTTACAAAATAGCCTTTTAATGAGGCACCTCGTCAAAAATCCAAGAGCAAATCAGCAGGCTCATGTTACCCATAATGCATATTATTCCTTCAAAAAACTCCCAAACTGTGAAATTCCCTTACAAAAAACCATGCTGAATCATCCCGATTACCTTGAGTATTTCTAAGTGGTCAGCTATAATCTCAGTAATGACTGATTTTAACACTTACCATGATAACCAAGCTAACTGGCCTATAGTCTCCTATTTTCTACCGTACACCCTTCATGAAGAGAGGGTTTAGGTTGCTACTTTCCGATCTAACGCAATGGTTCCAGAGTTCAGCGAATTTTGGAACATTAATAACATATACCTACTACCTCTTTAACTGACTCTAGCATGAATTCCATTTGGACCCATAACTCTGTCAGCTTGCTCAGCACTGTTTCCCTGGTGATGGTAATGGATGCGGTTTTGCCTCCAGTAGTGTGCTTATCTGATGTGACAATGCTTACTATTTTTGCATTTCTAACTAGCTTCCTCCTGTACTCTAATTTCTTTCTCCTGATTAGTCATTCTTGGCTGTGCTTCATATTCTGATTATATCATCTCATTTGCTACAGGTAGTTCTAAGACAGATACTGTACAGGGAGCAGTGTTCTTACATTTCTTAAATTTACCTTATTAAATTTACTTGTGTTTTCTAAATAAATAAGATTTCAACCTTT
Source organism: Chiloscyllium plagiosum (assembly GCF_004010195.1). NCBI lineage: Eukaryota > Metazoa > Chordata > Chondrichthyes > Orectolobiformes > Hemiscylliidae > Chiloscyllium > Chiloscyllium plagiosum. Next base: position 101,806,320 of record NC_057713.1, on the reverse strand, counting down.
ATTCAGGATGTGCTATACTTTGTGTTAGATCTTTGGGTGATTTTTGAACGATACGGAGTGATATTTTTTGCTGGTCTGCCCCAACCCCACTTTTCCCATAGGCCCCATTATTTCTGTTAAGTGATTTCCTACTAAGTGAGGTGTCACGGGAATGCAACAACAGCATTAGAGGAGAACTACCTGTACTTATGTTTGCACAATGATAGGCTTTTTTCCTTAAGTTTGATGCGTTGCTTAATTTGTTTAATTAAGCACAGACTGTGGGTCTCCTCTTGGAACTTTTGAATACAGTAGTTTTGAATACAGTACTTACTTTGATATTCTGAAATATCCCCATATGTCTATTGTTGCTTTGCAATCTGTCAGGCTAGTATGCCACCTCGTGTCAGTGACCTCAGCTTTCATGCCACATCTCAAGCTCTCAAAAGCATTCTATGAATTCCTTACCTCGGTTCCTATTGCCAATTTGATTTGTCCAGTGTCTACACATGATTATCACAGCCACTTTCTCACAGGCACCCAATATTTTTTCTTGTACATTTTGTCCTACACTGTGGTTATTTCTAAGATGCCTGTAGATCACTCATGATAGTGACTTCTTTCCCTTAATATTCGTCTTCAAACTGATTCTACGTCATCATCACATGAACCAAAGTTACTGCAATTACTGCACAAATGCCATCCTTGATTATTAGTTCTACTCCTCCACCTTTACCTGGCTTCTTACTCTTCTTGAATATCATATACAATGGTATTACTGTCACTGAATCATTCACCATCAAAATACTGGGGTCACTACTGATCAGGAACTTAATGGTAACTGGGACACCGATCTATAATTCACAACTGGGTATTCGGTGGCGAGTAACTAATTTCCTGACTCCCCAAAACCTGTCCACCATCTTAAAAAACTGAAATCAGAAGAAAGGTGAAATACTTGCCATGGCCTGAGTTCAGCTCCAATAATATTTGGCAAGTTTCACCATCCAGGATGAGGCAGCCCACTTGATCAGCAGACTGACCATCAATTTAAAGATCACACCATACCTTCAGCAGTGTGTTAACACATTCACATAAGGCTAAAGGAGAAAGGAATCTAATGCCATTCTGAAGTTATTTTTAAGTAAAACGCATAAAACTGCATTTAATTAAATTAAACCCAAATGAATTACTCAACATTGGAAATAAATTGTTAGTACTGCTGCACACAACAGAAACAGTTATCTGCTGGGAGGCAAACAGCCAGTCAACTCAAATTCATTTCAAAATGAAGAACTACCTTACATATGAAAAATGAAATTATTCTGATCAGAAGCTACTTACAAAAGATTTAAATTAGGTATTACCTTGTTTTTCGCAAACACCAGGAATCTTCAAAAACAAAATAATCGACACCTAGTCTTATGAGCCCATTTTTCACTTCCTCTGCTGATTTCCGACTGTACATTGCATACACTTGCTTTGTCCTTTCTCTATTCAAGAATAAGCAGAGGGTTTATTATCTAATTAAACATACTTAAGCGATGGGAGGAGCATGGTGAGCACAATACCTCCAGAATGGGGCTTTAACTGGGGTTGATTTGGGGAAAATTCAAAGCAGAGGTGATGAAAAAGACAGGATGGAGTGTGAGGGAGCAGAGAAAGAGTCAGGAGAGGGGTGAAGAGTGAGGCGGGGAATGAATTGAAGGTTGAAAAATTGAAGGGAGGGATTGGGAAGAGCAAAGCATTGGAATGGAAAACTGCAAGATTAGAGAATGGTGGAGAGGGTGATTTAGCAGGGGAGACAGGAGCGAGGGTGGAATCCTATGGGGAAAATGGAGGGGTTTGGGCAAGCGTGGGAGCTGTAAAGGTGGGAAGGGGATCAGTTTCACCCAACTGTCAACAGATCGGATAAAGTTGGCTTTACTGCAGTAAGATTGGTAGCACGATATAGAGAGTGACATGTGAATCGTATAAGAGAGGGAGGTACAAATAAATAACATTGACAATTGCAGGAAATGCCTCTAACTGAGAAAACTGGAGATCAGATATTCAGAATTTGAGTTGGAGGAAGGACAAAATTTACTTTTGAGAAATGGCAGTCACCTGACTGAGGGATGGGGGATGGTAATGGTGGAGAGAATGAAGTGATGAAGATATTTATTGCTTCAGAAGGAAAACTGGAAGCATTTGCTGGTCCAGAAATGCAAAAAGGGACATGCTACACAAGAAAGTAATATATAGGAAAGACAGAATACATAATTTTACCACAGAACTGAGATATCTGCATGCTATTGTCAATCACTGCATCCTCTAACTAAACACTTGATCGTGGCTCTCACAGCAGGATGCAATGGGAACAGAGTAGTACTACAAGTTAATTACCAACCAGTTATTACACTCCTGTGCAATTTAAAGAGAACGTTAAGTAATCACATTGTGTTAGCGATGTAATAGTGAGAATAATAAAGTAATTGCTAACCTCAATCCAGCATCTTCGTAATGTGGGTGATTTACAATAGGTCGTCCTGTAGATAATTTGATGCTAGCCATTGTGGGCATAGCCCCAGCAAACACAGCATCTGCAATGTGAATTAATTATTGCATTTTCTCATTAGCACCTCTATTTTACTGACATCTGACTTTAAAATATCACTAATTAAGTTGCAAAATCAAATAAATTAGAATTACAAAGAATGAGGCCAGTCAGCTATTAAGACTGAACTGTCATTCAGCTAGATCATGGCCAATCTTCTACCTGTGCAATAAAATGCTGAATCTCCATATTCATGACATAATACATAATACTACCAAATTCTGAACTGAATACAGTCGATGTTTGATCCTCCATAGCCCTTTGGGGGAGATAATTCCTAAGATTCACTACTCTCTGAGCACAGAAGCTCATGATTTTGCTCCTAGAAGAATTACTGTTTATTTTCAGACTGTGTTCCCTGGTTATAGATGCCACCACCAGTCCCCAGAAATGTTAATGAACCAGCAATCTACAAACCCAAGCTAATGCTCCTCAATGTTTTGAGGAAGGGTCACCAGACCCGAAACATCAACTCTGATTTCTCCTTACAGTTGCTACCTGACCTGCTGAGCTTTTCCAGCAAGTGTAATGCTCTGGGCACATGGATTCATGGCAATTAGGGGAATTTAAATTCAAACAACAGACCTGGAATTGAAAGCTAGGTCTCAGTTTTAATGGTCAACTTTGCTATCATTGATGTGTTAAAACAATCCTTTAGGGATGGAAATCTGCTATCCTTACCGTATCTGACCTATGTGTAACTCCAGAGTCACAGCAATATGGTTAACTCTTGACTGCTTTATGAAAGATGCTTGCATTGAATCAGTTTAAAGCAAAAAAATGCTGGCTTTTCCATTGATACCCACATCCCATAAAAAGAATAAAGAAAAGCTAAACCTGAAAAGGTGAAAATATTAACTTGATTCTAGGCAAGTGGGTGCCAAATGGCTTGATCACTTTTCCTAACTCTCTCCTCACCCTGAATAAAAACAGGAGTTTCACTCAAACAGCACTCTGTTTCTACATGTTTCTTTTATTTACCCTTTTTCTCCATTGTCAGATTTAACATATATAACTATAATTGGTCACCACTGATAACATTGCTTAATTTGAAACAATTTGTTTATGGATCCTCATAATGCAGTTTCCCCTTTCATTAACTGCCTCAAAGGCTGACTGTTGTCTCAAATAACGCAGCCATTTTAACTTATGCAGTAGCAACAGTGTTAGTCACAGGAAGATGCAATAAAGGCTTTGTGAAGAACAGAGAAGCAAATAAAAGTTGCAGCTGAGCAAGCACGGTTTTGGCCACCTTGAAAATTGCAGGATCATTTGAAATCCCCAGTGCCAAAGCACAAAATAAAAGGAAATGTTCCCCAATTAATGACAATTTTTAAACATCTGGACTGAAGGAAAAACTGGGTAACCCAGACAAAAAGGTTACAGAATAAGGGAAAATAAAAATTCACAAAACTTCCAATACCACTCTTTTGTGGCGAGATCTTCACTAATTTTAACTGTGATTCATGGGTAATTTATCCTACATAGTGCAGAAACCTTTATATTAACCGCTGATCTCCTTAGCTACGAGAAAACATTGGTCTATTGCATACACACAAGACTGCCCCTAGCTGAATACTACATTAAAAATCTCACCTGCAGGACCATTCTCTAAGAAATGAAAAGATCAGAATGTGATAGGGAATAAAAAGGACAAAAGTAAAAATTTGATGATGCTGATAATGTGAAGTTGATCTATTCACAAATAAATATCAACCAACCTTAGCGCCAAGCAGTCAGATTTGAACTTTACAATTGCTTATTTGATATGCTTACCTGACTGACGGGTCCATTCGCAGTATTAACATCCCTAACTTAATGAGTGCAAGTACTCAATGAAAGAAGAACCAAGAAACCAGACATGCTGCTTAGCTACCACAACAAACAGTTCAGAGATTTATATAGAAAATCTGACAGCCTAAATATTTATAGAAAAATAATTCTATCCTATATATCAGTTTACATTGGTAAATAAATTAATTTCAACAAGATTTAGTGTGTGCATGCAGCCATGTTTAGGACTAACAGCACCATTTTTCCAAAGGAGCACTCTATAACACTCACCCTTTTTAGTATTTTCTTTAATCCACTCTAATAACTCCTCTTGAGGGAAGTTGCTGAACTCTCCAATGATGCTCCATTGTTCCTTCAGATTTATTGCTCCCTGTAAAGCCATTGCTGCAAGCATGACGCACACAATTATCTGGTGATGGTATTTAGTTCGAACTTGGCTAAATAGCTAACAAGAAAGGAAACAAAAAGAAGCCATGAAACAAACTTCCACTGTAATTGCTTTTATTTTGGCTAAGGTGAGAGACAAACAGAGCAGTAAACAAATTCACAGCTCTGACAAATAAATGCACCTTGTACATAAACCTGAACAAAAGGGATTTCTTTTAAAACAGAGCTGTAGACTAAAACACACCTTTTATTTCACAAGCCTATATAAAAGCACAACGATAATCTGAAACATTAACTGTTTCCACTCAATTATTTACTCTTGCTGAGTACTTCTAGGATTCGCCATTGTTATTTCAGATTTCCAGCATCTGCAGTATTTTCCTTTTGATTAAAGGACAAGATTTACTACAGTACCTTCTGATATTTTAATGTTAAAGAAAACACTGGGGGGAGAGTAGCATTAGAAAAAGGAGCAGGAATAAGGTAAACTGCCTATTGAGTCTGCTCTGCAATTCAATGATTTGGAGATGCCGGTGTTGGACTGGGGTGTACAAAATTAAAAATCACAACACCAGGTTATAGTCCAACAGGTTTAATTGGAAGCATTAGCTTTCGGAGAGACACTCCTTCATCAGGTGGTTGTGGAGGACACAATTGTAAGGCACAGAATTTATAGCAATGGTTTACAGTGTGATGTAACTGAAAATATACATTGAAAAATACCTTGATTGCCTGTTGAGTCTTTCATCTGTTTGAATACCATGACAGTTTCACTTCTTTCATGTATAAATCACAAAACTTTTTTTAAAAAAAAGTTGCATTCTCAGGTTAACTGTAACAATTAGTGTTAACTAGGCAATGTGTTGAAGGTGTTGGCCCCTTGTGTTCTCCACCCTGACTTAAAGTTCACTTGGGCCATTTGGGACACCTCCCTCCCTTGGACCTCTCCATTTTTGGCGACTGACTCAACACTGATATCTATTTCAAATCCAAGAGCTCCCACAGCTACCTTGATTACACCACCTCCCAAACGCCCCTTCCTGTAAAAACACGATTCCAATTCTTCTGACTCCAGTGTATCTGCTCACAGGAGGAATAATTCCACTCTAGGACATCCCAGGTGGCCTCCTATTTCAAGGACTGCAACTTCCCCTCCCACATGATCAATAATGTCCTCCAGTGCATCTCCACTTCCCACACATCCACCCTTGAACCCCACTGCTCTCACCGCAAGAAAATTTATATCTCACCCCCCTTCCTGCCCCCTCCATACTCCACATTCCTGATTGATTGCTTATGCCCAAAACAGACTCTTCTGCTCCTTGGATGCTGCCTGACGACCTGCTATGCTTTTCCAACACCACACATTTCAACTCTGGTTTCCAGCATCCACAGTCCTCACATTCTCCTGCTTCCTATGCAAGTATATTCTTCCATAAATAAAACAACCAAATCTGAACACAGCATTCCATGAGTGTTCTCTCACCACACCCCGTATATAGTTGTAACAAAGCAACCATACTTCATGACCCTAACAGTTAAGGTCAATATTCCATCTGCATTCCAAACTGCTTGTCCAGATCTTGCTCTCCATTTAAACAATATCCTGCTTGTCTATTCTCCCTACCAAAATGAGCAGCAAATGATTAGGAAAGGTGTTTCTTTCTTCCAGACTGTGTCTATCCACATATGCAAAGCTGCAGTGGGCATTGGTGTGAAATAATATGACAGTTTGCATTGACAGAACGTAAGTGCAGTGAGAATTCAAGCAACCAGACAGATGTATTTCTGAATGCTAGCTGATGAAACCTATGTGGGGGATACTGCCAGATCCACTTTCCTTCAGAGCAGTTACAAAACCTGGCGCCCAATTCAAATTCTTCGCTTTGCACTTACACCAAGTAGTTTTGTGTTGAGTCTCAACTTTTAGAAGGTACACCAAGCAAGTTACATTGGACAGCAATAATTGTAATATCCCCATTTTCAACTGCACATAATGTTGGACATGTAGTGCTGATTTAGTGGGCAGTACTTGACAATAACATACATCCAAGATGATATCATAAATAAGGGTTATCTCAGTTTATGACAAATATCATAGTTTTCACTTTGATGTTTAAAATTTTAATCTACATATCAAAACCAGAATTATATAAATCTAACTCAATAAGCAGGAAGATATTTGGCCCTTCTTACAACATTTCAGTTACACTTTTCCTTTAGTGCCACATCCCACACTTTCCCTATACTGTGCATTTCCATGTACATACCATATAAAACCTATCAGATTAAGTTCTATGTTATTAAAATTAAACACCATGTATTAATTTTCTTTTTAAACACCATCAGAGGGCTGTACTGCACACTGGTTGAATACTGCATCAGCACCAGAGGGCATAGAAGTAACAGTGTTAAGTTCTATCAATGAAGCTTCATCTTACCTGTCTGGAGCAAATTAGAGAAGCCATGATACACATATGAGGAGTAAGGAAAAGTTTCAGTCTCATGATGAGAATTGCCAACACTACAAAAGCAACCAATTGCAAAACATGATAGACCAGCTGTGGAGACAGAAACACAAATTCAACATTGAAATTATAAACTTTCAATCCAGCAACAACAGGCATGTCAATTTCAACTACCCACAAAGCTCTCTAATACAACTGACCGCGAAGAGGAGGGCCTGAAACTCCAGGAGACTGAAAGCGATATGGTGCAGGAATTCAGAAGAATTTTTCTGATGTCCAGATCATTAATTTTGGACAACATACTGTCCATCATAAAATTAGAACAGCACCCTGCCACTCCAGCAAGGAATCAAATATCTTCTACGTCTGTATGGTAAATTGCATTCTCTACTTCTCTCCAAAAAGACAATACAAGAATTATAGAAGTCTTAGTGTAGAAAGAAGCCATTTGGCCCATTGAGTCTGAAATGCTCCAAAGAGCATCTCATCCAGACCCAGCACCCCCCATCCCATCCCTGTAACCCCATATCATCATGACTAATCCCCCTAACCTGCAAATTACAGGGCAATTTAGCATGACTAATCCACCTAACCTGCACATCTTTGGACCGTGGGAGGAAACAGGAGCATCCAGAGGAAACCAACACAGACACAGGGAGAATGTGCAAACTCCACACAGTGTTAACCACTTGAGCTACCATGCCACCCCATATATTGCTTTGTTTTTAACAACAGCTAATTCCTTCTGGGATTGACAACCTTTTCTGAGAAGTGCTCATGGGGCCAGTATATTAAAGTACTTTGGGTCTTGTTCCCAGTGGACACAACAATGAAGAATTGACTGGATTTCACAATTAAGCCTTTGAATGCCCCTTGAGTGCTGGCTGCAGAATTAGGGAAATCAAACAGAAAATGTTCCTACTGGCCAAAAAAAAAAATCAAGATTTATGTCAAAGGTAAAGTCAAACCGAATGGTTACATCCAATAGTGGTGTTTAAATTCTGGCCAACAATAAATGGAAGGAAAAGTCTATTCATTTTGTTCACTCCAATAAGTCAGAAATTGTGGTCAAAATAAGTCAAAATTTCAATTTATTTTCTTCTCTAGAGCAGATTTTGATGCAGAAGGAAGGAAATGCTGATAAGACCAATCAAAGTAGAAACCAAGGATACCCATTTGCATACAAAACAATCAGGTGATTGCTAACAAGAGAGCAAGCCTAATATAGTCAATGAGGTCTGTGATTGCTCCAGCAGAAATTGGTTTGCATGGAGTTCATCATCTTATAGTTATGGAAAAAAAACCGAATCAGTAAAATAAATTTCACCTCAAAATTGTTTTTAGCCAGTAAAATAGTTACAACTTAATTCTGAGGGCTAAAGGAGTCAAATTGGGATATGGGAATTGGATGATCAACCGTGATCATACTGAATGGCAGAGCAGGCTTTAAGGGCGTAAAGGCCTACTCCTGCTTGTATTTTATATGTTTTATATGCAATGACTAGATAACCATATCTTGGATGCAATCAACGCAAAGTTTTCTTCCTATTATTTGGATCACGAAGTGCATTAAGCTGTTTTACCTCTCCTCGGGTTGGATGTTTCTTCCTAAAAAAAGAAAGAGAAATTTAATTAAAACATAGAAACAGAAGATTGGAGTGGGCCATTTAACCCCTCGAGCCTGCTCTACCATTCAATATGATCATGGCTAATCATTAAGCTCAATATCCTAATCCTACCCTCCCCCTTTACCTTAATCCATTTAGCTACAAAAACAACAGCTACCTGGCTTCTTGAAATCACAATGATTTGGACTCAATATACTTTATGGTAGTGAACTCTGTAGGCTCTCCACTCTCTGGGATGATAAGAAATTTCTACTCATTTCAGTCTTAAAAGGTTTACTCTTCATCCTTACAACTATGATCCTGGTCCTGGACTGAATTGTTGCAGTGTCCGTTCATCCACTGCCATAGCATCTGTGATGACATGACCGTTACATTCAGTACTTCCCCAGAGCAGAGAAACTACACCACGTGCTTCGCAGCTTTCAGCATGTTACTGATGACGATGAACATCTCACCAAGACCATCTATACATGTCCACTGCTCTTTCTCAAACTGCCACCTAACCTCAAACACACAAGCGCTCATAGCGAACTACCCAGCCTTCAGGAGCACAGCAACGTCTGCAAAACATGAGAGTTCATCTGCATGGAAACTACATTGTATGTGGGAACACTATCCACACCATACATACTCATGCAACTCAGCCAACGTTGTCTACTTCATACGCTGCAGGAAAGGACACCCCGAGACATGGTATCTCAGAGAGACCATGCAGACACTACGACAATGGATAAACAAACACCATGCAACAATTGCCAGGCAAGAGTGTTCCCTCCCAATCAGGGAACACTCCAGCAGTCAAGAACATTCAGCCTCTGATTTTCGGATAAGAGCCCCCCAAGGCAGCTTGAGAGATACACAACAACGCAGAATAGCTGAGCAGAAACTGATAACCAAATTCTATGCTCATGACGACAGCCCCAACTGTGACCTTGTGTTCATGCCATGCTACATGTAACCCCAGAGGAGAAAGGCGAGGACTGCAGATGCTGGAGATCAGAGCTGAAATTGTGTTGCTGGAAAAGCGCAGCAGGTCAGGCAGCATCCAAAGAACAGGAGAATCGACGTTTCGGGCATAAGCCCTTCCTCAGGAATGTAACCCCACCATACTACTGTTTGTAAAATCTTCCTTACAATTCAGTTTTGACACTATTGTCTTGATTACCTGTTACTTTGGTTAGACCCTTGTCATGAAACTCTATTCATGTCATTCCAGTCATTTAGTTTGTCTCTAGCACCATCTTATTTTGATTATTTGTAATTATCTCTCTGCCATAATTCATCAATTCATAGGTCACCCCTTCATTTGCTATTCAGCAGTTGACACTTTACTCACACCATTTGGCACTCGTGATCACCTTCAAAGACTTGTTATTCAGCCTGTCGACACTCCACTCAGACTATTTATACTTACCTGTTGACATTTTTAATTACCTGGAATTATCTTGCTATTATCCATCCACTTATATATTCTGTGCTAGTGTGCTTCCCTCCACCTGAAGAAGCAGCACTCCGAAAGCTTGCAATTTTAAATACACCTGTTGGACTCTAACCTGGTGTCATGCAACTTCTGAGTTACTGAAAAATACCACAGCTGAGAAGTGTAATTTAAACTCTAAATATGCAATTTCCAGAAATTCTCCCTTTTTCTGATGCTTCCTTTCGGATCTAAGGATATTTTCCTCTTGAGCAGGTTACCATGAAGGAATGTTGCTTTGATATTGAATTACACTTCCCAAAAAAAAAAATTGGTAAAATTGACTGAAATGATTTTCAAAATTTCCTTCCCAACATAGAAGCGTATACCCAAATCTCTCTTGCCCCAAATCAACATTCTTCAAAGCCTCCAGCTACTAACCTAATTTTGGCATTACTGGCCCAGTATGGTCGCTCATTACTGTACAAATCCATCTACATGACAATGCAGGTTATCTCCACTGTCAACTTCCAAATATAATTGGAATCTTTTCCAGTTCCATAACGCTCTTGGTTCAGTCTCCTTCGTCATCCATTCTACCAGTAATCACAGACACTTCCAGATCGTTAGGCTCTCCAGTAACCATGCTAACCTGTCACCTTGTTAAACTGTGGCCTCTTTTCTCACATTGACAGCTCTTTTGACTATTCCTTTCAGGATGTTAGCTAGAAATCCTCTCTACTGGAGATGATCATTTCCTTCCACACATACGCTCTGAACCAATATTGGAACTAGTTCTCCAATCTCATACCACCTGCTGCCAGTCAGTAGCCCTCAATTCTTGTCCCTCATTTTGGAAATTTAGCCAGTTTTTCATATTTTTCCACAAACCAGTCTGTACATTTCAGCACCATGGCAATTTTCCAGTTGCTGGACCGTGCAAGTCGATAACTTATCTGCAAACCTACATTGGGTATATGAATGCCAGATTATTTTTTTCATGTTCTCCACAATCAGCAATTGTGTTGGTATGCATCACTTTAGCAGTTTTTGCCCCTTAGGTTCTAAATAATAGAAATCATGGGGATATGAAGTACCTGATGCTTTATCATCATCAACGCCTTAACCCTGTTCCGAGTCTGAAAATTCATAACTTATCTCAGTTACTTGTGAAGAATGCACCTTTACAGTCCAATTTCTATGTTACACATATTATGAAAACCTGGACAGTTTTCTTGCCATGTCCAATAACACTGATCCTTTCCATTTCCTGTGCCCTTCTCTTTTAGAGTAAATCATGTACCAGATCTGAAATCTCCCCCAGACAATCTGGTGTGATATCTCAATACTCTAATTTTTTTTTCTAACACTTCAGCTTTAATGAACACTTTCCTTTCAACAAGTAACACATTTAGATTGGTGCAAAATAAAATGAAGTTGTTCCTTCAATTGCTGCCAGAAAGTCATGTAATATTGAAGGCAATTTCTGTTATACTAATTGGACGGGTTGTACCCCTCAAACATCTGACAGTACTTTGTGAAACATCTCATCAATGGTTTCTTTTGCACAAGCTATTGCTGAATGCACTTTCTGCAACAATATGCATTATTATAGTAGTTAAGCTCTATCATGTCCCAAAATTCATCATTTGCAAATTTATTTCCATTAAGATTTTGTTGCCCCACTTTACTAAGGTTTTGCCCATTTCAGGTTATCTGTCCTTACTGTTTGTCACCATAGAAATGCCAAAAATGGTCACCATATCTACAGAATATAATTTGCAAAATATTTTTTCCTATATCTTCAGATCTTGTCTACCAATTCATTAAATTTCTGAACGAAATGAACGCATTTAACCTGATGTGGTACTATCTTACGACATTTAATACAAGTAATACACTGTATGTCATTTGTTCTACAAGAGACTCATATTCTCCATCCAAAACCCCAACATTCTTTAACAGCCATTTTTTTGTGTGTGAAGAGTTCATGCTTTTTCCATATAATCGTTTTCTTAGCAGCCAGACTCTCTTCTGCAGTTGTCAATAACACATCTTGGACCTCTTGGTAAGAAGCACCAGATTTTTTGTTGCATTCCATTATGTCTCAATCCCATGAATTGTGAGATTACTGTATTACTAAATATAAATGTTTCATCATTCTTCATGTCTAAATGGATTTTTGCTTTTTTTTTCATTCAAAGACTTAGTAATAATGACATATCACTCTGGATACCACTGGTGTTTATGAAGTGTTGCAACCCTATGGTTTCCAAATAACAGTTCAGCCAATCAGCACCACAAACTGATGAGATCCAGCAATTAGTTACTTATTCAGTTGTGCCCTATGATACCTACTAGCTGACCCTATTGGCCATGATCAAAATATTTTCTTGCTGCTCATCCTGATTGCATGTGCTCAGAACCATTTGTTTCATGAATTGCTTCAAATACTTGACTCTTTACCCTTGGACAATTCCTGACATAGGTTTATTTAGAGTCACACCAGAAACATCTATTAACTTGGGTTTTTGGGATTCATTTATTGCTGTCACTCCAAATCCTCTCATTTTTCCCTTGATTCAAGAATCTATAAGAGATATGAGCCACATTGTTAAGTAATTCCAACATCATATAGGTTGTCTGTGACTAGACCCCCATCCCCCCACCTTTAACTTTAAGAGTCAGGAAACATAGTCATCCATTCTCTGCATCATCATAGAACTCCTGACATGTCCTGTGAAGACCATAAGATATGGGAGCAGAATAAGGCCATTTGGCCCATCAGGTCTACTCTGCCATTCCATCATGGTGATAAGTTTCTTAACCTATTCTGCTGCCTTCAGAGTTGTACAAAAAGTTTTATGCGAATCCTTATAATAGTACACATGTCAATCCTCACCTTTCCCTGTCCAGAAGCCAACACCCACTACGGAAAATGCAGCTTCTTTAAAAGCATAAATACACCAATCAGCAAAATAACAAATCATTCAACTAACAAGTAACACACCAAAAACCAAAATCAACATAAAAATAAAAAAGGAGGAAAACAACAGAGGGGATTAGATCAAGAGAGTGTTGGAGTGGGAGTGGTGCCTACCTATCAAAAACTCAACTCTGTTTAAACTATAAAAATTCTCACTACCAAATTCATCAATCACTGAATTACAAACACAGTTCATTAGGGGCAGTGAGGAAAAAAAGAAAAGTTAAATAAAGCAGTATGAGGGAAGGAATTAAATCAAAATAGTGTTGGCAGTAAAGTTAGTGCACCTCAGCCCCTGCAATGCCCACCTATCAAGATCTCAGATCTCTTTTTGTAATGATCCACTAACAAATAGGTTACAAGCTCTATCCATCAGGTGCAGTGTAGTGCAACAACAAAATATTGGGGAGGGGAGGGGGGTGGCATCAAAAGGGAGGCACAGGATTAAACTAAAATGAAGTTAGATGGGGAAAGAACTCTGCCTCTGAAGCTGATCGGTTTCAAGGGACCTGCATTTCCAACTCAGACAGGAAGAAATTTGCATTACATTACTGCACATTAGGGTCGTGAAGGATTCCTGACTGCCTGGAGACAATCTCTCCCAGAATTCCAGAAACTTAAGCATCATAATAGTCTGACTATTGGGACTCTGGAAAGTTCCTGCCAGTTTGGTGGATGGATTCAGCATACTGAATCAGAGTCTTCGCCGCGACTTGGATAATTATTAGCAATGTAGCAGAAATCAATTTTTGACAATGTCCAGAGGGTCTCTGGACCAGAGGTATTAACTCTGATCTCTCTCCACAGCTGCAGGCAGACCTGCTGAGCTTTTCCAGCAATTTCTGTTTTTGTGCCCTTGGATCTATGATGGTGTGTGTTTAATGTTATGTTTTTCTCAGGATGAGCAAGCAATAACAGTGCTCTTCCTTACACTGAAGGAACACTCATAATCAGCTCTAATTAATCCTATTAACTACATTTTTATTGAAGTGTGATATTGCTGTGTGCTTAAAAAAGATAGGTAAATTTTTGTTGCAACCAACCAAGATGGTTGAAAAGAGGGGAGCCGATTTACCCCTCAACTGCTTGTAAACAATCGACACCCAAACAATGAGAGAAGTTTCAATTAACACGAGTAGGAAGCCCAGGACATCAGGATAAAGAAGAAACAAGGCTGAAAGTATTTGAAACTATCTGTAACCAGAAGTGCCAAATGCGAAGTCTGCTTTAGTCTCTGGCTCAATATTTGATTCACTCAGCATGATTAGGAAATGGCTGGTTTCTCGGAATACAAAAGTATTCGGCCCTGAAAGCATACCTGATTTTAGTGAAAAGTTGAATACCAAGCTGTTCCAGTACGTTAGGAGAATACCAGCAGCTACCCAACAACATGATAAATTCCCAAGGCATGTCTTGTTCACAAACTGGTGTGAAACTCCAACTCTAGTGTTAGTTCAACAGTCTACTTTTGATCTTCAGGTAATGGAAGGTGACATGAATAATGCTATAAAGCTGCATTTAATCATTAGTTGCTTAATGGTGCTCGATTTGGGTAGTGTCAGTCTAACCCTCTTCTGCTGCTTCAACAATGACTTATGTTAGAGGAAAATTCAGAGGTCAGGATATTTGCTGATGTTTGTTTGTAGCTTTCAGATTCTTTCCCAATTTACTAGAAAATGAAGTAGTTAGTCTTCCTATGTAGAAAGATCTAAACAAAAACAAACTTAGAGGCATAGACAGATAAGTGACAAGTAATATTAACTCCACACATACATTGGATAATGATCATCTCCCATGCCATTACCATCGCTGAATCCCCAATAGCAACATTCTGTAAATCACCATCGACTAGAATCTGGACCAGCCGTGTAAATTCTATGGCTACAAGAGCAGATCAGAGACCAGGAACTTTGGGGCAAATTACTCAACTCCTGACCTCCCAGTGCCTTGTCAACATCTACAAGGTCCAAGTTAGGAGAATTATCAAATACTGCAGCTCCAACACACAAGAGGTTTGAAGCTATCCAGGTCAAAGCAACCTGCTTGCCTGACATCTCATTCACTACCCATGCAATGTGGCAGCAATATGTATTAGGGATAGCATTAGGCTAAACCTAACCACCATCTATAGGAAGCTCAGCAGGAACCAACCAAGGCTCCTCCTTTGGCAGCATCTTATAAATCTGTGAACTCTACCACCTAGAAAGCTAAGGGCAGAAGGAACAGGCAACACCACCACTTGCAAGCTCTCCTCCAAGTTATGCACCATCTTGACAAGGAAACATAAGGCTGTTCCTCAGTGCTGGATTAATTTCCTGGAACTCTCTTCCCAACAGCACAATGGAAATTCTTACACACAATAGACTCCTGCAGTTCAAGGAAACAACTCATCAGCACCTTCTCTAGGGCATTTAGGATGTTAGCGAACCTCAAACTGAGAACAAATGTACCATCTACTTCTGGACCCTTCTCTTCTGTCTTTACTTAACCTTGTATTTTACATTATACCTTGTATTATTATTCTCTTTCTTATTTAATCTCTCCTACTTTCCCTAACTCTGACTATTTCTTATATTCTTTCCTCCTATCTATTTTTATGCTGTCTCTGTACTTGCTTATAAACTGTATGACCTTTCAAACTTCCATGAAAGGTTGCCAGCTCAAAACATCAATCTTTTCACCACACATTCCAGCTGACTGGCTAATTATTTCCAACATTTTATAGTTTAAAAATTGAAGACAAAATACCTGAAATGTGGCCTTATGGCCCAATTCCCATGATGCACCAATTTTGGTGGCACAGCATTTGATTAAATAACAATATAGCTTAACCTTAGTTTGATATTGCAACAGACCAGAAGCAGAGGTGAAGGGTGTAACGCGATGCCTGCTTAGTCACTCACGCTGATGACTCTTAGAAAAATAACGTTTTGACCCTGTTATATCCAAATGCCAATCGGAAGTTTGTAGGATTACACTTTCTGGTTTGCACGCTTTCACTTAGCAATTTTAAAACGGTCATAAAAGCTCAATTTACTCTACTTCAAATCCCATAACTCACATTGCCATATTCTGAACACTTACTCATCGAAGCCTTCTGGAATTTTTCCTTTTAACAAACAGAGCAGTTCCTTCAAAGTCTACAAATAAAAAAGGAAACAATTACTATTTTCAGAAGGTCAAGAAAGATTTTGAAGTTCTAAAGCACATTAAAGAAAGTTTAACATTGAAAACATCATAGACAGCTCAACAAGAGTTTACCAATTAACAGTTCATATTTGTTTGTTAAATGTTAATAATTGATAGAAGGGGCAAGACTTGCACTGAAGGCTATTGAACTGACACAGCTGCACACAAATTACTGTATCCAGGAGCTAAACATTACCCAGGAAAGAGAAGGCTTTCAGTGTAAGTGTCAAGTTATACTCAACCAAAACCCCTGCCACTGAGCCCAAACTTAATATGCTGTTCAATTTCCACTCCTAAGATGTCTTTAACAGCCCCATTGTCAAGGGGTCACAAATTGATACTAAAAAAAACAGCATTTTGCCTTCCAAGAGCTGGAGCCAGAACTCCAACCTCAGGACTTCAAGATGCATTCCTCTCCGGTACACTGATGGGGTATTCACTAACACTAGGCTAAATGAGATTCCTCAGGCTGAGCAGGGAACTGATCAGGAAAACTCCTGTCCTAGGAATCTTCTACCTCAATCCTGCCATTTCTTATGCTCTGAGTTGTGTGTGGAGCAAATCAAACCACCACCCCTCAGTAGCTTATGACCCACAGTACCAGTCCTCATGAGTCCACCACTAACTTTATATCATTAAAATCCTGGAACTACAATGAAATTTCTGCTCAATGTAGTCCCTGTTTATTTCAACAATTAAATTGACCAAGGCATCATGCACTGATAAAAATATAAAGCAAGTTTAAATGAAACAGAATGCAAATAAGTTATTGAGCAAATAATTATTTACAAATGCACAGAATTGTAGCCTAAAATCAGTACATTCAGCTCATTGTGACTGTATTGTTATGATGGCTTCATACTTAATTTTTTGTAGACTTGAGTTTGAAGGATTGCAGATATCTAAATTGCTTTGTTGTAACAATATTGATGAAAAGGCACAAACCTTTTTTTAAAAAAAACAAGAATTACTATATGATTCTAGATATTCTCTGGTCTTAGTTGCTTGAAGTTCAGGGAAAACACCAAACTGGTTTTATGACTGGGTTTGATGGCTGGTTTGAATAAAAATAACATAATGGAGCATGATTGCAGAATTCAAAGGTGCACGCGATCTAGTGGGTGAATCACAATTAGTATGTAGGGTTAGCAAGTACTTGAGATGAGTAGAATGTTATCCTGTATTAGGTGAGGAACTGTACATAAAAAGGAAGAACGTTAGGGATTTGTTACATAATGCACTGGTAAGACCACTTCTCGAATACAGTTCAAAGTTTTTGTCTCTGTTATTTAAGGAATAATTTAAATGTATTGGAGTGACTCAGAGGTGAATTACTGGATTGACACCTGGTACAAGTGGGCTGGCTCATGAAGAAAGTATGGACAAATTGTGGTTGTTTCCACTGGAGTACAGAAGTGAGGGAATGCTTGATTGAAGGACATAAAATCCTGCATGGTCTTTACAGGATGGATATGAAAAGATGTTTCATCTTGTGGAGAGTCCAAAATTGGGGTACTGTTTGAAAATTAGGGGTGAACCTTTCATAAAGAAGAGACTAGTAGAAAATTCTCTGAGCTGTGCGATCTTGGAACACTCTGCCTTAGAGGCAGGGTCACTACATATTTGTTCTCACAGGGGTAGATTAATTCCCTTGCCTAACAAAAACCAAAGGTAATTGGGGGTAAATGAGAATATGGAATTCGAAACACAAACAGATCAACCACGATCTTATTGTATGGGGGACCAAATTATCTACCTTTGGTTTGGTTTGGGGGGTGTTGGGGGTTAATGATATCCATAGTGGGACAGGAAAGCATTCTACAAACATAGAAGACAAGCAGCAAATACTGTCAAAAGGGGAAAAATAGTTAAAGTTGGCGCTTTATATAAATGCACACAGTACTTGGAATAAAATATATATTAGTCAATAGCATAAACCGAGGTTAATGGAGAGACAGCTACATTAGAGATGGTTGTAACGAGATGAAATCTAGGAATTAAATACTCAGGCATACATGAATTTTTGAAAGGACAAGCAGAAAGGGACAAAAGAATGGTGAGGCGGTTTTGTTGGTAGAAAAGTAAATTAACTACCTTAGCAATAAATGATGTTGGATTGGAAGGTGGAGAACCTAAATTAGTGGAGGTAAGAAATAACAAAGAGAGGACTGGAGTCACTTGTGGGACTAGTTAACAGCCCAACAGTAATTAAACTGTACGAGACACAGAATAAGTCAGGAGATAACGAAGGCATTTGGAAAAACATAACACGTTAATCAAAATGTGACTTTAATTATTCCAATCTATGTGATTATTAAATTGGCAGAAGTAGCCACAAGGAAGGATACATAGAGTATATTCAGGACAGCTTCCTGCAATGATATGTTGTGAATCTAAAAAAGTATCAGGCTGTTTTGGATCTGGTAATAAGGTGAAATAAGGTAGGTTTAATAAATGATCTCAAACTAAAAGATCCCCTAGGAAACAGCGACCATAAGCATTCAGATTGAGAACGAGAAGCAGGACTTAGTAAAAACTGGCTTGAGCGGGAAAGACAGTTCTTGAATAATGGCAGACATTCACAAAAATACTTCATGACTAACAACGAAGATCTATCCTACTCAGAAAGGAGATTTCTCAGAAGAGAATAAATGAACTATGGTTAACCAGAAATTAAGAATGGTATCTGACATAAAAAACAGACAACATGGCAAAGATAACTGCTAAGAAAAAGGATGGGGAATTTTAAAAACCAACAATGCATGGCAAAAGTAAGTCAGTCAGTGTTATAAAGTCATGGGGGGGGGGGGGGGGAGAATACAAACTGACCCTTCGGTCAAACTTGTCCATGCCGACCAGATATCCTAACCTAATCTAGTCCCATTCGCCAGTGCTTGGCCCATATCATTCTAAATTATTCCTATTCATATACCCATCCAGATGCCTTTTAAATGTTGCAATTGTACTAGTCTCCACCACTTCCTCTAGCAGCTCATTCCATACACGCATCACCCTCTGCATGAAAAGGTTGCCCGCAAGGTCCCTTTTAAATTTTTCCCCTCACCCTAAACCTATGCCCTCTGCTTCTGGACTCCCGCCACCCCAGGGAAAAGACTTTGTCTATTTATCTTATCCATGCCCCTCATGATTCAACAAACCTCTATAAGGTCACCCCTCAGCTTCCGACGCTCCAGGGAAAACAGCTCTCGCCTATTCAGCCTCTCCCTATAGCTCAAATCCTTTTAATTCTGGCAACTACCTTGTAAATCTTTTTTGAACCCTTTCAAGTTTCACAACATCCTTCTGAAAGGAAGGAGACCAGAACTGCACGCAATATCCCAACAGTGGCCTAACCAATGTCCTGTACAGCCACAACATGACCTCCAAGCCCTATGATCAATGCTCTGACCAATAAAAGAAAGCATACCAAACGCCTTCTTCACTATCTTATCTACCTGCGACTCCAAATTCAAGGAACTACGAACCTGTACTCAGTGTCCCTTGGTTCAGCAACACTCCATACGTGCTTATCATTAAGTGTATAAGTCCTGCTCTGACTAGCTTTTCCAAAATGCAACACTTCCCATTTATCTAAATTAAACTCCAGCTGCCACTCCTTAGCCCAGTGGCCCATCTGATCAAGATCCCATTATACTCTGAAGAAACCATCTTTGCAGTCCATTACACCACCAAAATTGGTGTTGTCTGCAAACTTAACAACTATACCTCCTCTGTTCACAGTCATTTATATAAATGACAAAAAGCAGTGGACCCAGCACCGATCGTTGTGGCACGCCACTGGTCACAGGCCTCTAGTCTGATGAGCAACCCTCCACCACCACCCTCTGTCTTCTACCTTTGAACCAGTTCTGTATCCAAATGGCTAATTCTCCCTGTATTTCATAATATCTAACCTTGCTAACCAATCTACCACAAGTAACCTTGTCGAACACCTTTCTGAGGTGCATATAGATTACGTCCACCGCTCTGCTCTCATCAATCCATTTTGTTACTTCTTCAAAATTATACAAATAAACTAGCAAGTAATATGAAAATGGACAGTAAGAGTTCCTTTAAATATATAAAAGGGAAGAGACAGGCCAAATTAATAGAGAATGAATCTAAAGTAGTAATAATGGGGAACCAGCAAACAACAGAGGTGATGAAAAAATACTTTGCGACAGTCTTCACTTTAGAAGTCACTTATTAGCATTCCAAAAACATTAAACAAGGGGCAAAGGGAGGAAACAAATCCAACAACTGTCACCAGAGGAAAAAAGTACTATGGAAGCTAATGGGGCTAAAGGCCAAAAGTCCTCTAGGTCTGATGGGTTACATCCGGGCAGTTTATGTAAGGGGTGACATACTGGCATTGGAGGCAATCCAGAGAATGTTCACTAGGCTGATACCAGCTTTGAAGGACTATTTTAAAAGGACAGATTGAGTAGATTTGGCCAATATTTATTGGAATATAGAAGAACAAGAGGTATGCAGGATTCTTAGGTGACTTGACTGGATAGCTGTAGAAAGATTATGCCCTCTTCCACAATCTCGGAATAAAGGGTTGCATACTTAAAACAGAGAGGAGAATTTCTTCTCTCAGAAGGTAGTGAATCTGTGGAATTCTTTATCATAGTGGGCTGTTGAGACTCGATCATGAAGCACAAAGTTGAGACAGACAGATTTTTAAATCACCAACAGAATCAAGAGTTATGGGGGAAAAGGCAAAGTAGAATGGAGGATTATCAGATCAGCTATTATTTCTTGGAATGGGCTAAGTGGCCTACATTTCCTTCTACATCTTATGGTCTTATGCACTCTAAAAGAAAGGCAGTGCAAATATGAAGAAATGTTTGAGAAACTGAAAGCTAGCTTGATCAATGAATTGGTATTGGCTACTAATAATTTCAGTAAAGTCTTTAAGGTAACGATCAGTGTTAGTGACTTCATAGTAGATGTGCTGTGAATGTGATTGATATATACTTTGATGTAGTGTATTACAGAGTTTGGATATGTGAAACAGATTCTCCTGAAGAAATGAGATACCTTAGAACTTTTAAGAAATAACTTTCATTAGTGTATTGATTTTAGATTGAAAGTTCGAGACCAGAAATGTTTGGTTAGAACCTTGATGAGGTTACTCAAAATTGAGAAAGTGAAAGCCTATCAAACTTTCCAGACCATGAAGTGAAGATAAAAATTAAATCTGGGAATATGATAGAGAACTGGTGTTTAAGTACTGTAAAGTATGTCAGGATAGATGGGATTAAATTCTTAGTGTCTCTGAATCTTTCAAATTGTGTTATATGCAAATAACTCAGTTTAGTTTATTTTTATCCCTTTATTTCACATAATAAACTTGTTTTATAGATAAAATCAAATTTGCAACATTGCATGCTTAAGTGTAAGATCACCTCATTAAATAAAAAAAGTCAGATTTCAGTCTGGGATGTGACTTTACCAGTAATGACATCAGATGGGATACTAACAGTAAATCCATTTGTGTTACAAACTATATCAACTCAAAAAAGATAACACTTCACATTGGGAAAGAAAGTCTTGGGATTTCTATTGGATCTTAAACATCTTGAATTAGTTGTACCCCATGGTTACAAGGATACAGATTTATATTAACTAAAATTCTTTAACCTATCCTTTGGAAAAATTCAAAGTTAAAATGACTGACATTTTTGGTGGAATTTAGTGCTACAAACCTATCAGTTCAAGGTTGTTCACAATGCAGGCAAAAATAATGTAGTTGCTGATGCCTTGTTAAAAATTTAACTGTTGGAATTATTCAGGAATAAAGAAAGTAGCTGACATAACTGGATAGATTACAAGGAAAAAGAGCAAATGGGTGTGTAGTTTATTTATTTTATTCTCAACTATATTGTTTCATTATTTCAAGTACGGAGATCTTACAATGACTTTATACTTAATAAAGTTTGTGGACTTGAAGAAAGAAGGATTATGCATTACCTCTTTTTATAAAAAACACATGCGAAGAAAAGATCCTGGAACTTGATTTTAGCAAAGACATTTCTTGGAAATGACTGTACCAGAAGATTGCTGGTCTTAGTTACTTGAACTTACTGGAGGGAAAACACCAGAGTGTTTTTATGACTGGGTTTGTGGCTATTGTGTCACAGGTTTGTAGATAGTTTTGCTATCTGTAGTTGAACAGAAGCTTGCTGAAACAAGAGGGGAAAAGAAATTGCCCAGTTTAGCTCTGCTGCTTGTTGTGAAACCAAAACTGTCCTCACAAAGAGCACATGGAAGAATTCTCACTTTGTTTCCTGAGCAAAAATCTCAGTGCCTGTGCTACCTATGTATGAGATTCAGAATTACAGGTCACTAAATATTCCACACCTTACTCTGTTTCCTTCCCTTTTCTCCAGAAGTGAATGGGTGTACTTCAGTGCTTAAATTAGAGGAGTAAATATTAATTTTTCCTGTTACAAACTGCATTGTGTTGCAAGATTCAGAAATATATAAATCTAATTTTGAGTTTGAATTTGAAAATAACAGCATATGGGTGATGGCTACTTTGAGAAGGGAATTTAAGGAAAAACTAAATAGGTCAGTTCTGGAACAGTGACTTAATACAGTATACGTCAGAGTAGATGACTACAAACCCCTGGCATGTTAATGAAAAGCAGTTTGTATTTTGCTGGCTTATAGTCAAATAATCAAAGATTGATTTTAGTTCAGAAAATCTAAAGATTGAAAGATTTTAGGACAGTTCAAAGTGGAACTGACTAGAGTCAAAAGCAGGAGAATTAAAAGCAGTAAAACTTAACGAATAGCTATAGAGGTAATTTCTCTAGATGTGAATTTCTGTGGAAATATGGTATTGAATAGTAGGTTGAAAATTTGGACTTGGCCGTTTCACAATCTGTGTTCTATATTTAGATAGCCTGGTTGTACATTGTGTTCAACCTCTATGTAATAAACTTCAGTTCATTGCAAAAGAAACTCTGCAGCCATGCATGACTATATTTCAATGATTGACCACAATATTAAATAAAATTCTTTTAAAAATCCATCAAGCTAGATTTCATTTTGGGATCAGACTTGTCAATTAGCATCATCAGCAAGGATCAAAAGGATGTTAACCAATTCTGCATCTCATTTTATAATAAATCAATAACATTCAAAAGACACCTGATCGATGACTCCTTTTGGTTGAAATCCAGTACTGAGAAAGCATACGATTGGCCATGGGCAAAAGTATACTCATCCTATCTCAATCCTAACCATTGATGGTAGATACTCAAGTATAGCTGTTTCCACTTCCACCTCCTTGGTTTCCTCCCTGTATTTTCTAAATAGTTTCAAGCACAATTCTAAATCATTTTAAGTGATATAATAGTCTCTGCCTCAACAGGTTTTCCCAGGAAATATTCTACTCTCAAAAGTAAAGATAACATAGTTTCTAATCCAGGGTGCCAGAAGGGTCGTTCCCACTCCAGAAACCATAATCAAGGTTGACGTTTCACAAGTAAATACTGAAGGGGCAGTGAGGCACACCCCAGGGAGGAAGTGCTGCACAACTGTGGGTCAGAACTGATGGAGTGATGCATTAGTTATGTGGTACGTACAAAGGGAATAGCAATTCAGGAGTCCTTTATATATTGAGGTGGAGTAAGATGCTGCAGAGTGCCATTCTTCTAAACGGTCAGCGTACCAAAAAATTATTCTAATTCTTCCTTACATTCCTCTAGTTATTGCTGTCAGACAGTGCTCAGTTAGTGGCATTATCTATGGAATCAACCATTCACTATTTGCCCAGAGTTTTAACATCTCAGATTTTCTGTAACCGGTTTCTGTTCAAACAAGAGGTGATCCAATCTTTAAAAATATCTTTATTCATACTATTTTTCCTGCTGCAGTAGTAATGAATTGTTTTGAGATTCTAATAACCTGTCTATATGCTGATTCCACATCATGTGCCAACTATAGTATAACTGATGTCTGGTACAAATTCATAATCCTGAATTGAAACAATGGATGAAACCTCACATTCTTGTAATTATTTTTCCAAAACCTATACTCCTACTCCAACCTCTCATTTTTTTCTGCACTTTATCTTTATGCCTTAAACATTTAGGATGCACATTTTGTCCTAAAAATAGTTTTTTTTTAAAATTTCTCTGCAACTGCCAATTCCACTGAACCAGCCTCATCTTTGCAATTTAGAGCACTATTAACCATCAGTCTAAGACCGTGCCATCAGCAAACTCCAATAAAATTCCTCTTGTGCCTTTGTCAAAATCATTCATTTAAAGTCCTTTTACATGGTTTCTCACTCTCATGTGTTGCATTATAATATGTTGAGCATTCCATAAATCTATTCAATTATCACTTGAATGGATCTGGGTTAACAATCGTAAGTACTAATGAGCTATGATGTAAATAAAAGAAGAACAGGAATGCTGCAGGCATTGTGAAACAACGGTCTGATCTGCTAAGTACTTCTAACATTTTGTTTTTATTTTAAAATTTCCAGCATCTGCAGTATTTTGCTTATGATCTGTGTAAACATCAGGACAGGTTTATGGGGCTAAATGGCCTATTCCTTTCTTAGGAAGTGGTGTGCACCTTTTATATCCACTCCTTCTGGAAACTGGACCATAATTCAGAGTGTCTTTTTGGTACAGTCTGATATGACTGGAGTTAAACTTCTTTACTTATGTAAAGTACATCGCAGTGAATCCATGTAGATCAAATGACTGGAATCATAAAATGCATAAGCAGTAAAATGCAATTTTAACTCATCCTAAACAAACTACACTGACTACATCAGAAAACAGTAAACTACCGTACTCATATGGATCACTATTCCAACAATTAATCTACTGATAAACCCAAGAAATAATTCCACAAAATTAAATGTTCTTACCCCTCTTTAGATCAGGTAATGATGCCCTTGTCTCAACCCAACTATCACAGAAATATAACCTGGTCAGTGTACCTCTATTCGGGTTTTGAAGAATCGATCAGGCAATCTTAGGTTGAGAGTACAATAAACGTCTTGTACGGTGGAGGGTGAGTATTGAGCTCCCATCCTATCCACCTAAAAGACAATATGTACATCCCTTATGTAGATACAACTACTTTGAGGTCAAATGTATTGTGAACTGAATGTACTAATAATTCAACTTAACTTCATAACTTAACAAAACTAAATATCTAGAAAATACTGCCTGTCTTGCAACAGCTTCCTCATTCTCTGAATTAAAATATACTAAAGTGATCCAAAATGACAAACAGAAACACAAAGCAATTCCTTCAGGATAATTTGATGACATTGTAGCAGCCATGTAACTTCCTTTTCCATTAATAATTATTTCTCTTAGGCTGTGCCATCTGATTTATCATGGAATTAGAACAGTACAAAATGAGACTATTCAGCCCATTATATTTGTGTTGAATCTTTGAAAAGCTATCCAATTAACCCCACTCTCCAACTCTTAGTCTCTTTTCAAGTATTTTTGAATGTGCTTCCACTGCACTTTCAGGCAGGGAGAGCCAAATCACAAAAGGCTGCCTTATAAAATAAATGTTTCATCTCTCCCTAGTTCATTTACAAATACATATTCTTTGCTTACTTGTTATAGCTTAACTGTAATAATAAACTCCAACTTAGGTAACAGAATTGAGCATAGGGAAGAGTTCTTTACACATTGAAGTTGACCTACATTTATTTTGTAAGAGACCGAACCCCCTGACTGATCAAGTGAGCCTTGTTACTGAAATATTTTGGATTTGTTGCTCTATTGACTGCAGCAGTAATGGTGTATCACTGCTAATGTCAGAAGCAGCCAGAATCTATAGAGACCATTGCTGGTAACTAGATAAAACATCTTCTGATATTTAACAGGGCACCGCATTTGACCCAAAACGTGGTAAATCAGCTGTGAGGATCTGAGTTGGTGATTATTCTTTGCAAGTCACGTTCAGGATAATTTTTAACTGCTTTTATAAACATTTAAAAGGCATTTCCATGCATGGCTACAGAAAGATGATTTGTTGTAAAATTTGTCTCAAAGCTTTACTCAAGGGAAATTGCATTTGTAAGAGGCCTTTCATGACCTCAGGATTTTCCAAAGTTTTTCGTAGTCAAAGTACTTCTGAAGGGTAGTCATTATTGAAATGTAGGAATTGTGGCAATCAATTTGCAAACAGCAAGATACAACAGTGATGTGAAAATTTGTTTTCATTGATGCACACGGAGGAATAATATTGGCTAGAACACTAAGAGACAAAAATATCCTCGTAAAGCAACTGACACCAAGATTCTTAAAACTTTAAGCACAAACATTTACTTGTGCTCATACAGTAAAGTATTGTAGGAGTTGCCTACAAGGTAGTCCATTTGGAATCAATTCTTAATAATATTCTATCACATACACCTTTTATAGTTAAAGCTGTATGCTTGCATTTATTGCAGAGTCCCTTGAGCAGTGTGATGTCAAGTGATTTGAAGCATTTTAAACAATGTTCCGAACACGAACTGCACCGGTGCATCACACCCTTGCAAATATACAAAACCTCGGACTCTGGGAGAAATGTGCACATTTTGTACAACAAATAACTAATCAAAAGCTGATCCAATCCAAACAATGGTTACAAGCACCAATTTTAAAGTGCCTATCATTTCCTCCAATTCAAAAAGTAGCATATTCATTTGTAGACAGAGTAAAGTCACTTCAGAGATTTATTTTCATTAAACTAAATAACCCATCACATTACTTCATCATTCACTTATAAGATATTGTTTGAAAATCACGCTGTTCAGTTGAAAGGATATATTGCTGACTCATGGGTTTCACGGCATGATCGGTTAGTATCTTTTACAGTCACTGTGTAATTAAGGACTCTGGCTTAATAGCAGAAATAGGCCATTTAAGGCTGCTCCATCATTCAATAAGATCATGGCAAATCTCAAAGTGTGTGCTGGTCCATGTGGTCCAGCAACAACTGTACAGAGAAAACAAAATCAATGCTTCTCTGTACAGATGCCGCCAGACCTGTGCTTCTCCAGCATTTTGTTTTTGTTTTAGCTTTCCAGCATCCGCACTATAAAATCATCATCATGGCTGATCAGGTTGCAGTCTCAAATCCACTTTCTTGTCTACCCTCTGTAAGCCTCGACGCCCTCGCCTATCAAAAATCTATACTTCAGCTTTAAATAAGCTCAATTGTTCAGAATCTTCCAAAATGCCTTAGATTCTGGAAGTGTTCCAATGATTGGAAAATAGCAAATGTAACATCTTTATTCAAGAAAGAGGAAAATAGAAATTCTTAAAATTATAGACCAGTTGGTATAGCATCTGTCATAGAGAAACTGCTACAATCAGTTATTAAAACAGGATATTTAGAAAACTATAATGGAAACAGGCAGAATCAACATGGTTTAATGAAAGGAATTGTGTTTAATTAATTTAACAACATTCTTTGGGGAATAACAAGCAACATTGATATAAAGGGAACCGTAGACAGAGTGTACTTAGATTTTCATAATGTATTTGATAAGGTGCCAAATCAAAAGTTTACCCCCTACGCAAAATCAGATCTCAGTGCTTATTAAATAACACAGTAGGATGAAGTTAGCAAAATATAAAGGACTGCGTTTTTTTATTCTTGAGTTTTTAAAAAATGCAAAAATAATGAACTTCATAAAGAGGGATTTACTTGGATGGCTGACTTCAAGAAATTTGATACTCATTATGAACTTGTGTGTCTGTGGTTTCTTGCAATGTGCAGACAATTATTACAGCGAAAGCGAGCGACAGACACATTGTGCAGTAGTTTTCCCCAGAAGCTGCCTATTCTCTGCAGTAAAAATACTCAGATTAAACTTCAGTTACACTTTTCCTGCAGCAGTTATTTTGAATTTAAAAGAGTTAGCAAAGTTAAGTAACAGGTGGATAAGATCATAAAGTGAAACCATGTATGAAGCTCTTAGAGAAGTAATTCTCTTACAGAAATTTAAGAACTCATTGTAATAAGAACTCTTGTTGAGGACTAAAGGGTTGCAACTGCTAGACTATTGGCAATAACTACTGAGGGTATGAGTTAAGCCATTAAATCCAAACATTTTTCTGTCATCCTCATAAGTTTAAAAAGGGATAGAAATAGGGGAGTGAAAATAGCCATGGTAATGAATGGTTAGTTTGAATAGTTGGGAATGCCCCAAGGTCTCCTCAGATCAGAAAGACAAGTACCAAGGGTGGAGGTGAAAATCAGAAGCCAAGATGTTCCTATTGTAACAAAATGGAATAAATTTGTTCAGAATGCTAGAAATTGAAAGGGAAACCATTAGGTCATATTGGAGTTTGCAAGAAGGAGTCTGAAATGAAAATTCAGAAGGAAAATGCCACATATCAGATTGTAGCTTTAACTACAAACAGAGACTCAAAGTGGACACTTTTGAGAATGTGGAAGTAGTGCATAGGGCAGATGACAGACATGAAGGGTTTTTAATCGAAAGGGTAGATAACCCCTTTTTCTTCAAAGCAAGGATCCAAGCTCCCAACTACTCTCAGGGAATACAGTGGCTAGTTAAACTATCTTAGTGGAGAAGAATTTAGTCTCTTTCCATCGAAATGTATCCTATTCCACTGTACAAGGTTCAATCTAGTGAACCTCTTCTGAACTGTCTCCAATCCATCTACATTCCCCTCATATAAAGGGCCCAAACATTCTACACTCACTCCAGGTGCGGTCTCACTAATGGCATGTACAGTTACAGGCAACATCTCCCTACTTTTACACTTTATTCCTTTAGCAATAAATACCAAATTCTATTTGCCTTTCTTATTATCTGCTTTAGCGGCATTCCAGTTTTGTACAATCCATGCATATCCTGAATATTGAGTTAGAGTAAATCAGTTTAATGAAACAGGAAATTTCAACTGGCCTTTCCTTTGTCTTTTGTGAACAGGGATTGGTTTTTTTATGAGAAAAATGTATTTATTATTAGCCCCACCAAAACAGGAGAAATTCAGATGAAAAGATTATATGATTTCACAAAATAGGTTAATCATTAGAAATAACTGATACGAAAACATTAGCACTTTGTACATCAGAGTAAAACCATTTGCACTATTGCAAAGCCAGAAGAAATAAGGTGGTGTTCGTTTAAATACCTGATAATAGCTAGGCCAGCAGTGACCCCAGTGACAAAACTAAACGAAAAGGAAAGGAAAATTTGAATTCCTATTCTTACCAGATAGGTGTACCTGGTGGCTGGTTGGGCTAAGGCTCCAGTTCAGCTCCAGAGCTGAGCTGGAATACAATATCAACAGTTTTCTGCATGTATAGGTGCAGAACATGTATTTGACAAGGCAGAGACAAGCCAGTAGTACTCTTTAAACTATATATGAAGTTATACTCCTTTAGAAGATGCCAGTTAAGGATGTGTTGCACAAATTAAACACTGATATTGTTGATACTATAGGGTATATAAACAAATGCTAAACAAATCCAAAAGATACAAAGACAACAGCCACAATGGCATTTATTCAGTTACCAAGTCTCAGAGCAACTAAGGATGGGCAATCAATGCTTGTTCAGACAGCGAAGCCTATAACCCCGATTGAGTATTAAAAAATATGTACCAATTACGAAATAAGCTCGACTGCCCTATGTTTCACAATACAGATAGTCAGAATTGAGCATTTATGTTTCACTGCAAAATTTATATTACAGCAATCTTTGTTTTAACCAGCACCTATGGACCAGCACTTTAAAACTGACAAGAATTATATAACTGCAATCAGTCAGCTGAATTACAAGTGAGAATGCTAAAGGCAAAACTGATTATTATTTAAGTGATTTAAGCTGTAAATAAAAGTATAACGGTGATGTGTATACCCCTTGCATTACATTTCTATTACCTAGTGTGTTTTTACATTGATTATGTGGACCTCTTGATTATCTGGAATATGTAATCAACTGGCACACTTTGGTCGCACGGCTGCTGGTTAATAAAAGGCTTGCTGCACTTGACAAAAAAAATCTAGAAAGTAGAAATATAAATATAGAATATCCTGGCATGTAAACGTGTTTCATTATATCAAAGAGCATGTAAAAATTATATAAAAGGAATACTCTTGGATATTTAAGTAATTAATTTGAAGTGTCTCCAAAAATAAGGAGGCCATTAAATGCCTCAAACCTGCTCCATTATTTCAGCACAATCATGACTGATCTGTGATTTTACTCCATATATCTACCTTTTGCCCACTACCCTATTGGGCAAAAACTCTAATCGATTTCAGCTTGAAAATTAATATATCTACCAGTGAAGTGCACAAAATTCCTATAGGACTAGACAGTGTGGATGCAGGAAGAATAGTTTGCCCTGACTGGGGTCTAGAACTAGGGGTCACTGTCTTAGAACAAAATGCAGGTCATTTAGGAATTTTTTTTAAACTGAAGGCAGTGGATCTTTGGAATTATGTACCCCTGAGGCCTGTGGAGGTTCAGTCATTATAAGAGACAGATTGCTCAATATTTTAAGTATTAAAATATGTCCAGGAATATGGGGATAGTTCAGGTAAATGGTGTTGAAGTCGATGGTTGACCATGA
The DNA here is from genome assembly GCF_004010195.1 of Chiloscyllium plagiosum. Lineage (NCBI taxonomy): Eukaryota > Metazoa > Chordata > Chondrichthyes > Orectolobiformes > Hemiscylliidae > Chiloscyllium > Chiloscyllium plagiosum. Next base: position 101,775,277 of record NC_057713.1, on the reverse strand, counting down.
TCTAGTTAAATGGTACATCAGGCTTGAGGGACTGAATGGTCTACTTCAGCTTCTATTTCCTAACAATTGCCATTTTGTGGCAGAGTTGCAAACCTACCATTCACATACAGAACTATTTCATAATTTCACCTGACAGAACTGGGTATATACGTCCGGATCAGAGACTTCCCAAGCAGCTGAGTTTGTATTTATCCCCATCTATTCTCCTAATGACTTGAACATTTCAATTAAATCCTTTGACTATCTAAATTCCATGGAATACAACTTTAACTTACGAATCTTTCCTTGTAATTTAAAACTTGCACTCTAGAGTAGGTAAATCTACATGACATTCTCTTCCAAGGCCAATATAACCTTCCTAAGTTATGGTGCTCAGAAATGATCGCAATACTCCTGATATGGTTTAACCACAGTTTTGTATAGCTGTGGAGTGACTTTTATCTCCTTGCATTTTAATCCTGAGGATACAAAGATGAACATTTCAGAAGGTGTTGATGATTTTCTGTGTGAGACACATTTTAGTGATACTGTACAAAGACCAACCAAGTCTATTTGGACCTCCATTGTTTCTAGCTTTTCTTCTTTTAGTTTTTGGCTTTGTTCTTTTTAAAATTCAAAGTGGCAATAGATACTAGGTCACCTGCAGATTTTAAAGTTTAGCAGAGATCATTTTTTATTATCCAAAAGGTATCAAGAGATATATGGGTCCAAGATGGGTAAATGGTTTTAGGTACAGTGTGGCACTGGAAAAAGCATAGAAGGTTAGGCAGCATCTGAGGAGCAAGAGTTGACATTTTGGGCGTAACTGTTAGTCAGTCCTCTCTTGTTCCTCAGATGCTGCCTAACCTGCTGTCCTTTTTTCCAGCACCATACTTTAAATCGACTCTGCCTCTCCAGCGTCTGCAGTCCTCACCATCTCCTAAATGGTGTTAGGTTACAGGTCAGCAATGATCTCAATGAGTAGCAGAGCAGGCTTGAGGGGCTGAATAACTAGCTCCTGTTCGAACATAAATGAGATATTTCCTTATCATAAATCCTCTATATTTCAGACTACTTTTCCTATAATTTTTAAGTGATTAATGATATAATTGAAGACATGCTTTGTGGGTTATTCTATACTTTTATTTCTAGAATTGTCAACATTGAAACCTATTTGCTAGTTTGGTTTATTTATTTAAGTGATGATATCTTTCCATAAATTTATAGTTTATCTACTCCACTCACAATGTGCCCACCCTAGTGTCATCATCAGATTTGGATATTTTTGAGAAAAAAAAAGACATTGTCGAATCTTTTTATTTTTCCTAATCACAACAAACCAAATCTCAAAAGATAACAACTTTTACTGCAAGAAAAGGTGGTACTGCTTGGTAGAAGCAATGCCATGGAGGATGCATCAGGGGACAGTAAACTGTAAAAATACTTGCAGCTTTGTTTAAATCCAAACCAGGCAATTTGACTGATTAGTCATTGCCATGAGGTATGCACCAGGGAATGGTGTCACCAAGGCTGAAAGGGATGCAATGCATAGACATGCTTGGTTTGCAAAAGACAGGGCCCCACTTGTGAATATACAAAGTTTTTAACACTTTCACTTGAGGCATTCTGTGGGCTCAAACTGAAACTGTGTTAGAAATTACAGCAGGAACCAAAGTTAGAGCAAGTGCTGCCCAATCACAGAATTACATCTAAGATCAGACACTATTGAGAGATGTGCAAGCATAGGATGATTGGGTACAGTCTGTACACTACCTGTTGTGAACAGCTGAAGGGGTGTGCTGCTTAACATAACCTGGCAGTGACTTGGATGCACAGCTTCCATACCCAGCATTACATTGGCCCTAAAACTCATAATAAATTCCTATTCAGTATGGTAGGCAGGAAACATTAAGCTTGACAGCAGCATCCTTTTGTGGAGAATAGGTTGCTGTTGCATTGTAGCAGCTCGAAAAGGTTAGCTTTACTTGTTGCTCAAATATAGTTGGAAGCATAAAGTGTCTCAAAATATGAGCAACCAGAGAACTGCAACTATATAACAGCAACATGTGGTATTCTCTAATTACAGGATTCTGTAATCAAGCCAAGAAAACCTGCCTAACAATCAGCAGGTGGTATATGAGTTTTTGTGGTGGTGTGATGCCAAAAATATAGGCCATATATACCAAAGACTAGCAGATTTTATTAAATAGTAAGCCCTTTTAACTATACATCATAGGCAGCGTTCTAACCGCAGCCATGCAGCTAATGCTTGCCATACACAGAAGACAGTGCTCAACATTAAAATGTGATTTCATGATCAGACAATACTTATTAAATAATCTTGAATTACACAAACAACCAATTTAAGATGATCAATTGAGTTTGCAAGGTGATGCACCTATCTGTGCCAAAAGTTACATATATTCACATGCAGGGTCCTATCCTTTGTAAATAGAAAATGCATATATTGCAGATTTTTCAATCAAGAAAAAAGTGGGGGACACAGTCATTCCTTAGTGCAAGCCCCATGGAAAAGCCTTGACGAATTTAATAAGATTTATACTAGTTGTGGTCTCAGCTCCAATTTCCTGTCCGAATCCCATAACAACCGTCACAGTGGTCCATCAAAAATCTAACTCAGCCTTGAAAAAATTTCAGGACCCAGCCTCCATGCTTTCTAGGAAAGAGCATTTCACACTTTTACAACCCGTTACAAGAAAATAATTTTCCTCTTCTATGTATTAAAAGGGACTATTACTCTTAAATTGTCCACCAGTTTTAGTCTCTCCCATGAGGAAACATAGAATGGATCCATTCTATCTAGATTCAAGATATTATAAGCTTCAATAACATCACCGCTGACTTCTAAACACCAACAGATATGAGCTAAATTTGCTTATTCTTTTTTCATAAGATCAGTCCATCATGTCCACAGCAGCATGACAGAGAGAACGTTAACCACGACCCCATATCCCTCAGGACAATAGAGTCCTGTAACACTATTTAACTTGCATACTGCTTCTCTATTCTTCCTCAGTGCACTTTTCCTGAACTGGTTCTAAAGCAATTTTATTTTATTTCAAATAGGGAGACCAGAACTATGCATATTACTACAGATGGTATCTCACAAAGGCCTGCATGGCTGCAATAAAATCTCCCTACTCCATTCCCCTTGCAGTTACAACATTCTATTTGCCTTCTTAACTATTTGCCATACTTACTTCCTGTACCAGGACAATCCCTTTTGCAATTTTTTTTTCCCCACTGAGAGGACCTCTGAAGTCTACACACCACAGTAGTTTCTTTAGGCAGAAGCCTGTGCACCAGCATGCTTTGAAAATCCCAGTGGCAGTGCGTCACACAGCTTACAAGAGCACATTGACCTGGACCTCTAGATCCCACAGTACAATAGAGTCCTATAACCCCTCTTCATTTAACTAGTATACTACTTTTCTATTCTTCCTCTGAAAATGAATAAGTTCACATTTATCCCATTATACACCATCTGCCAACTTTTTGACCACTCATTTGATCTACCTACATTTCTTTGCAGACGACTTACTATTATATTCAACTTTGTCATTTAGCCACAATATTATTTGGTCCTTGCATCCAAAACATTGATTAGATTGGAAATAGCTGAGAATCCAGCACTAATCCCAGTGATATTCGACTGATTAGAGCTTACCAACCTGAAACAGATCGATTTATTCTTCGTATCTGCTTTCTGATAGCTCACCAATTATTTTGCCATATTAGTCTGCTCCACTTAAATCACACGCTTATATCTTGGACAGCAACCATATCAAATGCCTTTTGCAAAATCCCAGTACACCACATCTACTGAAACACCAGTATCCAACGAGGATGTTACTTTACCAAAAAACTCGATTAATTAGTTAGAAGACACTTTTCCTTTAATAAAGCTATGTCGACTCTACCTGACTATTTAATATTTTCCAATCTGCTGGAACCCTTCCATAATCTAAAGAACTTTACACGATTATAAGTAATGCATCTACTATCTGCACTGCCATTTACAGTTATACATCATGGAAGCATTCCTGGTTTCATGAACTAAATTAGCTTCATTTACCTGCATTTGGCCCATATTTTCTCAATTTCTTCTTCCATCTACCAGACGTGAATGCACTTAATGACGAAGCACTCTACTCATTTTATGACCCCTTACTGTAGGCCATCTTGGGAACTTGTCAACCTTTAGGCCCAATTGCTTCACTAGCATCTTTTTTCTGGTGTTAATACAAGTTCATAACTGCCAATCACATCTTGACTTTGAGTTTTTGAATTCTTCTACCGTGAAGGCAGACAAAATAAGCCTCTGTCGTTTCCTTTTTTCATTATCCAACTCCCCATAGATGACCAACACCAGATTTAGTTACTCTTTTCCCTTTCAAAGGCTTGTAGAAACTCCTACCATCTGTTTTTATATTACAAGCTTTCTTTCATAACCCTTTTTATCATTTTAGTCATTCTTTGCCAATCTCCTGATTTGCCACTAATTTTGCAGATTTAGTGTTTTTTCAATTTGAGATCATCTTTTACATCCTTATTTAGTTAACTGCCACGTTTTCAAAAGCAGTTAATTGCTCCCTGGTGCATTCTCCATGGCAATACCTCTACCAGAGTTTACCTGTCAACTAATCAGCACCCTCTTCTCATCCAGTACAAATGGTTCTTCCCTTTGTGATTTGGCATTTTTGCAGTTCTGTCCTGAAGAGTGCAAGATGAAAAGCTTCAACAGCACATCTCTCTTTTTCAGCAATACTCAAGTTCTAAACTACCAAGAGTCTTGGATGTGTGGTTTTCTACCCAATAACATAAGCTATTAACAAATCACTTCAGATTTAAATAGATGAAGGTGGGACATCACTAGTCATATACTGCTAATTAAAGTAACTCATTGTCATTACACTTACTCAACCACTTGGTACCCAGCCAAATTCCCAAATAGATCTTTAATTCAATGAACTTCAATCTTAGCCAACAATCTCTTATGGGAGACCATATGAAGTAACATCTTAAAGTCCATATAAATAGTTTCCATAGAGATTTCTCTGTCCAATACTTTAGTCACTTCTTCAAAACTTCAATCAGGTTGGTTAAGCATAACCTAAAACAATTCATATTGGTTCTCTTTGATCAGCTAAAAAAAATTCTCATGGGAAGACACCATCAATCTATTCAGTCTATTGAAGGAAAATTTAACAGTGCTGCAGGGGAGTGTGGTGAGCATTATTTTTATTTATGAACAGAAATGGAAACAAAAAATAGATGAAATTCAACTCATTATGCAGTATGGTCACTTTTTACAGCAGTTCCAGTGTTGTGAGGGTACATCCAGCAGGACAGGAATGTTTGCTAGTCTCAGAAAAGTGAAATAAAACTGATCAATGATTAAAATGAATTTCCCCTGAAAGTATAAAGTAGTACAACAAAATTGTTGACTGGAGAACAGGATTGAACGGATAGTTCACACTGAAGGCTGATACATGATTCACATAAAAACACCACAATAGCCCAATCTACTCTGCTTTTGTGCTGCAGTTAACAGTAATTATTGCGTGAGAGAGTTAGCAAGTGATAGTGCATTTATTGAAGGTTTGTGTGTAACTGCATTTAAAAAAAAGGTACTTGTTGAAACAGTGAACCTCTGACCATTATGTTAGACTGATTTCTGCAGCTCATCATTCATCCGTTGTTGATAACCTTCAATAATCTATACTGTATCTGCTAATACCTTGGGACAGTAGGCTGCTCAGTGATGCTCCTGTTCCAAACAGGCAATTTGAAGGAGGTAATGATTTACCTGATGTAGTCATGTCCTTGACTGTGTTGCATAAACATGTAAATTGGGTTTGACAAATAATTGTTAAAAAATTCAGAAATAAAGCAAGTTAAGGAATCATTTTAGTTATAATTCAGTGACCCAACCTATGTAATTAATGAAAATTATTTATCTTAAGATGTATTTTAAAAATACTTTTCTTCAATCATTTCTTTCAGGCCCACCTCAAAGAAAGTTATTACATATACTGCCTCATGATTTAAGAATATTTTATAAATAGAATATCACCAACAACTGAATCATTCATATGGAGTTTTGTTTTGATTGTGGTAGCATAGCTCACAATCAGCCAAAATACAAAACAAAAATGACAAGACTTACCCTTGAAGCTATAACAGAAAAAATGCAGACAGTCACTGGAAGTAATAAGGTTTTGGTGTATCTCAGAGGTGTCTAAAAACAAGAAATAAAAAGACAGATTAACAGAACTACTACTTTCTGCTAAGTTAACCAGTTATGAAAAGCCAGGTTACCTTCAGGAGCTAGCACTGCAGCAGGCCAAATTGATATCAATCTCTTGAATATATTCATTTACTTGAGTAAACACAGCCCACAAAACTAAGAACTCAGAAGTCTTGCAGCCCCCGAGTGAAGGTATTTCCTCCTATCTCAATACTAAATGGTCAACTCCTCATCCTGAAACAATGACCTCTAGTTCTAGACTCTAACTGAGGAAAACAGCTTCTCTGCACCTACCCTACCAAGCCCTTCAAGAATCGCATGTAAATTTCTATGTAAATTTTCCATTCCTCAAAACTCTAGAGAAGGGTTCAGCAAGGTTTCAATATTTAGGTTTTGTTGATGCCTTGGACTTCGAGCAGCTTAAAACTTTCAACAGAGCAATTTCCCCATTTTCTTATTAAAAAGGGGAAGCCTACAAGAACTGCAATTTCTCAATAAAGAACAGGCCCCCTGTTCTAAGAAATTCTCCCTGTACGGAGCCATGTCTGTTTGCGCAGGAACACAACTTCCTCAAAAACAGCCATAACTAGTGCATTTATAGGCTTTACTTGTCTTGACAACAGATTGAACATCCACATTTGCTGGTGGCTGATGTATACTCAATCCACTTATTAGATAGCAACTCTTATCTTGCGTTTACGGTCAGTAATACAATTTCTCAGATTACTCTTCAGGTAACTACTTTCTCTTTGAGAAATCATTCAATATTTGTATTATTGGAATTTTACTTAAATTTTGAAAAGGGTAAATAGAGCTTCTTCACTGACCATTGATATGTCATGTTTATCAAACATGACAGAAATGGAGGAAAGATGACATGACATTTCAAATTTTAACTCCGAAAAGTCACAACATTCAGTAAACAGAAGAGACCAGAAATGGCTGAGCATAGAGTATACATTTTCAGGGGCAGAGATTGAGGTTATTTCCAAAGTAAAGGTACTTGGATAATAAACTAACCAGGACATTTGCAGTGGGAAGATCAAGGTACACACACCAAACCACATCAGTTCCTTATCCTACTCTTTTTTCCTATGTGAATCAGAAGATAGCCGAGAAAATTTAACTAGCACTAAGCACAGTGAATGAAGCAGAGCACATTCAAAAGAATAGCAGAGCAGATATTAAAAGTTACATGCTGACTGGAGTGATGACCCTTTGCATCAGTAAAATAAATGGAGATGGAATGTCAAACTGGTGTCAAACCATCCTTTCTGTACATTCAATAGGCTAATCCCCTGTTGATAGAGGAATCTTATACCAATACATTAAGCATTTCATGAAAACACCTCTTTTAAAAATAAAAAGTAGGTTCCAGGGCGACATGCTCCAAAAAGCTGCAGATTTAAATTTTGTTTAACATACTTTACGGTATTTTCCTTTATATCAATAAGTTATTCCAGTGATCAATTTGCATCGCCGATGACATTGCTCCATAAAGTGGATGTATTGCCTGCTGAGTACTGAAGTAAAAAAAGTGTGTTTGCAGCAATGTGTACTGGATTCCTTGCCTCTTAGCCTGACATCACTATTACAAAGAGTTGATACACAGGACTCTTAGCCTGACAGAACTGCTGCTAAAGTAAATACCATGTCTTGAAAACCAGGAATTGCAAAGCAAGGTTTGAAAGCATTAACCCAATATGCATTGTGAACAAGGTTTGTATAGCTGTGGGCCACAGTAGTGGTCTGGACAAATTGGAACTGATAGGTCATTTACAAATGGAGCTCTGGTTGACAAGTAGCAGATGGTAACTGGTCACCAGTCCACAAATCAACACAAAAGATCTTCTGTGTCCCAATAATCATATGATTCGTTCTCAGATAGCATAGCAGCTTAAAGCTGTGAACAAGATACAGGAAGAAGCCTCAACAACCACCAGATTAGGAGCTCTCTCCGTTCTCTGCAATAAAAGGCACTTTAAGCCGGAGGAAAATCAGATTATCTTTCCTTCAGCAGGTGCTCTAAACTGCCACTTTTAATTGATAAGTCATCTTCTATATCAATCACTTGCAAACCTGAAAAATCAAGACTAAGAAACAGCATTCTGATCAGCACAAGAACTACCTCAACAGATTCGGTGAGCAACAACCACTAAACTGCTTTCTCAGTTCTTCCTTCACCCATAATATATGGATTTTTTTCTACCTGTGTCAGTGTACGTGCGTAGGTGTTGTGGATTAATTCTTGTTAGGTCAGAAACGAGAATTAGGTCTTGTCAATGTGGGTCTGAAAATCAGGTAAGTAGGGGAATCTTTGCAAAAGTTTAAAAATCTTTAATTTTTGTGATGGGTTCAGGAATAGTGGGGCTAGATCTCCATAGTGCTAATTTAGAGAGTTGTGATACAGGGAATAGATACATATGACTTCTAGCATGATGTCACTATAGCTGAGAGAGTGGGTACAGGACGTCTTTAAAACCCATTCTTTCAATATCCATAGTATATAAATACAGTAGGGATCTGATTACAATTTCTACTCTGTTCACTGAAGATTAATACCCCAATGTTCATTTCAATATATTTTACATTGTTAAAAGATTACCTCAATTTCCATGAAATCAAACTCCACAGCACATGTGTACATCAGCGTGTCAAAATCCTTGTAGTTGGTGAACTTAGATTTCAGTAGATTACTTATGTGCGCCTGGAAGCAAAGGAAAACATATAGCTAGAACATTTCATTAGCACATGGCATCAGTCTTGAAACTGACCACAACATAACATTAAAGCTTAGAATGAACTGATGTGGGAAACAAATAGAAAAACAATGCAGATTTCAAGTGACCTGAAAAGACACTACACTTCAAGATCGAAAGCCATATTAGTGACCGTGCAAGTTCACCTTTATAACAAGATGACTTCTCAAGTAAATCCAAACTAATTTACAAGCAATAAAGAGAACTGACTGGAAAATGTGACAAAAGGTCATAAACATGTGGTCAGTCATGATCCAGGCATAACTGATGACAAAAGACTACTAAGAGAAGTCCTGGGTATATTCATCAATTTTCACTCCAATGAGAATTACAACACTGCTAACTCAGCTCACCGTGCTCTGGCTTTGAAAATTGGTGAATTAACCCATCAAAGTTCCCAGAATGGGCACTGTTTGCAGAAGACATTTGGAAAAAAAGTTTACATGACCAATATTGCCCTCCACATTACTAAATCCTTCCAACAAGCAATAGCCCAGTGTAATTTTTTTTCTACACTTGGCCAAACAATTGTTCATTTGGTTGGACAAATGACAAAAAAAATCAAAACGGGTAGCTTTTGGAGCACTTACCTCTGCTAGCCAAGAATCTACCTACATCTCCCAAAAACTGATTACTAGGAAATGTGCAACAGGCTAGAAAAACATTTCTGATTTTAGCTCATTGCTAGGAATTTAATCTCCCAGTAAACAAGACAACAAAGGTTGAGGCATCACCACAAAATACAAACCACTAACAAAGTAGATGCAGCTCCAACTGTACTGATCTGCAATTAACAAGTCTAAACAATTAATCCTTGCATTTGGCCAAATAAGCATTAGAAATTCTTTTGTGCAGCACTTCTATATCTTTCGTAAAATAGATACTTACATCATCTGCAACTCCTAATAGTTTAGAAGCAACGAATTTGAGCGCTATAGTTCCAAGAAGCCAGACAGTTCCTTTAGCCACCTGAAAAATTATTCAAATATGGAGCGTTTACTGTTTACATAACCATAGAATAGTTACAGCACAGAAGGCTATTCAGCCCATCAGCCGTGTTGACTCTAAGGAGCAATTCACCTGGTGTCACTGTCACCTACTCCCTGTAGTCCAGCACATTCTTTCCTTCTCAATTCCATCTTCAGCTTGCCTTCATTGTAGATGCCGACTGTGCATTCCAGACCCTAACCACGTGTTGTGTGAAGTGTGGCCTCGTGGCCATTGTTTCTTGTTAAAATTACATTTTATATATACGCTCTCTGCTTCATTATCCTCCAGCAAGCAGGAACTATTTCTCCATATCTACCATTCAGAGATGATTTTCAATAAATTATCAAATTCCCTATTATCCTTTTTTCCTTCAAGAAAATCATCCCCATCTTTTCCACATATCTATATAATTGTAGTTCTTTATCACCTCAAACCATTCTCATTAATTTTCCTGCACCACTTTCACCTCACTTAAAAAAATGGCACCCAAAACTGTAAGCAATACTACATTTGAGACCAAGTTTTTATTTTATATAGCTTTTAACAACTCTTATGCCCTTATTAATAAAGCTGAAGCTGCCGTAAGCTTCACTGTCCAGCCATCTTCAATAATTTATGCACATATATGCGTAGGTACCTCCACACCTGTATGCATCCCTCATATTTTATATATAAATATATAGCCTCTGTATTATTTCCACCAAAATGAATCACTTCACATTACAATGCATTAAATTTCATCTGCCATTTATCTTCTTCCACTTACTGGTCTACATTCTTTTGACTTTCAACACCATCTTCCTCATAGCCACAACACCTACAAGCTTCTTAATCATATGCAAACTTTCAGATGGTGCCCTGTACATGAGAGTCTAGGTAATTTATCTCTTACCAGGAAAATCAAGGGTCCTAACACCTACCTCTGGGGAACTCCACTATAAACCCATTGTGAAACAACTGCACTTAGTTTACTGTCACTCAGCCAATTTCATGTCCCTACGGCAATTGCCCTCTTTAATACATGGACTCTAACTTGATGTCCAGCATTAATCTGTTATACGTCACATTATTAACAGGGCATTGGAAATCATCGTACAGCTCATCAACAGCATTATTCGCATCAATCCTTTCTATCACCTCATCAAAAAGTTAAAGTAAATTAGATAAATATAATTTGCTTTTAAAATATCTGTGCCAGCTATCTTTAATAAAACTGCATTTGCATAAGCGAGTATTAATTTTTTCCCAAATTATTATTTCTAAGAGCTTCAGAATCATAGCATCGTTATGGTGCAGAAGGTAGCCATTTAGCCCAACATGTCTGCACTGGCTCTCTTATTGAGCAGCTTGTCTTTGTATCAGTTTCCCGCACTTTCCATGCAACCCTGCACACTACATGTTTATTTCAATTGAATTATCTCAATCATTTCAATGTCCCCCAGAATTCCCTAATTAAACCTGCTTCCATCACACTTCTAGGTAGTTCAATCCAAATCGGAATGACAAAGTTTCTTCTCACAGTGCACTTCTTTTCTAAATCAAATATCCTTTTTGCATTTTTTCTCCAATGAAAACGATCCTAACTTCTCAAATCCCAACTTTTCTAGCATTATTCCCATAACCCTCTTCGGCATTCTGTACAACCTCCTTAAAGTATGGCAAAAAAAAATGCACACGACTCTCCATCTGAAGTTAAATTAGTGTTTTAGAGAGGAGTAGCAAAATCTCCCATCTGTTGTACTCTATGCCATTATGAATAAATTCCAGGATACCATAAGCTTTTTTTAAAAGGGCTGTTCACCTGTCTTGTCACCTATAATAACATGCACATATACAGACAGGTGTCTCAGTCCCTGTATAACCTGTAGAATACCCCCTTTCTTTAAAAAAAAAGGTGTCTTATGTTCTTGCTACCAAATGAATGCTTTATTTATTGTCATAAATCTTGAAGATACAGTGAAATGGGAAAAGGATGCTATTTCACTTTTTCACATTCAACTTTATCTATCACCCATCTGCCTACTCCACCAACTTGTCAATGACCTTTTGAAGTTTTACACTGCCTTTGCAATGCAAAATTTTAAACTGACTGGTCTGTACTGGGTTTACTTTTACACCCTTTTTGAATATGGGTCTAATATTTGCAACTGTCAGTTCTCTGATATCACTCTCAAGTCTAAAGAAAACTGGAAAATTAGGGCCAATGCTTCTGCAATTTCCAACCTCATGTCCCTCTGTATCCTTGGACGCATCACATACAGTACTGGTGCCTTATAAACCTAGAGTACAAATAGCCTTTCCAATATTTCCACCTTATTAATTTTCAATATTTCATGTGTCAAAACCATCTTTTCTTTCATCATGACGGTGCAGTATTTTCTTTGTTAAAAACAGTTGCCAAGTATTCATTTAATACCTCAGCCATGGCCACAGCTTCCATATGTCAATATCTCCCTGGGTCCTAAATGAAATAATTTACTGCATTTTTATTCTTTATGTACCAAATTATCTTTGTAAGACAGCACTTCATTTTCAGAAAAAAATGAAACAAACGTGAAAACCTCAGTTTGATCATAAGTACTCCTTCCATTCTACTACAGACAGGCATAATAAACACAGAACGAATGAAAGATCAAATAATTAATGGAAACAAACCACATATTTTCTCAAATAATAATAAAATTATTCAGAAGTATAATAGTATTACAAGTTCTCAACTTTGAAAACTAAATCAAAAATGAGATTTAAACAATTCTTAATTCTGCTTCAATCAGCCCTCCCTTCAAAACATCCAAAAGCTTTCCTTTGAAAGCAAATTTATTGAGACCAGTGTGTTATGGGCCTCCATTAATCCACTAGTGAATTTTTGACTGACAAGTGTTGCCCCATTAGATCAAATGGTAAAATGTTTTCTACAGTAAAGTATCACTGTACTTTTTGAAACTTTTCATGTCTATCCTGAGATAGCAACAGCTTGATTTATGCAAACTCAGCATTACAGTTTACTGTCTTAATAAGGTCATTAACACTGTCCCCTTCAAACATCTTGTCCTGCTCATTTTCTATCTTCAATGGAGTGAGGATCTGTGTACCACAGGAGGGTTGGAAGATCTGCAATTTTAAAATCAATTCAAGGTTGCGCCTCTGCAAAGATTGATTTGACTAATTTTCTCCGAGAGCACAGAACAAAGAAATAAAAACGCTGCAAATAAATATATGCATGACAATCCAGTCAACACTACAAAGAATTGGCCTGCACTTTGCAGCTTGGATTTCCCAATGGACGGAAGCTCGAGTGAAGAATGGCAGAGTGCCACTTATGCCTGCCCAAGTTTATAAGCATCAGTACAGTTGCAATTTGTGGTGGCAGCATTTTTCAGTAGTTTGGCTGTGATCCTGCATTAGAAATGCTTCTTGTTCAGAGCTTGGCCATTTGGGAACATGAAACAGGGTTCAAAAATTTGGTGCATGCTTAAAAGGGACTCAAAACACCACTGTCAATTCTATGTAACCAATTCAAGAATGACTCAAAGGTTTGTAGTAAGAGCACACCAGATTCTCTACTGCTCAGAATCTGCTGGGGAAGCAATATATTCTGGCACTGTACAGTACAGAGAGCAGCACAAAGAAATAATGATAAATGATAATCAGGGTACGTGCACCAACTCCATCACCCCAAATTCAGAAATTCCAAAATTAATTTACTCATTGCAACAGATTAACTAAGATACCTACAATTTCCATTAAAGCATTACATTACTTATCCTAACAATTACACTTAATTGTTTTTAACACTGTGTTAAGTAGCTTAAATAGATTATCATGTATCCCTGAAATTGCATAGTACTCTTCACCTGGAAGAGTCTCTTTATCACATCCCTGCATTGATTCATTAGTGTTATGCATGAAAATGCATCTTGCACACCCCACGTATACACCTTTTAAATAGATTAGATTAGATTATTTAGTGTGGAAACAGGCCCTTCGGCCCAACAAATCCACACTGACCCTCCAAAGAGCAACCCACCCAGACCCATTCCCCTACATTTACCCCTTCACCTAACACTACAGGCAATGTAGCCCGGCCAATTCACCTAACCCGCACATTTTTGGACTGTGGGAGGAAACCGGAGCACCCAGAGGAAACCCACGCAGACATGGGGAGAATGTGCAACTCCACACAGACAGTTGCCCGAGGCGGGAATTGAACCTGGGTCTCTGGTGCTGTGAGGCAGCAGTGCTAACCACTGTCACCGTGCCGCCCACTGTTACCTCCGTTTTACTAACTAAAACGGGAACATAAATGGGTAACTAACGTCTAGCATCCTTTCTCAGAAAGCAAAGCAGTCATGAAAGAGAGCTGGAACACAGAAAAACCACACAAACCTCTGATGCGAAAAGATAGTTGTAAAACAGGCTTGGTACATTGAAGTCTTCCACAAATCATAATTTGAGAGCCAACGGATTCAAAATGCTTCTTGTAAATTATACCATGCAAATTATTTGAACCCATCAGTAAGTGATTTTCACATGTGTCCTTTTATATAGATTTTATGTAACTTGTTTCAGTGATATTGATCGTTTGTACCACAAATTGAAATGTTGTTAATGTGATCATCACTGGGCCTTCGTAAACAATCAAGATCACATCACCACTGATATATTCAAAATAAGCTGGCACCAACCTTCCAAATTCTAAGGGAAAAAAAAAGGATTAAATATGCAAGCCCATATTTTTACATTCTTAAGTCAGAATCTGGAGAGTTGCACATTATGTTTCTTTTAAAAGATTATATCATGTGTGCAGTAGAAAATGCAACTTACCCATGAATATGCAACAGACCGTGGCCAATATGCACAAAAACGCGATCTAAAAGCAACCAATCCCTGAGGGGTAGGAAAAAATTATTGTTAGTGATAATTATCAGAGGCTAACCATAATGAAATATCTAACAATTTTATTTTTGCAAGGGTCAGATTCTTAACCACATATATCCAGCATGTTTGTACTTGGCCATTTCTCACTCCTAACTGATTCTTTCGAGCATTTCAAAATGGTCAAGACTCCTCATGGCCCAGACTTCACAGACAATGGCAAAATGACTGCACTCGCCATGGAGCAAGCATGGAAGAAGTTACTCCCAAAGACCCAGCAAGCTGTGATGTGGATTCCCTTTTCCAAACCTCATTTACAGACTGCCGCCATGTCAAAGGGATCCCCGGCAACAGCAATGAAATCAATCAGGATAAACATTTGAGCATAATCATTGAAGGCAGCAGAACAGGTGGAGAGAGCACTTAATAAAACAGTGTTCTCTTCGATTAATCGTGACAAAGTAGAAGAGCAAATAAGTGCAGTTGAACTTGAACAAGACACTTTTGTATCCTCAGCTGGATTACTGTGTACAGTTGTGGGTGCCATAATATAGGAAATATGTGAATGCATTGGAGAGTG
Source organism: Chiloscyllium plagiosum (assembly GCF_004010195.1). Classification (NCBI taxonomy): domain Eukaryota; kingdom Metazoa; phylum Chordata; class Chondrichthyes; order Orectolobiformes; family Hemiscylliidae; genus Chiloscyllium; species Chiloscyllium plagiosum. The sequence goes on along the minus strand of NC_057713.1, from coordinate 101,759,823 downwards.
TACAGAAGCAATTTACAAGAATGGTTTCAGAAATTAGAAACTTCTATTATGAAAAGTTGGAACTGTTCTCTTTGGAAAGAAGGCTTGGTGGAGATTTGACACAGGTTTTCAAAATCATGAGTGTGCTAGACAGAGCAGATATAGTGAGGCTGTTCCAGTTTGCAAAAAAAAAATAACAAGGGGGCGTAGATTTAAAATAATGTGCAAGTGAAGCAAGAGTGATTAGAGAAAAGAAAAACTTTCCTCAGTGAGTAGTTAATGTATGAATGCTTGCCTGGAAACATGGTGGAGGCAGGTCTAATTCAAGCTATCAAGAGGACATTACATGATTATTTGGATAGAAATCATATGCAGGAATATGGGGAAGAGTCAGAGGGTGGCACTAGGTAAAAGAACTGGAGCAGGTGTGATGGACTAAATGGCTTCTTTCGGCGGTATAACAATTCTGTGATTCTTTGAAACATCCAATCAATTTAATGTACACTCAAAGCTAACAAACTGAAACATCAAATGCATTGATTATCCTTCCATAAAAACATACTAAATCAGGGCAGGAGTTGGACAATTGATCTCTTGAGCCTGTTCCATCATCCAATGAGATCACTGCTGAACTGATGTGGCTTTAACTCCACTGTACTGCCTCACACAAAAAACTAAAATTTGTCAAAAATCTTTTGAGTACATTCAATGACCCAGAATCCACTGCTTGTTGGGAAGAAGAATACCAATAACTAACAATCCCAGAGGAGAAATTCCTCCTAATCTCCATCTCTATTCGGAAATCCCTCATTTTGAAACTGTATTACCTATTTCCCCAAAAGCAATATCCTCTCAGCGTCTAACCTGTAAAGCAACTTTAGAAATTATAGGTATTAATAAGATTCCCAGTAAGACTTCCTTTAAATAAACTTATACAAATAGGGAAATAAACAGTTGGTTTATACTCAAGAAAGTAATGTAATGAAAGTTGAAGTATCAAATAAACTCAAAATTAAAAATTATAAAACTTTAAATAATGGAGAAATTCAATATTTCACAAATGAATAATTCAGTTTTTCAAAGCCAGACAGATCCTGGAGCAATAATTATCAAACTACACTTATGAAAATAAATTATATTATTTCAAATAGTATAACAATTTCAAATAGTATAACAATTTCAAAGATCTTTGTTTTTGCAATAACTAATAACACAAGACAAATTTAATTATTTCTAATTAGCTGCACTTCATTGATACAGGCTCGTGATTTTCAAGAGACCGCTTTCATTGTTTTAAAAGGCATTTTGATGACAATGCTTTATGGGGCTTTTAGCAGAAACTGCTTTGCTCCAAAGTGTTCACAGCTTAAGACTGAGTTAAATTGTTTTTAACGTTTGAATTGTGCTCGGTGAGGCATAGCCTACAAATACCTACAAATCCTGATACTATCAGACTACTTTCTCAACTTGGCTACAGGCTTGAATTTGGAGATTCTGCCAAGTGATCAAAAAGGAGTTTCAACAAAAAGTTATTAACTTGAAATGTTTATTCTACTTCTTCCTCCATTGGTGTGTTTGACTTGCTAAGTAAATCAAGCATTTTTGTTACTGCAACAAATTCTGATTGCTTGATGCATCTTCAGCTTTAGGTGAACGAAACAGTTTGAAAATTGGTAACATTCCACAATCGAGAAGTAACATACAGCACAGCTGTCACCATTGTCTCCTGAGACATGTACTACATCACATAAGTACACTGATGTTTGCTATGCAGAGAACTGCATTGAACACTGTGGGCCAGGCACCATCCTCGAGCTAGTACGGAGTGTGTTAATACACAAGCTGTTGGAGTATTCATCATTCAAAGAAGAGAGAGATGAAATAGAGCAAAGTATGGCATGGATATAGGAGGGGCACAGCAGAGTGTATATCTGTGGGCAATAATGGAGCAGAATGCTAGAGAACTAAGACATCATTGCAGAGGGGTACAAAACTGGATTTAAACCCACATCCTAAATGTGTTCTTGAGTGCAACAGTAATTTTCCACCCCACATAAAAAATAAAATCAGAGCAATGTTATTATGCTACTGCAGCACTACTTCACATTCTGTTGACAGGAAGTGAGACAGAGAGCCAAAACATGAGCATTAAGTACAGGAATTGGGAGGTCATGTTGCAGCTGTACAGGACATTGGTTAGGCCACTTTTGGAATATTCCATGCAATTCTGGTCTCCTTCCTATCGAAAAGAGATCTCCTTTCTTTTTGAAACTTGAAAGGGTTCAGGAAAGATTTGCACGGATATTGCCTGGGTTGGAGGATTTGAGCTATAGGGTGAGGTTGAATAGGCTGGGGCTGTTTTCCCTGGGGAGTTGGAAGCTGAGGGGTGACCTTATAGAGGTTTATAAAAATCATAAGGGGCACGGATAAGATAAATAGACAAAGTTTTTTTCCCTGGGGTGGGGGAGTCCAGAATTAGTGGGCATAGGTTTAGGGTGAGAGGGGAAAGATACACACAAAAAAAAAACACCCTTAAGGGAAAACTTTTTCAGGCAGTGGGTGGTACTTTGTATGGAGTGAGCTGCCAGAGGAATTGCTGGCAGCTAGTACAACTGCAACATTTCAAAGGCATCTGGGATGGGTAGGAAGGGTTGAGGGATATGGGCCAGGTGCTGGCAAGTGGGACTAGATTAGGTTGGATATTTGGTTCGCAAGGACGAGTTGGACTGAAGGGTCTGTTTCCGTGCTGTACATCTCTGACTATGAGAGAGAAAGAAAGAAACGTATTTTCAGAGAAAAGGTAGAGAGAAGGAATAGGAAAATAGAAATAGAAAGAGAGCTTGAATATGCTGGATAAAGGTTACAGCTGTGCTAGACAGAATGTACTTACCCAAATGATTGCCAGAGATGAAGCGTAATAGGAGCATAACAGCATGGCATTTCCAAACATTAACACAAAACAAATCAGCAAGGATATCTGTGGAGGGAAGCAGTAAAAGGTAAAGATAAAATGCTTGAAAACTGTGTAGTCTCTCACCATGTCCCTCAGCTATTCCTGAAGAACAGGGCTTCTTCAACCCAGAAACATCCACTTGCAATTATTTCATGGTAGATTCTACATAAAGCCTGAGAGGAAAATTTCTTTTTTAGAACATAGAACAGTACAGCACAGAACAGGCCTACGATGTTGTGCTGACCATTGATCCTCATGTATGCACCCTGAAATTTCTGTGACCACATGTATGTCCAGCAGACTCTTAAATGTCCCCAATGACCTTGCTTCCACAACTGCTGCTGGCAACGCATTCCATGCTCTCAACTCTGTGTAAAGAACCCGCCTCTGACATCCCCTCTATACTTTCCTCCAACCAGCTTAAAACTATGACCCCTCGTGTTAGCCATTTCTGCGCTGGGAAATAGTCTCTGGCTATCGACTCTGTCTAAACCTCTCATTATCTTGTATACCTCAATTAGGTCCCCTCTCCTCCTCCTTTTCTTCAATGAAAAAAGTCCGAACTCAGTCAACCTCACTTCATAAGATAAGCCCTCCAGTCCAGGCAGCATCCTGGTAAACCTCCTCTGAACCCTCTCCAAAGCATCTACATCTTTCCTATAATAGGGCGACCAGAACTGGACGCAGTATTCCAAGTGCGGTCTAACCAAAGTTTTATAGAGCTGCAACAAGATCTCATGACTCTTAAACTCAATCCCCCTGTTAATGAAAGCCAAAACACCATATGCTTTTTTAACAACCCTGTCCACTTGGGTGGCCATTTTAAGGGATCTATGTACCTGCACACCAAGATCCCTCTGTTCCTCCACACTGCCAAGAATCCTATCCTTAATCCTGTACTCAGCTTTCAAATTAGACTTTCCAAAATGCATCACCTCGCATTTATCCAGGTTGAACTCCATCTGCCACCTCTCAGCCCATCTCTGCATCCTGTCAATGTCCCACTACAACAGCCCTCTATACTGTCAACGACACCTCCAACCTTTGTGTCGTCTGCAAACTTGCTGACCCATCCTTCAATCCCCTCATCCAAGTCATTAATAAAAATTACAAACAGTAGAGGCCTAAGGACAGAGCCCTGTGGAACACCACTCACCACTGACTTCCAGGCAGAATATTTTCCTTCTACTACCTTCTGTTGGCCAGCCAATTCTGTATCCAGACAGCTAAGTTCCCCTGTATCCCATTCCTCCTGACCTTCTGAATGAGCCTACCATGGGGAACCTTATCAAATGCCTTGAAGTCCACATACACCACATCCGCAGCTCGATCCTCATCAACTTTTTTAGTCACATCCTCAAAGGACTCGATAAGGTTTGTGAGGCATGACCTGCCCCTCACAAAGCCGTGTTTTCTTTGTTAGTTTGTGAAATGAGTGCTGGTGACTGGCCAGCATCATTTCCTGTCTCCAGTTGCCCTTGAGAAGGTGATGGTGAGGTGTCTCCTTGAACTGCTGCAGTCCACCTGCTGTGGATTGACCTACAAAGGCATTAGGGAGGAAACTCCAGGCTTTTGACAGACTGAAGAAACAGTGAAATATTTCCAAGTCAAGACGGTAAGTGGCTTGGAGGGGAACATGAAGGTGGTGGCATTCTCATATATCTCCTGCCCTTGTCCTTCTAGATGGAAGTGGTTGTGGGTATGGAAGATGTTGTCTGAGGATCTTGGACAAATTTCTGCAGTGCATCTTGAAGATAGTACACACTGCTGCTACTGGGCCTTGGTAGTGGAGGAAGTGGATGCTTGTGGATGTAGTGCCAATCAAGCAGGCTGCTTTGTACTGGATAGGGTCAAGCTTCTTCAGTGTTGTTGGGGCTGCACTCTTCCAGGGCAAGTGAGGGGCATTCAATCACTCTCCTGGCTTGTGCCTTGTAGATCATGGACAGGCTTTGGGGAGACAGGAATACAATTTGCCTTAGTATTCCCAGCCTCTGACCTGCTCTTGTAGCCACTGTGGTCATGTGGTGACTCCAGTTGAGTTTCTGGTCAATGATAATCCCAAGGATATTGACACCATTGAATGCCAAAGAACAGTGGTTAGATTGTCTAATATTGGTGATGGTCATAGCCTGGCATTTGTATGATGTCAATGTTACTTGCCACTTGTCAGCCCAAGCATGGATATTGCCCAGATTTTGTTGCATTTGGACATGGACTCCTTTGGCATCTGAGGAGTGGTGAATGGTGAACATTGTTCGCCAGTGATTGCACGTCCCTACTTCTGACCTTATGGTGGAGGGAAGGTCATTGATGAAACAGCTGAAGACGGTTGGGCCTAGAACACTACCCTGAGGAACTCCTGCACAAATGTCCTAGAGCAGAGATGACTGATCTCCAAAAACCACTATCATCTTTCTATGTGTCAGGTATGACTCTAACCACCAGGAAGTATGTACAGTGAAGATAGGAAGAGCAAAGAACCAAAAAAGTGTGGGCACACAATTGTGGTTAAAATACTAGACGACTAATTAATATTTACACACTGAACATGCTGTATATGCCCCAAAGATTCAACTCTCCTGATTTCACAAAGAACTGGAGAGGGACCTGCTTTTCCACACCACTGAATTCTGTTGTAAACCTTACCACACCAATTACACCAAAGAAACCATAATCTCCACAGCCACATTTACACTCTTTCAATTTTATCCAAAATGCAATTTAATACCTGATGTAGAATAAACGTCTGTTGTTTGGTGCAGTAACAATCAGATCACTAACAAGGTAGGCTATTGAACTTTCTGATGAAAGGTCACTGATTTGAAACATCAACTACATTTTTTTCTTTCCACAGATTGCTGCTTGACCTACTAGATATTCCCACTATGTCTCTCTACTTCAGATTTCCAGCATCCTCAGTATTTTGTTTTATACGATTTATGATGTTGATTGAAAACAAAATGCAGAAAGACGACTGTTGCTGATGATTTAAACCAACATACTAAATAAAAGTTACTTAGTTTTTCAGAGCTCTTGCACATAACTCTAATCTTCTTTTCCTTTGTTTATTGTCTGATGACAGATGTACATCAAGCTATTTCCTCTAATTGCAGTTCTTTCATAATCAAAAAAAACTAAACTAAAAATATTTTTAACTTAATGCTCTCATTGTCAGAAAAAAAATACAAGTGCATTTTCTTTTCAGCCTGCAGTCTATTCAGTTAACATTCTGAAAATTAATCCAAGCAGAGTCCTTTCATCATATATTACCTGTGAGATTCTACAGGCCCTCTTTACTGAAACCAATATTAGAAGCAAAGCTTCTTCAAACCTCTGCCACCATCCAATATGATGATTGACCTTCCAACTGACCTCCAACTTTTCTGCTCACTCACCATATCTCTTAATTACCTTACAACAACAAAAAAAATCTGCCTCAGTCTTGAATATGTAACACCAATGCAGCATCCATAACAGCTGGATTACAGAATTCTCAAGAGAAAAAGGAATTTGTTCTAAACTCACTTAAATAATTGATCCCTAATGTGCTCTACGCTGAGTAGCCATAGGTAACAGTATCTCACTCTACACGGTCAAGATCCTTTAGAATCCTGTAGGTTTCCCTGAGATCACCTCTTATTTTTCTGAACTCAAGGTAGTTTAAAACAACTAAGTTAGCCCCTCAACACTAAGCAACCATCACATTTCAAAAACAAAGCTAGTAAACCTACACATGTACTGCTTCCAGTGCAACTATGAACTTCAACAGATGTAGAGACCAAAACTACATACAGTGCCCTGGTGTAGTTTCACAACAGCCCTGTATAATGGTAACAAGACGACTTATTCTTATAATGCATATCCTCTTGCAATAGCAGTCAACATATTATTTGCCTTCTGAATTGCTTGCTGTACCTGCATGCTAACTTTGGGTTCCTTGAACAAATATATCCAAGTCCCTCTGAATATCATTTACAATTTTCACACCTTTTAAAAAAAAAAATTTTTCTTTTGACAAATGTGATTAACCTCTCCCCACCATCCACTCCTATATTATACTCTATCACTTAGCTGTTCATTTTACCTATCTATTTGTAGCACCTATGCACTCCCCTCATTGTTTATATTGTCACTTAACTTTGTACCATGAACTGACTTAAATACTAACTTAAAAACCTTAGTCTCATGTATTTATGGGATAAGTGATCTTTACAGAATTCCAGGAGATGCAGCCTCAAGCTTAAAATATTCGACTTATCCCACTGATTCCTGTCTATTTACCAATCCTTCATCCATGCTAATATGTAGGATTCCCAACTTTGTGAGCCCTTATCTTTCATACCAACTTTTGTGTGGTACCTCATCAAAAGACTTTTGGAAATCCAAGTGCATCAATTTATTTACCCTATTGCAAAAAGCTCAAAGAAAAAAAAAGTCAGACAATTCCCCTTTTATAAAGTAAGGCAAAAGACAATGAGAGCTGGGGATTTGAAATAAAAACAAGAACTCAGCAGATCTGGTGGCTTCTATGGAGAAAGAGTTAACTTTGAGTCCAAATAGTCTTTGGACTATTTCATTCCCCTCCCATAAAACCCCCATAACAACTTTATCCAATTATACTACAAACTTTCTAAGTGCACTTTTAAATACTCTCTCAACAAAAGGTTCAAGCTTTTCGACAACTGATGTTGAGCTTTATACTTCCTTTCTTGAACAGCAAGGTTTATTTGCCACCTACCAATCTGCAGGGCCTACTCCCATATCTGGGGAATTTTAGAACTTCATGATATGTATATTCATTCTTTATACAGTTCTCTTTTCAAACTCTAAAATGAAGGCCATTTAGTCCTGGAATTTATCAGATTGGAACTCCTTAATTTTCTCCAATGTATACTCTTCTTATAATAAATTAGAGTCTTTCACACTTATTACTTCATTTGTTGCCCATGATTTCTGCTGTGTAATTTGTTTTTTCCACTCCGATGACAGAGGATAAATACTTGTTTAATGTCTCTACTATTTTCATATTTACCATGATATTTTATCCCATTTTTGTTTCTAAGGGACCAATGTTTACTTTAGTTACTCTTCATATACTCTTACAATCTGCTTTTACATTGCTGGCTAATTTAATCTCATGTTCTATTTTTACCTTGTAAAGTTAACTTTTTTTATTAATGCTATGCTGGTTCCAAGACTCCCAGTCTTTAGGCTTACTATTACTTCTGCAACATTAAAAATAGCCCTTTTCAAAAAAAAAATCCTTAATTTGCTGATTAAACCTGTTTCTGCTCAAATATTTTCTTCACGTTTGGAACCCAGTGTAAAATCAGAAACTAAAAACCCAGATATTTTCCTTTCTAGTAGCAAAAGAAACCACTGAATATCATATTACTGGAATCCCAGGACTTAAAATGGATATGAACAATCCATTTGCACTTCCAGGACTAAGGAGAAATAGTTAAATCCAGGAACTTGAAATTCTACAATTAATTCAGTCAGACAACAGAAGCCAAAAAGGAGGGATTCCTCCAAATTAAGTAGTTTTTAAGAGGGTAATGAATAGGAAAAACCATTTCAAGTCATCACAAGTTTCTGTTCAGCTATAATATTTATACAGCTGTGTCTATTACAAACAAAAATCCTTACTTAACATTTGTGTTAATATACCGTACTTCCACTTTTCAGCACTAAATACAAAAGAACAGAGATTATTTTACCATGTGAGCGTAAAGGATGTTTAGCAGCTTGCAGGCATCAATATAGCCCAAAACATAAGTTACAAAGAGTGATGCAACCTAAAAGAATAAGGAGAGTACAATGACTAAACAGAAAGAAATCAACTCTGAATCAGAATAAAACAGAAATACTAATTCTTTGTATATCTCACACAGATATAATTCACAAAAAAAGGAACACAGTAAATAATGTATTTCAATAAATCCTAAGGTTCAAACAATTGCATTGTACTAAAAGATTCACCAACCAGTTTAGTGAATTGAAATACAATTTCATCGTCATTACATATTCACAAGAAAACATCCAATTTATTTGATGTTAAAATGAGTTCCATTGGGATATCATGGTGGAATCAACCTAATAAAAGCTGACAAATACATGAAATCTGATGCTGTCAGGGGCTATGATTCACCAACTGTTAATTCTCTTATCCACCCAACCCATAAATAGATAGCACCAAATCCAGATGAGTTGATATCCAGAAGATTAGAAGCTTACTAACTCCACAGACATTTGCACCCTGCCACAACATTCTGGGTGTCTCATTTTATGGGCAGAGTTTACCTGTTCTCCCCCAACCAAACAGAAACAAAATGTCAATGGGAGGTGATTAAAGTAGGAGAAAGGAGTGTGTGACTACTGAGTGAAAAACAACAAATAGATTATGAGCGAGTATGGGGGTCAGGACTTGCAAACAAGATAACAGACAAGTGAGAATTGCAATACAGATTGTCAAAGCGATACCAAATAAATGAAAGCATAAACAAAACGTAAATTACTTTCAATAATTTAACATTTCCCTGCAATATAAGGAATAATAGATACAAGAGGTACGATAAAGCATTTCTTTCCAAAGACCCCAAACCTCAATGCAGTCTTCACTGCCAATTTTGTGACAGGTTAATCAGGTGATAGTAGATTCCCCCACCATCTCCATTCCTTAACCTTGTGCCTGCCTGACTGATGAACCAGACTGCAACAAGAAATAAAGTGGTGACATTACTACAATTGAAGTACTATGAGAAATAGTGATGTGAGCCATTAACTATTCAGGAACAGCACTCAGACATCTGGATTGTTATAGCTTTACCAGACAGAGCACGAAAGACACTTACGTACTCTAACCCTTCAGCATGGTACATCAATCTGAATTAATTACTAAATACACCACTATACAAAAACAGATAATATGCTTCAGAAATCTGTTTCCAGGCCAAGTAGGCATATGCTAATTATATAAATTGTAGTTTTACAAATGACAGATGGGATCCTTCTGCTTAGATGTCTACATAACGAAGAATCAGGGCATTAAAAACTATTTGCCAGTCAGCAAAATACTTGGCCTGCAGGATGACATCTTATTAAAGCAGAGACAAGTTTGCAATGCACAAAGATTTTGGTCATCTGGCCTATAATATTGATTTGTAAAAAGACACCGGCTACTCAAAATCACCTGAAGTTTTCAATCGGATTTTATGTAGTCAGAAACATCAAAACTGTTCAATTTAAATGTAAAATATTAGCATAAAAGCTAAACATACTGATCATTTATGTATTCTGTTAAATGTTTCTGTCCGAGAGACAGCAATGGCATTGTAAACAAACATATGCTGTACAAATCAGTTACTTTAAGTTTAGTTGGTTTCTTTTAAGTCTGCAAAGGAAATCTCAACTTTTACTATTTCCATCTATGTTCCTTACCTGTGTCAAGAGCACAAACTGTGCAAACTGCCATGGAAGCAGGAAGAGAATGGTTGCAATACAAAATGAAACAAAGGTCCTCTTTTCCACACAGACTTTTCTATGGAAAGGAAAATATGTATAAAATATTTTAGTGTCGACATGAGTGCATGTGCAATCGCAAGTAAAGACAAGGAATTTTCAAACAGAAAGATATAGGTTAGTACCTTAGTATGCGGGTTAAAAGCAGCATCTGCAAAATTAAAAATGGATAGGAGAAGCTCTCACGAAGAGGAGGGGTCCACATGACTCTTGTACACTAAAATGAAAGAACAGCTGCTCAGCATAAAGTTCCTAAGTAATTAAAATCCAATAGCTTATTCAAGTATTCCCATTTACCAAAAAAACTTCTTACATCCCACATGGACAGGAAAAGTAACCTCAATGCATTCCCACAAATAACAAAGGCAGCATTCACCAAGGTGATAGTAATACCTTGATCAATGAAATTTGGAAAATATTCAATTATTCAGTTACCAAAATGCCATGGCAAGATAATAGACAAAAATACAAGAATCTCAAAACGACCAGATTTAAAAGTTAGGGTAAGTTAGAATGTGGAATGGAGGCTACAATCAGATCAACATGACCTTGATAAATGGTAGAGAAGACTAGAACGGCCAAGTAGCCTACTCTGCTCTGTTCCTTCATTTAAATGCCAGACTGTGCCAAATCATGAACCACTCACAGACATCTGTTGCCACCAACCATTGAACAACCTTGCATCAGCCACTATATTCTACTCGGTGCAGCTAACAGTGGCTTCTCAGTTAGGAACTGGACCTCGCCCAACTATTGCATTGTCCTGAACTACCTGCAGGTCATGAAACTTGGTAAGATTCCACACTCCCAAGTTTCTATCCAAAGGCTTGACCAGGCTTCAAGACTTTTTGGTTAAAGTGCACATGCACATCAATGATCACTATGCTGTGTGTCTGCTCGCATGCACATTCTGATTACTGCTCCAGAGCCTAGCACATTATTAATTTAAAAAAAAGATTAACATTTTTGGACAAAAGCAAATTACTGCCTATGTTAAAATAAAAACAGAAGACATTAGAATTATTCAGCAGATGAGACAGCATCTGTGGAAACAATTAATTTTGACAGATTATCATTGTAAAATATTAAGTATAGTTAACTCATTTTCTCTTCACAAAATCTACCAGACGAATAATTCCAGCATTTTCTGCTTTTATTTCAATTTTCTCCTGTTGCTAATTCTCTTTGTACTTAGATTAGTTATTTCATATATTATTCTAATATATTAATTTCACAAGGTAAATTAATATATTAGAAGGCATTAAATTAAAAACTAGCCAAACTCAATGGGATTCCAAGAAGAGTCACTTATCACTCACTATTTCCCCAATTCTTTGGGGTACATATGGTCAGTCGAGGACAGAAATAGGCTTGCTTGGTTCAACCAAATGGTCAAACAGCCTGATGCTTATTGTTGAGGCTCACACGTAAACAAAAGATTTCTTGCATTTGGTAGCACAGGGCAATGGCTTCCTCTAAAACCATTCCCCAACAAGCACCTTCTGGATTGGTGGGACAGGAGATCAATGAGCTGGTAGGAGACAAGGGTTCAGGAAAATAGATAGAAATTTCTGCTTTAAGTGTGGTCCTTAGCAGATTGATCAAAGTGCTAGTGGGCTGGAATATTCTGTCATCCATCTGAGGAAATAGCATGCTGGGAAAAGGGAATTAGAAAATTAGTTAATAACAGATGTTCAGTTTAGTATAGATAATAAAACAAATTAAAATACTGTACAAAGCTGATCCACACTCAGTAAAGAACCATATTAATATTTTAACATTATGAACGGGTTAAGTGTTCCTGCATTAAAAGGGTCAATAAATTAACAGTTGTTAAACTAAGATCAGAGCAGGCACAGAAGAGACATGAAGCTCATTTAGCAAATGCTTATTTCTCCTAAACGTTGAAGCATTGTTTCAACATCTGATCTAAAGTTAAGATTTTAATTCTGGTGTTAATGTGATTACAAGAAGTAGACAAATAGTTGTTAGTCTTTTTAACATCAGTTATTCCATTAGTGCATATTTAGCAGTCTCACCAATATTAGTTCAAGTTACTAACATGTCAGTAGAGTTTGCACCTTTTATGAACCAATAAAGGAACATTAGACTCATATATGAAGGCATATTGAAAACTTATTAACTTTTCTGAATTTTCTCTATCTTGGCACAGTAATTCAGACATTTTGTTTAAAATGTTTTGGTTGCACCAATGCTCAATACATACATGACTAATGAATTATTTGTGAAGAGGTTCAACAGTTCTTAGCAAAGCCCCAGTTTGAAAACTAGACATGAAGTTTCATATTCACACACTAGGAGTTAAATTGCCAATCATATTGGAAATAGATATGGAAAGTGGAAGGGTCAGGAAAGAGAACAATACAGTATTAAGGATACTAGCTACAGGCCCTCTGGATGAATTGAAGCCTCAGCTGTCAGAATGGTCAGGATGAACCCACCCACCAATGATCCCAGCATTCGGTTTGAGACAGTTTATTCAACAAAGTAGCAACCTAATGCTGAACAATATCCCTACTACAATGGAAAAAAAATTCAAATACAGAAGTCCTCAGGATAATACTGAAACAAAAATGGAACTTTAAAATAATTTGAAAATCTGTTATGCTTACCTCACCATGGTTAAAAAAAAAGCAAACTACAGTGATCACTCCACCAAACCTGCTCCCACTGCAAAACAGAACAATGATATTAGTTACAACTTCATTCCTCCATTCTCAACAACAAATTTTCATTTTTCAAAGTTTTAGTATTTGTAACCATTAATTACCTTAATGAATCCCTATTCAATAAGATGCAAACAAACAGCACACTGAAAGGTTGCTCCTCAGCCTTGATCTTTTGTTATACCTTTGGTCCCACCTGTTATCACTTAGCAGCAAATCACAACAGCCAACTTGTGGACAGAATGTTACAAAGACAGAAATGAAAATAATGACCAGGATATCTTATGTTGGTTACATTGTATTTTATCCAGTGTGAAACCAATGATTAAAAAAAAAAGGCCATTAGGCCTGACTAATCAGTGACACCACTTTAATTCCTCCTGTCCCTCTTCCCATCTACCATCATCAGTTCAAAAGAAGTAATATTTTGAGCCAAATATGACAACATTGTTTCTCTCTCCACAAGTATTGTCAGACTCAAGAGTTTTTCCAGCACTGTTTTTATGCCATTATTCCTCTTTCATATCCACTTGCCTGGTTCACGGGGAGAATGTGCAAACTCCACACAGTCAGTCGCCTGAGTCGGGAATTGAACCCGGGTCTACCATCATCAGTTCAAAAGAAGTAATATTTTGAGCCAAATATGACAACATTATTTCTCTCTCCACAAGTATTGTCAGACTCAAGAGTTTTTCCAGCACTGTTTTTATGCCATTATTCCTCTTTCATATCCACTTGCCTGGTTTCCTCTAAAGTGCATTGATTTGCTTCAATTACACTCTCTGCACTGAGTTTCACATTCTCATCATTCTTTGAGTCAAGAAATTTGTTTTGAATTCTCTACTCGGTTCCTTGGTGACTATCTCATATTGGTCTACAGCTCCCTCACAACAGAAAATAATCTCTATGTTCTTGTTGATTGAGCAATAAATATTGGCCAGGACACTGGGGAAAACTTTTGTCCTTTATACCCACCTTGAGAAGCAGCTAAGAATCACACACTGTCAGCAGCAAAGTAACTGGTTATTAATTCATGAACTATTTGGGAGACATGGTAGCATACACGATGACTTATGTTTTCTTGTAGTGACTATACCATAATTCACCATTCACAAAATTATTTGAGGCATCTCAGAGATGTAATTGCATTATATAAACATATGGCTTGCTTCTTTTTTGTATTAATTGGTTAAAGTGACTCAACAAAACTGCAAGCTTTCAACTTAATATATTCTCCCTACTCAGTCTTCTCAACCAGTACGTGCACAGAAACATATTAGCACATCAGGTTTTATTTTCAACATGAACTGATCATTCAGAACATGCCAGAAATTAACAGAGGTGCAATTAACAGTCAATGCTGATGTTTACCCTCCAAATACAGATAAAATTCTAATCTTGGCTTCACACTGCAGTTCACCTGCTGTGGGTTGACCCACAATGACATTAGGGAGGGAATTCCAGGATTTTGACCCAGTGACAGTGAAAGATCGGCGATATAAGATCATAAGACATAGGAGCGTAAGTAAGGCCATGCAGCCCATCGAGTCCACTCCGCCATTCAATCATGGCTGATAAGCATTTCAACTCCACTTACCCGCATTCTCCCCGTAGCCCTTAATTCCTTGTGACATCAAGAATTTATCAATTTCTGCCTTGAAGACATTTAGTGTCCCAGCCTCCACTGCACTCCGTGGCAATGAATTCCACAGGCTGAAGAAATGTCTCTGCATTTCTGTTCTGAATTTACCCCCTCTAATTCTAAGGCTGTGTCCACGGGTCCTAGTCTCCTCACCCAACAGAAACAATTTCCTAGCGTCCACCCTCTCCAAGCCATGTATTATCTTGTAAGTTTCTATTAGATCTCCCCTTAATCTTCTAAACTCCAATGAATACAATCCCAGGATCCTCAGCCGTTCCTCATATGTTAGACCTACCATTCCAGGGATCATCCGTGTGAATCTCCGCTGGACACGCTCCAGTGCCAGTATGTCCCTCCTGAGGTGTGGGG